>NW_026087411.1:14040579-14110579 GCF_022539395.1 Myiozetetes cayanensis
AAACTGGAGCTGAGTTTCAATTTTAGTCCCATTTATCCATCAAACACACTGACACATTTTTATTTTAAGAACCACTTGATTTTTACTAGCATTTTGCAACAAAAAAACCCTGGCATTCCTTTCTTCTATAAAATATGCTCTGATGGTCTTAGTTATGACTCTGTCCGCTGTTCAAGCATGTCTGAAATTGTACTTTGTCCATGGCCAAGTGTCTCTTCAATCCTGCTTTGTGCTGTCACAGCAGGAACAGAGGCTGAGTGTACAAGGTTTAGGTGATTTTGCTACTGACAGCAATCTCAGTGATACCAGGCCAGTTTCCTTCCTCTTCACAGCTGTCTTCATAAGTACCACTCCCCGTTCTCAGAGGTGGCAACATTTTACAGTTACTGTATGACTTTACACACTTCTCAAAGAGGTAAAAAGTTGTGACTCCCGTGCCACGCCAAACCTCTTCAACCTGTTCCTACCATGTAATAAAAAGGTCTTTTGGATGGACAAAATTCAAATGTGATGTGTTAAAAGGAAAGGAAGAAACATAAGCACTCAAAGAGCCACTGCAGTGATGCAGAGACTGGAGTTTGATTTCTGTTATAGTGGTACAAAATAGGATAAATCCATACAAGTCAGAGGATACGCTGCAGAACTCTAAGAATCAGCATAACAAAGACCAAAGTCAGTCTTACTAGACAGCTGTTTACAGAAGTAGCTAAAAAATATAAAACATAATTCAAGAATAAATTAAAAAGGATATATCAAGTGCTAGCTAAAAAAGAAATAATAATAATGATGGTAATGTCATACATTTGCAGTAAAATGTATGGTCTTAGCTTTACTTTTAGAATAAAAGTATCATAAAAATGGAAGGAGGAAAAGATAAGGGCATCCATAATGATATAAGGACTCAAGGGTCTTATATATTCAGAAAGGTTAAAAAAAGTAGGTCTGTATTGTTTGGAAAAGAGGATATTATGAGTGACTTCAATGAGATACATGAAACTCTAAAGGGACCAAGGAGGAGAGATGCAGCAATGGTATTTGAGCTAGTGTCAAATGCAAGCTCAAGGGGACACAAAATTATGCCAGTGAAAAGCCTGACAATGAAACTCTACAGGCAGAGATATTTTACACTAAGAGTAAAATATCGAAGACTGCAATTACTGCAGAGTTTTAACAAAACCAAAACACTTTGAAAAGTGTAGTTGGATGAAATTAGTATTTCTGAAAATGGAAAGTTTGAGCCACGATGTTACTTTAGTTTCATGGAAAGACATGATGCAGAATTAAGTTTTTACCTCTCAGTTAGATGAGAAATTAACAGTGGATAGTAGAATGTCCTTTGAACTCGCACTCTCAACACCCCATAACATCATTTCACCCCCAGCACGCTCCATCAAGTAATCAAGTCAAAATGTAGCAACCCAATGAAACATCAGACTAGGAGAATTAATTGCAATGTCAATCCCTGGCTGGCCCTTCAGATTCTTCCCTGTTTTAAATTGTCACTTCATTACTCATCTACACGCCACCTCACAGCTTATCCACCCATCACCATCCCACTCTGGCACCAGCTGGGTCATGGGACATGCAGTGGGTACTTTCCTCCACCTCCCCTTTTTCTCTCCAAAAGAGAAACAGGCTGTGGTGGCACAGCAGCACATGTCACCAGCACCTTCCCCTAAGACGTGCAACATGACACTGGTAGCCCTGGCAGAGGAATTAATAGCTATGAGCAACTGTCATGTGAGTCCATTAGGAACGTGATCAGGTAGTAGAAGAGGAAAGCCACGCAATAAACATCAAACATACACACAAAAAAAATTGTGGGGCAGAAATTGTGTTAAAATGAACATAAGGATCAGGGAAACATCAGTATTTGAATGGCAAAAAAGGGTCCTACGTCATCCCCAAATGAAGCCATTTTGGGCATAAAATTACACTTAAAACTTGCCACAGTGAAGCCATCAGGAAGAAAAGGTGTTGGTTAAAATAAGTTTAATCCAAACCAGATTAATAATATTTAAATCAAGTGGTACCACCACAAGTTAGAGTGATAAGGAGATTGACGGGGACTGTTATTTCTATGAAGACTGTGATGACTGCCTGAGTTTCTTCCAACTTCGGAGTACTGACTTCCTACAGAACAGCAGATACTCATTGCCTTAAGGTGATATGGTTATGGGCATTAATGTTGAGTTTTATAATGCTATAAATATGCCTTCAAATACATGTTTATCCATAGTTAAAACTATTTTAATATTTTACCCCCAAGAAAGTATTTATTAATGTTTCCAGCAACAAAGTTAATTACCATGGTCCACCTGCCTAACTCAAATGTACCTTAACTCCAGGAAAATTATATGATCTGGTAGCTAGCAGTTTTAAATTTTACATATATAAGTGATGAGAAAAGGTAACATATTAACAGAGGTAAACCTAGCATCCATTCAGTGCCAGATTTCCAGCAGAAAGGCAATATCTCAAGATACAGTGCAAGAGGATATTTTACATCCAATTAGGCAGGGAAGCCAAGCCGAATGGGTTAAAATTTACCACTGATCCCAAGTAAGTGATTTTCTTAACCCCTTAAGGGTTCAAACTGCGCTGGGAGGAAAAAGCAATTATGCAATGAAGAGGAGAAGGGAAAATATGTCCCAAACTGGTTTGCCTGCAACAAGGTAGAGATTTCTCCATGGTCTGCAGGGAGCAACTGAGCTTCCAAGCTTGCTTTTTGACCACACCTGAAATAAAAACTAAAGGATATTTTGGGATATAGGAAAACACAACAGCTCAGATAATGTCCCAGGCAGTATATTCATTACAGGCTCATCAGAGTGGATGCCTGCAATAGGAAGATTAAATACCCATTTACCAGCATCAGAGGAGAGTTTGGTTTTATAATGCATTGTCCCCTATTCCCCGTGAGGCTGCTTTGTTTGATAAAATGCTGAGTGTGGTGTAAAAATATCCCTCTCTCTGTAATTTGCACTCCTCTCCATTTAAAGCTATTCTTGCTGCAAACGAGAATTGAAAGCTGCTAAAATTAAGTGGTGTCAGTTCTCAATGACACTTTAATGATAGAGCGCTCAGCAAATGAGATGAGAATGAATTCCAGCTTCTCTGCTAAAGATAGTAACCAGCACTAAACAGTATAATGCTCCAACTGGGCTACACTTCACCTGCTTCATTCATATTTAGCAGAACTGAAATAGGGAAACTATAATTAAAATGCTCATAAAATGCAAAAAAAAAAAAAAAAGGTAATTTCTAATAGAGATGGTAGGAAAAAACTGAATCTTGTGAAGTCAAAGCACAGCCCTTCCTTATCATGTCTGTACCACCCCCGAGACCACCACTGGCTGACCACAGGGCAGATGTGGGGCTATGGTATGCATCTGTCACTGCAAATTTGGTACAAAACTACTTACCTGGCCCAGGTACAAAAAAATGGAAGTTATGAAATGTTGCAAGGTTTTGGGCTAAATGACACTAATGTCTCTGAAGAAGCATTCAAAGAAATAAAAACCCAACGTGTAAACACTTTCTGTCTCTCAGTATTATTATAATTAGACCTTCAAGGACATCCACCAAATCTCCCACATAGATCATGACTACTGCAAACATGTGGCTTTGTAACTGCTAACAAATGACAACTTCAAAGTATGTCAGCTCAGTGCTGTCACCTCTGTGACCCCCTTATGCCACTTTTGTGATGCAAAGGTGTTTTATGATGGGACAATTACTCTCTGAGAAAAAATAATTCTTTTGCTCAGGGCTTCTGAGCATGGTACAGCAAGGTGAGTTTCTGGTGCAGAGGGAAAGATGAGCACATGAAGTTGGACACAAAGATCCTGGTGCTGCTTGAAATTAATACAGTGCCTGGGCAGAGTCACCACTGCCTTCCTTCTGCCCCATATATCATGAGCTCACAGTTTACATTTACAGTATACTTCTTTCAACAAACTACTGCGGAAGAGAAGTAGATTGTTTCCAGTCCTTGACATAAATAAAAGTTATGTTTGTATAATGCTATGACATCCAGTTGAACAACCAAGCCTGTCAAGCATGTGAATGGAAGATAAATATTAAGGCATGCAAAGTATAAAAAGCATTCATTATGGAGAGAGAAGTATTTATTACTATAGGAAATTTTCAGTGGACTTACAATTATGAAAGCTCCCTTGTAATAAGGTAATTTAAGGGTTCAAAATTCACTATGAGTGCTAGCAGAATATTCCATATGACTAGAACGGAGATGAGGTCATTTGAGATGACTGACAGTAAAATCTTTATACTTGATAATAGTATCAGGTTTTCTTTACAAACACAATATATTTGATGGATAAGTGATTCTCCAAATACCGTATAAAGTTTTAAAATAGGATGCCTGCACTATTTACCCATGCTCATCTTGGTGAAACTGACTGTATTTTACTGAGTCTTTATCTACGAATTCTTCTTCCAATGTCTTCTAACAAATTCTTCTTCCAGTGTCTTCCCTTCTAACACTGAATGGAATTCTCTCATTTCTCCTTTCATATGGGAAAAAAAAAAAAAAAAAAAAAAGAAAAGGCAACTTTTGCATTTGCATAACAGAGTATATCCAAAGCTGTGTAAATGTCTAGGAGTTGTAAAACTGGTGGCCCAATGGGCAGAGGTCAGGTGAAATGGTCATGTGTGAATGAGAATAGTAATTCCACACATATCTCTGTATTTCTTCCCATACAATGTTCCTTTCCTGACTGTACAAGTACTAACTTGACAGCAACTGTCAAGAGGTTCTTAAAATGAGCTATCTTGACCACTGTTACCACTATTTGCAGATCAGAGAGTACTGTATGTGTGGTTTTTACACAATATATCTGTGTGTCTTCTGTTATGTACACAGTTCGCAACACATATATTTTTACCTACAAAGATTGTGTGACTTTGGTCATTTCAATCTTTATTCAGATGCAGACAATTCACAAGTCTCCCTTCCTAACTCAACTCTCTTTCAGGGAAGCAGGTTTTTATGGGGAGACAGGAGAAATCTTCAACAGTCACTTTTCTGTGTCTTACTCTGGCAAAATTATGCTGGGGTAAACCAAAGCTACCAAAAGGTTCAATGACTACTTCTGCTATTCATTTAGCAGAAAAAGAAAAAATAATTAGTCCCCCACAGATCATGATTTCACATTCAGTTCTGCTCTTCAAGGTTCAGACTGACGTATGAACATGAAATGTGGGTTGATAGCTCCAGATTAGCAAGCACCTCAGCTAAACTGATATTGAAGTTTTATGAAGATAAATGTAGGCACATCAAGATGTGGTGTAGAAACAATTTGTTCCTGCTATTTGTGGAACCAAGGAGACAGAAGAGGGATCAAGTCTATCCTGATATCCGTGATTTAAGCCTGTTTGGCTTATTTCAGTCCCATGTTGGTCCTCTCAGTTGTGTTCAAGTGCTGAAATGTCTCTTCACCCACCAGGAGATGTGCAGGAAAGCACCAGCTGCTGGCACCGTGAGTAAGGGAGGTTGGTATGGGCTGACTGAAAAATAACAAGGTTGTTTTCCCTCCTCCTGGTATCCCAGCATGGGTATGGGAGACAGGAGAGAAACGGGACTCTGCAGTCTTCTTATCATCTGAAATTTTGTTTTGTGCAGGGGGAACTGTGCATGTTGATGGAAAATGGGTGCATCCTGGAGCACACATCTTCCTTGCACATAAAACATGTTTCTTTTTCTCCCAGCCAGCTCGAACATCCATTAGTTTTCCATCATGTATATTGTAGTAAAATGTGTCAGAGTCACTTACATTTCCCATGAGGTACTGAGCATCACTTGAAAGATGTTAATGCCTTTGATCCCTTAAAAGTTTTTGAAGAACTTTAGAAAGGTATTAGGCAAAACAACAACAACAAAAAACCCTCAAAAACCAAAACTAAAAAAAATCAAACAAAACCCCAAACCAAAACAAATGAGCAAAAAAATAATAATTTAAAAAAGGTGAGAAAAGGGAAAATAAAAGAAAAAATCTCTCTCCCTATCAAAGCAGTTTTACAGAGCTTTGGAAAGAGCAAGACAAAATAAATATTGAGTGAGAAGGAAAAAAGCCAGTATTGCATCAAACACTTGCCCCAGGTCCTACAACAGCAAAAATGAGGTGACATGCAGCCATACATGAGTGGACAACATGTCAGCTGCACAGAGGGTCTCTTCATCGTCACACATGTCCCCTAACTGGCAGTTTACCCCTTCAGACACAATGTTAAGAGACACAGGAAGAATGTTCTCTTTTTGAAAAGTGTCACATAAAGTAGCTTACCAGCCTAGTTGGCAGAAAATCATATTTTCTGATATCTGATGTCACATTTTATTAGATTTAGGATACTATTATCCTACTTACTTAGGGGTTTAAAAGTATCCTTTTTATAGCTAATGCCACAGGTACAATGTTAAACTATAGACATTTTGTAATAAAGGACTAGACTGTTCCTTATACACATCTGTTATTTTTTGCCCTAAACAATGCAATAGCTGTTCGGTAATTTTTTTTTTTTTTTTTATCCTTGCACATTTGTCCTCAGTTCATCCACTAAAGTATGAGTGAATCTGGCTGTAGAGCTCTGCAGAACTCTGGAACTATAATTTGTAACTGCTTTAATATATTTTAATGAGCTATGATTATTTAATATGCATAAGATGGTTTAATCTTAACTCCAGAGCTCAGAGAGCAGTTGTCCTTTCAGTTCAAATAATGGCATTTGCTGTAGATCTTGGCAGAAGTTTCCACCTGCTAGTAAATAAAATTTACCATATATATGTTTCAACGCTTGGAATTATATCAGTTCTGAATTATCCCTCAGGATTTAAGCAGAAAAGTTTTATCTTGATTTCAGTTATTACTGGACTTTCAAATCAAACCTTTTATTGAATCAAAGTTTCTTTAAAGTCGTCAAGCAAAATTTTGATTACTGGTAGTTGAGCTTTTTGAATTGACAGCAGTTTGGAGTTTTAGACCTTTTAATTTAAATAATAATGTTTTCTGAATATAGTTATGCTCCTATTTAAACAGTAAATTCTGCGTATATAAGGGAAGAATTTGATTCATACCATCAAGTACATTCATGATTACCATCAAAGGATAATTACTTCTGTCCTATTGTGGAGGAAAGACTTATTTGCTTGGTTGAAAATTGACTTATTTTCCTACATGAGAATTAACCTTACCTACAATTAAAATATAAATGTAACTTTTTAAAATCAATTTTACTGCATTTAATGATTAAACTATAGATTTTATCCCTAATCAGTCTCTACATCTTTCATTACTTATCAGTGCTATGATTTAGTGACTGTATGGTGTTACTGACAGGTATCCAGCTGAACAGCAGGTTCTTGGATAGTGGGATGAAGCAAGTGGAAAAACCTTCAGAAATGTGTGGCACTCTTGACTTATTCACTCAGCTCTGCTTCAGTCATAACTGTTGTGAGAAGGGGGAGACAGAAAAAGAGAATGCTGATCAAATACTGATATTTACTAATATTCAATGGCGTGAGTTTGGTGGGGGGTTCAGTGTTATTTACCTAACAAAGGGTAGCTCCACAGAAACTGAAAAATAGGATTTGACTACTGATAAAGAGAAAAATGCATTTTATATTGTATGCTATTAGCTGCTGCAGGCTTTAAACTAAAATATCCAGAAGAGAGCATGATGCTTCTAGTAAGAAGAAAGGACTAGATACCAGTATCACTCTGTCTTTAATATTTTACAGAATTTTCTCCAAACAGAGCTGCAAAAATTCTCATTCCATAGATTGGAATCATTTAGGTCAAGAACTTTACATATAAAATAATAGACCTTCAAAGAAAATGAAGATATGACTTCAAGGGTTCTGCAGATCAGCAGAAATGCCCTTCTCACCATCAAACCAAACCAACAAGTTTGTGTGCTCTGGGAGCAAATGCCTTGGATCAGCTTCAGTCTAATGGCCCACATGAACTGGTGATAATTAAACATCTCAAGGTAAATTTTGCAGAAGGGAGGACACTACTTCCAATTCCGTTGGCAGATCAAAAAAGTTTTTTTGGGCAAGTATCCTAAAGAAACCTGGTAGGTGACACCAGGTTACTCCCTAAAACAAAAGCACTTTTGTGAGAAATTTCCAAACAAATATTTTCCATGCAATTTATAATCCTTTAGAATAAAAGACATGTTTGAGCAAGATCAACTCAAAGACTGCTAAATAAAAGCCCTTTGTGGAGTTTTGATAAACTATAGAATCACTCTGTACTTTGTTTGGAGAGAGTAAGAATTCATGGACTTTTTTTTAACTTTTCCTACTCTCTTTAAAAGTTCATCATTCCTTGGGGTTAATCCATTAAGAGGCTGTCTTGAAACCTGCACTGACAATACATTTTTTTGTCTCTTAAGAGTAATGTGTCATAACAATACATCAACTGTGCTACCTATGCTTCACAGTCATCACTACAAATATATTTTCAATTTGTTAAAATAAAATATTTTCCTGTATTTTCTAAAATCTATTCGCTTGTATAAACTCAGTCAGGGGTTCTGTTTCTTTCCATCTTTTTAAACTCTGGATTTAAAGTTTTCCCATCTTTACTGAGAGTCTTTCCACATTTCTATAAATTATTTCTGCAAATCACTCTATCTTTTGTATATATAAAGAGATAAAAAAAAGGTAACTAGCTTCATATTTAGACCTACAACTGACCTTTAAAATCGGTCTCCTTAGTGTACATTTTAGTAGGTATAATTGTGTTGAAATATGAATTAATTTGGCAGTGGTCTTCCCTGCATACCCTGGATTATTTTAAGAAGATGAATGTAACCTTCAGCTGTGCTCTGTAGAGGTTTTATTCCAGAGCCTTTCACTGTGATTTGAGATTGAAAGCTTACCAATATTTGAAGAATGCCATTGAGCACTAGGCTGTATTTGTTTGTCTCCTGAACTCATTCAATTAAGAAAATAATCCATTATGGAAAATCTTGATTAAAAGTTGGCTTATTCTCCCATTTGATTAAAATTCAGCATTACACTGAATCAATTGTTCAGTTCTTCCGTGAAACCTGCATCAACTGCAGGCAGAAGACAAATTGCTCTGTTGCTTTTGCATCTTACTCACCTTTTCTGTCCTCTGATTATAAAATCTACTGGAGAACAATAAACACGTTCTAATATTGTGGTTTCACTTGGTCCTTGACCCTATTCCGTGGCAGACTGAGAGACACCATGACAGCCCAAGGGGACTTTGGAGTGGGAGGATTTTCTTGGCCATAGGCTTTAGCTCCACAGTCCCTAAGAGTCCGGGCATGGAGAATGTGGCATAGCTTATTCCTGCCATAAACTTCATGGGTTTCTTAGCTTTTTGGGCCCTGAATAAAATCTTCAGGATTTAGTCTTTTGCATATTTCCACAACGACATCAGCAAACAAGGTTAATCTTGCCTGCCAACAAAATGTTTTTATAACTCCATAGTAAATCCCTAATTAAAATCGTCACCTAAAAAACTCTGCAACAAACAAAGCAGTTGAGGCTGGGCTGCAACCTGACAGCCTTGTGAGTGGAGAGGACAGGTTCTTTATCCCAAAACTTACCTCAAAGTCACCTCTGTTGTCCTTGTCTGTGTTTAGCTCTGGAAGAGCTAACTCTGCAGCCACTCAGACTGCTGTACAGTTTTAGTGGGTGCAGTCCTGATCTCGGCCAAATCAGTGTCGAAATTCCTGTTGATTTTGATGAAGTCAAGCATTGTTTTCAAATATGACAATAAAAGAAAAAAATCAGGAATTAAATACTGGTAGGTTTGTTTTTCAGTGTGTTTTCACTTCCAGATAAAATGTCCTTTGGCAAGTGTGACAGTTTGCAGCAGGTAGAAATCCTTACTCAGGAAGATTCTCAGACATAAACAAGTGGTTTAAGCCATCCTACCATAGTGCTCGATCAAAGCTTCATGGAGAAGTTGTTATAATTTTTTCCTACGCTATGACCACTTCTTTTTACTATTACTGTAAATAAAATTTCTACCTCTTTTCCCTGTTTTCCAGACAGGATTGCTAAATGCAGTTGAACTTTAATATTGAACCAACTAACTTCCAACATTAAAACTGCATCACCAGGATTGATTTTTTTGTTGTTGTTTTTCCTAGTTCTTTCATATCTCAATTGCTCTTCTGGCTCTTTTGTGTTTGTTTTTTTTCCTGAGGTTGAGTCATTAGGTATTGAGAACTTTGCCTAGGGAAAGATTTTAAATGTAAAATAAGAAGCTATATTTTCAGTATGCTACCAGCATACTATAATGCTAGCTATCAAAACAGTGGTTTTGATGGGGACACAAGTGAGAATAATTGACATAAGCACTAAAAAAGATCTTTGGCTGCTTCCAGGTTTTAATGGTTAGTGTCTTCACTGGCAAACAGATTTTAAAAAGTGACTCTAGAAACAGCTCAAAATAATGCAAGAAAAAGCAGCTTTAGGACATAGTACATGTTGGGCTTGGATTTATTGAGTTTAATGTTTCTCCCACTTACCATTGTTAACTGGAATCAAATATTTGCAAAATTTAGGGAAACCCTATTTTATTACTTGGTTGAGAGTCTGAGAGGTGAGAGTGAAATTAATGTGCATAAATAACGTGAGCAGGTGAAGCTAAGCCCACTGGAAATAGGATGGTTACTAAAATAACTCTGAGGTCAGTATTTGTGATGAAAATAGACAAGATTTATGACAAAGTAATTCAATCAAATAATCTGAAGCAGGTCAGGAGTATTTCATTGTAATGCAGTGCTATAAAATCCATAGACATTGTGCAATTAAATGAAAAGCAAAAGCAAGCCATAGATTGTTGCTGAAGAGAAGACAATAAAAGAAAAAGCAAAAGAAAATGTCAGCTGCGAAAGATCTCATTTTGGAAACCTACAATATGTTGATTGATAGGACTAGCATTTTTCAAGCTCTGTCACAGCTGAAGTATAAAGCTGTCAGTGCATATGATAATGATGGATGCCCTAAAACATGCAAATAGCATGAAAAATCATTTCTCACATAATTTTAGAAGATGAGAGGAGTTGTGAACTGAGGGGAGAGGGGAGGGTAGGTCAAGCTTAACATTCAGCCAAGAGGAATAGGCGGCCGCCTTGCCACTGCTGGAGTTGTTAATTACTATGCAAGTGAAACAATGAGTTATGCTGGCCTTCTGCAAATTTTCCCACGGAAATTTTATTGTGACCAGTGGAGGAAGAGAGACAGAACTGCAGCCTTGGAGCTGAGCACAATAGTGAGCTCCCCTGGAACAAATCCATGCTAAAGGAAATCTGCCCCAGGGGCTCCCTCACTCTCAGGAATGTGTTGCTTTAAGAACGTCCTGTGTATTTCAGAGGTGACATTTACAGTATACCATCAATATTGGGGGTGTTTCAGTTAATTAGCCATTTTTATTAACGCTGAAGTACAGTAAAACCCAATGTAAGTGTTAAGAATGTAAATGAGCACTATCCCCAGGCTGATCCAGCTCAAAGCAGTGAACTATCACACACTGCCCCCATATTTATGGTGCTTTTTATTTTCCAGGCTGAGCAGAGGTTGCTCATACTTCCAGCTGAGTTTCACCTCTTGTGCATATGCATGTGCTTGCACACGTCAAAGTTCATAAGAAACAACAAAGCTGTGGGCACAACTTTTACATTGCTGGTTTTGGTTTCATTAATTATGCAACTTTTACGAAAATCATGTTTTTAGATTACTCTGGTGAAAACTAAATATACATTAAGTCTGGGATTTTTTTTTTTCTGAAATAGTTATAACCCCACATCTTTTATCATCGAAACAGGAAAATCCACAACATATAGAATAAAGCCTTATTTATGTAAAATGTCTTGCTTGGGCTCCATGAAATGGTAAAAACCACCCAGCTTATATGGCATTGTATTCAAAATGCCTTATTCCTCAGCCTTATTCCATACTAACTTTTGACTCTGCCTTATTTTCAAAGCTCTGCTTCACTCAGGCGATGTTTATACACTGGATCTTCTCCCTACTGGATCTTTTTGCTTACTTTATCCCATCAAAAATGTCAGGTTAATACGAGCCCACTCACGCATTTCCAAGTCTAACTCCACATTTGTCTCTGATTTTGTATATTTTTTTCTTCAGACTTATGGTTAACATCTGCTTATCATTCTAGTCCCTTCTAAACAGAGACCATCTTTATACATGTCTGTATCCTTCCAATGATCATGTCCATCTCAAATTTGACAATATGGGTAATAATAAAAATTTAAAAAAACGCTATCCCACATCTTTAACTAAATGGTGTATATTCAGACTTATCTGTATCTGTGTTAGGCTGCAAGCTCTCAGAGGCAAGGACCACCTCTATGGTGTGCATAGTGCTGAACACACTGTCACACTCCACAAATTGCAAATAATGAGCAACGGTGATGGACCTTATTTTCTACTACCTTCCATCTTATTGCTATTTACCTTCGCACAAAACAAGTGTCAAAGAGGTGACATTAACAAGTGCTGTGGTTCCTCAGCAGTTCAGCATGTTTTAAGTTGAGCCCTCATTCATAAAAGAGGACAACAACCTGAACACTTTAGAAAATTTTATCCAAACATTTTACTAACTTACAAGTTGAATTTCTCATTCATTTCCAAGACAATCCATTTCATACTTCATTTTGTTAAATACTGGCACTGTTTCTGCATAATCAGGTGCTGCTCTTGCTGTTTCGAACTGCTTTATAACAAGAAATTCATGAAAGCAAGGTTTAAAATGAGTCTTGTTCTGATTTTTTTTTCCCTGTTGGATTTCATTTTTGTTTCTGACCTGGAGCAATAGCTCATATTCATGTCCAGACATTCCAAATGCTCTGATTTGTTATTCAGAAGGATTATGCTCTTTTGGACTTGTTCAAGTTCACATTTAAAATGAAAAATAACTCACTGTTGCTACTGCTGAGTAAACATCTCTTTTTATCTTGCTATTTAACTTCTACTGTTAAGATTAGAAGGGTCCAAAGGTAGGTGAGGTGAAAAAGAAATTTAACAGAAGTTCTGAAAATCAATGTATGTCTCAACTAATCATGACCCAAAGGTGCTGTACTGGACTCAGACCTCAAATAATAATAAATTATACATGCACAGGACAGATTAGGGAGACTTTCCCTCTTGTCAAAATTAAAATGCATATAACAAAAATGACTAGGTATTCCCAAGAGCCTTAAGTGAGGCAACTCCACAGAAAGTAGGTGCAATGACTGCCCAGCATCCAAATTAGAAGGCCGAATTTACAGAGCAGAGATGAGAAGTACTGCGGTCGAGTAAAAAAAATCCCACTCATCTAAAACCTGGACCACAGCCAACTTTTCCCAATAATGGTAGGTGACAGGCCAGAGCTGATCCAATGTGCATTTTAATTGGTGGCAAACCCAAGTAACAAGCCATTGCTGTTCATCTGTCAAAGAAGGAAAAAAGCCCAACCAAACATGTAGCACGGTGTTTATTCAGTTATTAGACTGTGTTCTACATAGTTTCGTTATGTAAATTATTTGAAGGTCTCCGGCGTATAACAGGAACAGAACAGGGATTTCCCCCCACTGATAACCTAATACATAAATCTCCAAAAGAGAAACAAATGGGAAAAGGTAACATCTCTGTGGTCTGATGGGGTGAAGAAGACCCTGAGTCATACTTAAAGTAGTCTAATAAATTGTTCAGCAGCAGCCCAGGTAGGTAGAAGTTCTCAGTGAACTGGCATCTATGTGTAATGATGCTGTGAAAATGTGAAGTAGCCCAGCATGGGCTTTTCAGAAGCAAGAGCATGCCACTGATTTGAGAGAGTCCTTCTTGTTGTAAACAGCTTTCAGAGGCTTTAATTGCTTTCATTCAGGTTTTACCTTAAAGCATGAAAAGTGAGCACTAAAACTCATAACACCCTCCATTATCATAACACCCTCCATTAGCTTCTTGGTTTTGTTTGATTCTTTTTTAACCTCCATAGTAACCAAACAAATCTGATCTGTCTGAAGGGGTTGTGAAGAAGATTGCATTGTTTAAGGGCAGGCTTTTAGAACCAAAAGGACTCTAACCAATTTCTTATGACAGAGAGGTGGGTATGGTTTCATGTGTTGCAGAGTATTCATGTGCTGCTCAGGAGAGCACAGATTGCATTCCATCAAAGGCAATTTTTCAGAGGTTGTCCCTCCTTTTGCTTTCCACGAAAATGAATCTATACCATTTACATGGAACACTTAACCTTCAGACTGTCCTTACTACAGCAACACTACTCCTATTGCAGATACATGTTTACTTAGACAAATCTAATTTACCCTTTGTTAATGTGTGCTGTCTTTACTTGCTATATTACATTAAAGTAGAAATAGAGTTACAAAAAAATTATCTTGCTTAAAATCATTCATAAGCTTTCATCAAGGGAATAAATTTACCAATTTCCCTCTTAGTTTATAACCATCCACTGTACTAACTTGACCTTTACCTAAACAGGGCTATAATTGCAGTTAAGATTATGTAATT
The DNA here is from genome assembly GCF_022539395.1 of Myiozetetes cayanensis. Taxonomy (NCBI): domain Eukaryota; kingdom Metazoa; phylum Chordata; class Aves; order Passeriformes; family Tyrannidae; genus Myiozetetes; species Myiozetetes cayanensis. The sequence goes on from NW_026087411.1 coordinate 14,055,119, forward strand.
TACAATAACAACAAAAAATTACTTTTGAGGAACTGCTACTGGCCATGAATGTCTCACAGCCATTAAATGCATCATTCATCTTGAGAAGAAAATTATTCTTATCCACGTCGACATTTTTAACATAAACTGTAGTACTCTCTGTTGGCACTTTTTTACGTACCCATTAATCTCAATAGTAAAGCATAAGTCTCACCCACCTATTCTCTGAAGTTTGGATGTCACTACTGTGTACAATAAAAATTGTATATTCATGAACTCCATTTGTTTTATGTCCTTCTCTCTGTCAAAGTCTCCCAAGCAGCATATGCTTTGCTCTGTGGAGAATAAAATCAAATTTGTCTGTCTTGTCATATTGTCATCAAAGTGATACTATCACAATTAGATTAACATTTTGTGAAGGAGCTGAAGGGAGGGAAAGGAAATAGGAACAAATTATAGAGAATCCCAGTTAACCCTTTCTCCAGCATGAAGCCCACTCTCAGTGGCACCTAGAGGTAAAGAAAGCAACCGGGATCCAAAATAAGCAGCACTGTCTGGCCACTGCAGCCGTCCTCGAGGTCAGCGAGGTTACTCATCAGCCCTGGAAGGTACATGTTCATCTAGAGGTCTGTCAGTACCAGTGAGAAGAACAGTTGCTGGGAGCAGAGCTCTCCCCAGACTGTTTTAACAAAACCTGTGACAAGCAAACACGTAGCCACCCAGCACAAGTCCTGGTCTGGCCGGTTGTGAGCACACCGGGCACCTGCTCCAGTGCAGCATGCCAAGCCATCATGGGATGCTGAAGGGCCAACAGAGCACCACAGGCATGTCTGATGGCTGGAAAATATCAGTGTGTGAGCAGAGCAAAAAAAGCAGCCTGGTTTGGTTTTTTTTTTCCCAGGTTTTCTTCATGCCTACTTTCACATTTATTCTTCCGTTAAATGGGAAAAAAACCCCAAAACAAAATGGTGATTTTGTCAGATGAAGGGACAAAAACCAGCCTGTTTTACACAGGTGAGAAAAAAAGTGTCTCGAAATTTATTCACACTGCTCAGTTGTGGTTCCCCATCCGCTTCCACTGTACAGGCAATATCCATGCAATAAATTATGCTTGTGCAGGACAAAGATATGTATCTGTACAACTTATCTTCTTATTACAACTGCATCATCTGCACATTGATCTCCTTCTCTGGGGATTAATTCTAACATGAGCTGTTTCTGATATTTATTCTTCAAGACAGGCCTGCCAAGCATGTATTTTCTCTTCGTTCTCCTGTATGAGAAGTTACCCACCAAATTGATAAATTCAACTGCTCAGCTTACATGGCACAGTACACCTACTCTGTCTTTGAATTTCTATGAAACTTATCAGGTGTTCAGATTGAGACTATTTCTTTAATACATTTTCTGTAAAGTCAGGTAGTATAATTACCATAATTTTCATTCCACAACACTTAAGAAAATGAAGAAGAAAAATAAATTAAAAAGGAACCAAAAATTACTTTCATGTCTCCATGCAAAACATTATGGTATATCTCACTAGCAGAAATCAGTGTTGCCCACATCTCTGAGAAAAAAATTCTATTCTCTCTAGTCAAATAGATTCTTTTTCCTAGCCTTGTACTGTTCTCATGTGCAAGGATTTAAAGGACATAATTTCTTTCATGTAAGGGAAAATTGGAAAATCACCTCGAACTGAATCTTGTGTGCCACAAAGCTTGCACATATTACTCAAATAATATGGGAGCAAACTACATGCAGAGTGAGAGAGCAAATATTTTTTGTCCTACATTTTTAAAGATGTTGATTGTTTGAAGAGAGGGTCATAGGTCAGAGCGCTGTGGACAGAGTGTCGGGAAAGAGAGGGAGAGTGCACACCAAAGGGATAGTAAAGTAATGAACAACAGTGCAAACAGAAGAGGCAGTGGGGAAGGCACAGGCAGAACAATATACTGAGTAGAACAGTACTACATTCACAAAAAAAAAAAAAAAAGGTAATGTCAAGAGGAAGAGAAGAAACTTTGAGATTTTGCCAAGAGGCAGCTTTTGGTAACCAAGGAAGTTCTATCAGAGCATAGAAAATAAAGCCAAATGGCAAAGATTCAGAAGAGTTGAGTAACTTAAGGTAGTGGTGACAGACTGCCTGGTCTGCTTAATTTGGAAGTAAAAAATCTAGGATGAGTTTGTGAGATGCCTCTTCCTTCATATATGCCACAGAAGGAAGCTAGAAGACAGTGAAAGGCTTTGGAAAAAAATAAGCAGAAGGCAAGATCTGGCAGAATGGTGGGTCTGTCTTGCGTAGGAATTGTCCTTTCTGTCAAGAGTTGGGCCATTTCAATGACAGAAAGGAAAACTTTAAAAATCTCTTCTATGAGAACCTGCTCTATTCTTTGACTGTACAGCATTGCTCACCCCTGCCTGAACGCAGAAAGAAGCTCTTGCTGTCATTTCAAGCACGAGTCTATGGGCTGATCTCATGAGTGCCCTCAACTCTCACTGAAGTCAATAGGAGTTAAGGGCATTCAGCACTTTCCAGGGTCAGACCATGTATCACTTAAAAATAACTCACCAACATTAAACATCATTAAAGAAACTAATGCTCATTAACTAGCAATAGACCACTGGGAAAGGATCAATAGTTGTCTCCGAAATCATCTTACCTATTACAGTATATGCATAGTCTACTTAATGACAGTGAAAGATAGTGACACTGAATGATAGGTCACTGATAACAGTGAATGGAAAAGAGTGCTTCTTAATTAATCAGGACAGTATTAGCAAAGAATTCCACTTAACAGGGATACATTTGGGGGCCTAACCAGGTGATTAGGAGGAATGATGTGCTGACCCCTGGTAAAACAAAGTGGAGGCTTTAGAAGAAATACAACGAACACCCTTTTCGTTCTTCTGCTTTTCTTCAGAACACAGTGCTTAATTTCATCTCACACTTTTCATAGCATTGCTTTTCTTTAATTGCACCTTAATAACTGAAGTAAATTTGTAGCCAGACAGGCTGATTCTGAGCCTGCCAATGGAAAGGGTTCTGCCATGTGGCACTAACATGTTCTATCTGAACTGAATGGCTCTTATTCTGAAGCTCTTGCTTAGGGGAAGTTGCTACCATATTTAATTGGAGTTGTGTTTTGCCCTGACCTGGCTTCAAGGCCATTATTTATAAGAGTGCAAACAATAGACTTCCATACCTTGAATGTTGTCTGAAAGCACTGCAGAACTGACCTCAAATTATGAGCATTTTTTCCCTTTTCTGATCCAGACCTGAATTCCTTTTCCTACAAAATCTGCATATGTGAAATCACAGAGGCCTCCAAGTGCAGAACGCTTTCTGTAGCCTTCAAGAGATTATTTCATGGCCATTTTAAGTAAAAAAATAAAAGAAGCCCAATCTTATCTGCATTCCACCGGTACATAATGGCTCTCCCCATCTGACTGAATTTATTGTAATCCCTATAAACCTAAATCTCAAAGAATTCCAATGCCTTGCACATCTCTCCTGTTCTAATTTATGAGAACTTGGTAATGTGCCATCTGGAGGTTTCACTGCCATTGGGATGCATGTTCAGCCCTAAGTGAAAGCAAGTCAGGCCAAACGGAGAAAGAAAAGAAAATGCAGGTGAAGGAGAAGATCTGGCTTCGAGGAACAAATGTCATGAACTCAGAAAGATTAAAACTACATTTAAAAAAAATCAGTTTTAACTTGCATGATCGGCACATACGCAGCCGATAACCCAAGGTCTCAACTTGAGGACATTAGCAGCATTACAGGGCAATCCTTACGCAAGGACAGAATGCTCTTGAGCAATTTCTGCAATGTACTAGACACAAACAGGTTTTTCCTCAAAATTAAAGTCATGTCAGGCTTCCTGCTTCACCTCTTTTAATTTTCCCTGAACAAACATATTTATTTTGGTGGTTTCAAGTAAATTTCCAGATCACACACTTCTTCTGTGAGACAACAAAGGGCTTATTGGGAGGGAGTTCTTAGACTGATTGGCTGATCTACACCCAGGCCTGAGGTCTGAGACACCCATCAGAGGTCTGAGACACCCATCAGAGGTCTGAGACCTATTTTGCTCTGAAAAAAATGTGCCTGGCTCTGATTTTATTCCTTTTATTAAGCTATTTAAACAAAAATAACATGGAAAATTGTATGTCACTGAAGTCATAATTACTAACTATGAAAAGAGCAATACAGCTGTCAGGCTGGATCAAATCAACAAGTTAGACACAGTACTGAGAAGCATATTAGATCACAAAATAAGTTAAATCCTCCTATTAATACCAAAATAAGCAATCCTAACACAGTCTCAAACAGATTCCCTTATACATCCTAAAGAGGATATTAAGAAGGCCATTGTTACATGTACTAATTATAGAGTATCTTAATATTGAAACAAAATCATCATCTAACACCTGATCCGTGTCCCTCACACCAGCTAAAAGGTTTCTCTTCAAACACTTGCTCTCCCTGTTCATGGGTAAGCTAACCCTGGTCTCTCCAGGCTCTATCTTTAGAGTTACTGAAGTGGGGATTTTGACAGCACTGTCTATCAGAAGAGTCTCCTGTTGACCAGAAACTACAGAGGAAAGTTTCAGGCAGGACCCCTTTTCCAAAATATCATTTAATTTCACTCAGGAACCGTGCCACTAAAGATTCCTTCTCAATGCTTGACTGCTGCTCACACTCACCTCTTCACAAACAGCTGTAAGTGCAAGGCAGGGCCAGCTTCTGTACCCATATGGGCAGCTTGGGGGAAGCAGGGTAGGGCAAGCAGAAGACTCCTGCAACTCCTTGCTGGGCTGAAGGGGATACTGAGAGGCTATAAAGAGAAGAAACCTGGGGAGATGCTCTGACAAGTGCCAGAGAGGGTGGGCTTTAGCTACAGTCATTAGTACTGCACGTAGCCATGATTTCTTGTTCCACCAGCCTGGTACCATGCACAGCTACCTTCTTGGTCCATGCTGAAAGCTGAATCTGTCTCCAAATGGGAAGTCCAAAAAGGCTAGGATGGCTCTCTATAAATAAAAGATAAGTTTAGAGAAGGAAATGATTACATCAAAATTTCATTGAAAGTTATATTCACAAACTTTGCAACTCTCCCTCTTTTCTGGACTGTGGTAGGTTAAGACCCAACAGGTCCCATGTACTTTTCTTCTAGGTCCGGGAAGGGTCTGAAGACTCGTGATCTGACATCTCATACAGCCATATTGGAACTCTGAATGAGCAGTCTTCTGTGAGGTGTTTTCTGAACCAAGACAATAACCTGCTTGTTCTTTTCACCTCACCAAGAATTTCATTCAGATGAGATACAAAGTGGGCTATGTTCAGAATAGAGTATATTCATCTTGGTCCAACTTACGAAAGCATCGTTTTAGTGAGTTATTTAAAAATAGTTGATATTTTGAAGACTTTGGAGTCTGCAAGTCTGACCTTGCCTCTGCCAAACACCAAAAAAGGAAAAATCTAATTACAAGATCATGGTGAGTCTTTTATTTATTTTAATGGGTTTTGGACAACATTATATCACCAATCCAAAAAGCATATATAAACAGATTAAAAACAGTAGTTTCAACTACCAGGAGAATTCTCTAAGCACAAAAGTGGGGAACCCTCCCCACTTTACTGGAAGTAGAGACGCTGTAAAGCAAAGACTATGAGATTCACCAGGAAAGACAAAACAATAAAGGTTCAGCCAGATTCATTATCTATTGTCAAAGTTCTCAGCTAAAACAGCACGTTTTCTGCCTTTTTCACTGGGTAGAGCACAGAAGCAGCCAAAGCAAAACACAGGCATTGCTGTGGGAGCAAAGAGGATCCATGAGACCTGTGTAGTGGGAGTTGGAAAATTAACTTTTTGAATGTCTGCTATTATCAGTGGTATTTTTCCCATTGCACAAATGAGCCAAAGGAACGCGCCAAAACAAAACAGGCTACCTGCAAAAGAAGCAACATTACACTTCAAAAGTTCCAGTTCCCACACTGACTTTTACCTGCCTAGGATCCCTTATGTCCCATGACTGAGCTATCACAACTGCCCTGGTGACTCTGAATCACAGCGTTCAGGAAGACTCTGTCACAACCTTCCTTGCTCTGTCAAGGCTTAGCAAAAAAAAAAAAAAAAAAAAAAAAATTAATAAACCTGACTTTCATTTCTTTCTGTGGCTTCTTGATCTCAGGAAAAGCAGTTCAACACCTACAGAATACCTTCCCTAAGGAGATAACTGTACAAGCAAAGTTCAAGTATCCCATCATTGATTGCATGTGTTTCATACTAAGCTGCTTCCACTATAATGCACTTTCTACAATAGCTGATAGATTTTTCCAGCCTTCCTCTGGGAGTCCTAAATGACTTTGCTAGAGAATTGTAAAAGCTCTTTTTCCTTCACTGGCAAAACTCAGTTCTTGAATGAAATGTTTGAAAGTCTTTAGAGATATTTTATAATACATGTTGAGTTTCTTAAAAATAAGAAAATTGTGCAAACAGTAGAACACAGATGACAGTACAAGAACATGCTAAATTGCTCTAGCAGTCTGATTTTCTAACCTCATGATACCATGGGTTGTGTAAACCCAAATCAAAATTCTCTGTGTACACTCTTATCAACCACTGTGTTTATTCTGATACAGAGGCCTTCATTCCAGCAAGCATCTCTGTCCAGAAAAGTATTGACTTTTGTGCTTAAATTTGAATGTACATCCCATTCAGTAGAATGTAAAGGACATTTAAGCACCTGTATGCCTAAAAAGAGACTGACAGAGGGCATATATGAGTCAGAATTTTATTAATGTTTCCTGAAGGTTATGTAAGATCAAATGGGTAGATTGGCTTGGCATTGTATTGCAGTGACTTTGTACAGTGTTTGGGAAAATGAAACCATTAATGAAATATCACCTGAATATTTTTCATTGACACTCTGAGTAATAAAACGTGAAATGTTTTATTTCCCCAAATGAGGTCAGCATACAGGTGGATAATTGCCTGAAACAATATAATTTTTGTTTAACTTGTTTAATTGTCTAGGTAACTTGTTTGTTTAAAATAAATATGCAGTCAAAAATAATTAAAAGAAAAAAAGCTGTGGTTGGACTCACAAAAAGCCCTTCCTTTATAATTAACACTGCAGTTTCTGCTCTCAATCCTCTGGTGATTGGACTTAACAAACACATAACAAAAAGCTGCTGTTCCCTTACAGAGTTTTCAGTTGAAATAATCTGGAATTATGCAACAGCTAACTTCTTTAACTACTTTCGCTCTGGGAATTCCTTATATTTGTATTTATCTGTGCACTCATCCTTTCTTTTACCATCTGTCATAGAACCAGCTGAAAAATTGAATGATTAAATCCTATTTTGATAGCTACTTAGCATTACTTATTTATGTGAAAAAACCCACAAATATTCTATATACAAAGCATAGGAGACTAGGTAGATTCCTCAAAATATTGAGATAAACTTTGTGATTATACCACTAAAACTGGCATCTACCCACAGTTTGATATATTTTCTGTTTTTGGTACTAAATTCAGATTTCTGAATTTCTTCAGCTAAAAAGAGAGCAGAGTTTGCATCTTAATTCTTTGGCATTTGGTTGCCAAGCTCTCCACTTGGAACTCTCCACTTGAATTCTCAGCTGGAAGTGCGTGTAACATCTGTGTGTAGACTTGGCAGGAGGAGCCCGACACGCTGGGCAGTACATGAGTCCTCTTCACCATCTTGCAGGATTAGATCCATATTCCAAGATCTGACACAACTCAGAGCACAGAGGTTGCCAGATCCACATTTATGCTCAAGTGTCTGGCTTTTCAGGAGTTGCCAAGAAAAGATCCCTGGCTTCTCTTTTTGGCCAACCCCAAACTTGTGCCAGTCATCCTAAAGGGGTGAGAGCCCTCACTAGCATACATGTGTTTGAAGAGTTGTACTGATGTTAAAGTAGCTTCACCAATTGCTCTACCTGAGGCTCTTGTCCATAATGCTTCGGAGTGCTTAAGCCTTAAATTCACAACTCTGTTTCACTTTAGCAGGGTTTTTTAAAATTTTAAAATTTACTCATTTTAGTAAATTAAGTGCCACTCAAAGGCTGGATAACATTCCACTTATTCTCACAATAGTGGGCACAGTAAGGAAACAGCGGACATTCTGCCATGTGGAACAATCGCATCATGTACAATCAAACAAGAAAGAAAAGGGGAAAGAAAGCAACTAAACACACTGTGCATCCATTCATTTTACTGTGTCATTTAGCATATGGTCACTCATGTGATCAAGACAGTAACTGGCATTTTTCCCAGTTAATTCACCTCTTTTCTCTTTGTCCTCTGTTGTAACACCAGTCTTTCAGCAAAATTTCAGGTTGCAATCCCCTTGGAGAATGAATGGTCCTTATTAAGTGTCTGGAAAAAAACAACAATTTATTAGTGCATTGAGACTAATTATAGCACTACCTTAATCAAATAAAGAATCACAATAAACTCCCTCTCTTGAAATCGACTTTAACATGTTTTATTCCTCTCTCTGTCCCTCTCTCTTTATATAAATTGCCAATGGAATGAAATCCTATAGCTGTAACAGCTGTCTCTGTAACTTCTCAAAAAGTAAGTTGTATTTTTTTTTTTTCTTGAGGTTTGGTAGTTACAGTGATGTGAACTGACTAATATTTTGCAGAGCTTAGCTGTGAATCATTCACTGCAAATAAAAGGCAAGGCACGCAAATGTTCCTATGCCTGTTCTTCTCAATTATATTTCTGAAGACATCCACTCAATTTTGATATCTATTCAACTTTACATATTTGAAGTCTAGACAAGGGAAGTCTAGACATCCATAGTGCCCTGTCATACTTTTTTCAATACTATTTTTTAATTTAGATGCCGCTTCAAATCCCAGAAGGCTATTATGCTCATTAAAAGCTGGACTCTTTGTTGTTGCATATGTATTTAACTTCAGCTGATATCCACTGGATAAACAGAATTTTCTGAAGGTGGGTGTGTTATACGGGTGTGTACAATGAGAAATCCAAACTGAAGTGCAGGCAGACAAACCCTGCTTCTGTGGAAAAGATCAAGAAAAATGAGTAGTTCCCGACCCCTGTACACCCAGGTGGCTTAAGGTCTTCGAAGAATAGAGAGAATAGTGATGTTCAAAGACCTATTTCTTTTTTTTCCCCTTTCTTTATGATGTTTCATTACCTGGTAATAAATTAGTAAAGGTAGGAGACTTTGTTTACACACCTGAAGTCCAGGAGGATGGCAATTCCCAGAGCTACATTCTACCTGAAATGTTCAAGGACATGCAGCTGACACAGTGGGCCTCTGACTGTAAGACAGACAGCTCCAGGCACAAAGCTGCTGTATAAAACTGTCTACATCCACCTAAATTAGAACTGACAACCAGCCCTGGTTTTATAATGCTGAGTTCTCAACTTTTGGACACCAAAACCTATCCAGAAAAGGAAACAGAGTATTACATTTTTTCTTTTTCTTTTTTTTTTTTTTTTGCTTTTGGGCATTGTTTCTTCTTCTGTTTCTTCTCCTCTCTGTTGTTTTTTACCCTCATTTGAAAGTAAAGCATTTGATACATCACATTTTTTACTCCACTTTTTTTTTATATTTGTAGAAAACCCATTTAAAGTTAAGCACTTAATTCTAAAGAAATTAAGTGCTGAAAATTTATCTCAATCATACTTGAATATGATACAGTGTTTTCATAAAAATAGAGCCTGTTAAGGAGAAGAATTAAATTTAATAGTAAACTGCTACATTAAATGGAAACAGAAATTTAATAACAAACCTCTACATCAAATGGAACCATCAGGTAGAACAGAGGATTTGAAGAGAGATTCCTGGAGCTGCTTTGCAGACTTTGCTGACTTATCACTTCTAATGAGCTGATGAAGAGTAATTTTTCAAAAATAGTCACTAATTTTAGGAGTCATATTTCAACCTTCTCCAAAAAGTGAGCAATTATGAGGTTCTGACTAGTCAAAACTCCCCAGAAATTGGCTGCCTAGGGTCTAAAAACAAGGAATTACAGTCAACTGATTTTATCTGTTTCACACTTATGTGAAAATAATTTTGATTGCATTTTCCATCTATAACACTTATTTTTAAGAAAAAAATATTACATAATATTCCATGAAATTTGGTAGGAATAACACCATGGACTGAAGAGCATGACTGTATGTTTGTGAACAAAAATTCCAATCCTAGAACTTCTGAAAATCAACAGTATTCTTAGCTTTCCTCAATAACTGAAAAATGACCTTACAGCTAATTTGGATTGTCTTTCTTTATTATTATTTTTTGGTTTTTTGAGGGGACAGGCATTTTTTCTTATGCAAATGTGTTCTTCATTTAGTTATAATAAACAATAAAATGAAGAAACTAACAAACACTGCTCACAATTCCTCTCAGTTTTTGGTGGTAACAGCTCTGTCACAGTTGTTTGGTTTTCAGGTCTCCATTATTTGCATCTTTTTCTTTTTAAAAATGAGCAAAACATTCTGGATGAAGTCTTACATTACTCTTTGTTCTGCAACATATTTTGTTAGCAAGCCCATAGTAGTATCTAAAATACTGTAAATCATCAGTTTTTAATCTGGCAGGAAGTAGATAGTGGCCCATTAAACTTTCGTAATTAAATTTCCCCTGCACTCCCCCATAGAACCATTATCTGAGTTTTCTAATTAACACAAGAGGAGGGAGTCAATTCAGAGTGATGGGATCTATAGCCATCCCCTTTCATTTTAATGGCCTTTAATAAACTTTTATTACTATTGATATTGATAATTATAATACACCCTTTCCTCTGCAATGTGATTCTAAAGGCCTTGTCAAAAATTGAAAAATTCTGCCTCAAAGTTGGATCACGGCAAATGGTTGTGTCCTCAAACACCCAGAATCTGCAGCCAACAACATCAGTGGGGAAAAAAAAGACAAAGCGTAGGCAGGGATGGTGTGAATATCCTCTCTCACACGATCTCCAGTGCGTTATGCCTCGGTCCTGGTCCGCCACAGCCCTCTGCTCTTGCAGCAGAGCCTCCCCCAAACAGGCTGACACGAATGCTGAATCATGAGGTGGTTTCATGACAGATAAACACAAAGAATTATGCAGAGTTCATTTAACTTCTTTTACTTCCAGTCTTACAGAGGTCAGATACTAGAGAGGAGGATTAACTGTCGTGACATCTAGTCCTTCCTTAGATTTTTCATTGCTGCCTTTTACACTAACTAAACAGTTTTACATGGAGTTTTTATTGGTATGTCAACACTTCTAACCTCACCACAACCTCAGTACAGCACGTCTCATATCTCCACAATCCTCTTTCATGTAAGCAGTTACGTTCACATCAGCATTACAGTGGCACAGGCTTCACTGATCAAGTGAGATGTGAGCTGGAGCAGAAGGACCTCTTTTCTGCAGGGCTTGTAAGACAAAGGAAGGGGTACCTATACCAAAGAACAAGCCTACATCTGTGTGCACCTTCCTTGGTTCAACCAGTTGAGATTCCTCATGACATGAGGACAGGTATGGGCTCCTGCTTGCCACTTGCACTGAGAACATCACAAAGGAGTTCTAGATAAGGGGTTTGGGTGGAGGGGCTACCTTCTCCATGGAGTTATTGGTGATGGTCTTCTTTAAAATCCCCAGGATGACTTTGAGCCTTAAACTTTATGTCTGGAAAGAATCCTTTATGGGAACTTCTTTTCTTACCCCATACTGCTCTCAAGCAAGCACACAGTTTCAAACAGGCGAGCAGCCCACACAGATACAGCTGCCCATTCACTGCAAACTATGCAGGTGTCCCCTTGTCCCTGCACTTCCTATGGGGATCTCCAGTACAGGTGCTTTGGTCTGTGGATGCTGGACAGTCCCAGCAATGGGTCTGACTCCCCTGTCTGGCCTTTCCAGCAGTTCCACAGGGCACACACCAAGAAGCCTTTCCTTCCAACAGAGCGTGGATGTCGTCTCTGGAGAAATGCCTGTTACTCAACTACCTTGAACTACAGTTCTTCACACCCTGGTCTCTACCCACAGATCATCAATACAACTTCATTACTGGATGTTCTGATCTTGGAGTTGTATTTTATGACTCTTCAAAGCTGATTTTGAAGAAGGATTTAGGTTGGATTCAGAAGTTCTATTTGGGACCATTTTCAGTAATTCTTCCTTCTTGCAGGTTATGATCATTAAGATGATCAGTTTCAAACAAAAGTTACTTATTTAACTATTGGTATCAAATGAAGAAAAATGCATAGAAAAATGACTGAAAATTTATTTAAAATTAAAGATACTAAATAAAAAAAAATCTTTGTTTTCTTTTTTTCCTAATACAAAGAGTAAAATCTTGGTTTTGAAAGTCTATGATTCAGACAGGTGAAATCACAGGTGAAGCATATTGCTTTAAAAAAGGATCACTATAAATAGCCAAGAGTCATTGCTTGTTAACCGCAAAAGACATAGCAGTTAATATAATTGTAAAATGTGAAGAATGCATTTCCTGTAAGAGTATGAAAAAGAAATCTTCTATTAATAGCAACACTCAGCCATACCTGGTGGGATCCCAAATTTAGGTTTGGTAAAAGGCCATAAAATTGAGTCAGAGAGCTTATTAAAGAGCAGATCTTTACCTCTGTTGTTTGAACTACTGATGAGCTAACGATCAGCATTTAAGCCCAAGTTCTCCAAATGCAACCTGAAATATGTCTCTCTGATTGCCTCTTTTCAGTAACTTCTAAATATTTGTGTGATTTTTGCTACCGAACTTTGCATGTCGCCCTCCCCAGGACTAAGCAAGCTGTTTTCTGAAGTTCAGTGTTAGGCAGGTGAGTATGAACTGGGTGAAAGAGAAGAGAAAATGCTTCATGAATAAGGTATGCAAAAAAATTTGGCATACAATTTTGAAGTAATTATGAGGTCTGTGTGAAAGCAGTAGTAGGTAAATTTTGGCTGGCACAGCCTATAGATACACAAGAGAAAAAACTCAGCCAACAGTGTGATCACAGGACAGGAACCAGCTGCCTGGATTTTGCCTTCTGAAAAACTAACAAGTAAAAGCATGGGGAGAGCTCCTCTGTGACTTACAGTACTAGGGATATAACAAAGCACGGTTGAACGTTCAGCAAGCATAATTTGTACCTGTAAGCAAAAGTCCGTGTGAAACTCATCTAAACATGTATTGAGATGTCTTTACCACCACCCACTGCAATCATTTCTGCCCTTAGTGTGGCCTGGTCTTGAGTGGGGAAACAGGTCTGCAGAGAGGCTTTTCTGAGAAACCTTCTAGGAGAAGAATGACATGGTAACCTTGGGAATGTTTGGGTTTGGGGACATGGGATGTGATACTGGGTTCAGACACATTTCAGATCAGCAGTACCTTCAGTGTTTGTTTCTATCTTGTCATTCAAAGAATTTTAAATAAAATAGAGATTTTCAATAAGTATATGCAAATTCCAAATATTTCTATCATAAAAGTTTACATAATGAAACAGGCTAATGACAAAATCTTTCTTGAAAATACCTTCTAAGAATTGACAGAAATGAATGTTTCAGAAATGAGGTATCTGCCAAATTGACAGATACTCACAAATGGACTTAAATTTGCTTTTCTGACCTTGTCTACTATCATCTTAATTATGAAGGTGTAAGGTCCCCTTAAATTCTGTCCACATCAACTTCTAATTTTATCATTCTTCAAAAGTGATTAAGCTCATCCTTCAATATTAGTCAGCTGTTTTTCTCCTATGTACACTGCATCTTTGAGTTTCACAGATGAATTAGAAAAATGAGAGAAGTGTAACTAGGTTATAGAATTTCCTGAATATTATGAATATTAGCTCTATTTTTTCATACACTGTAGATGATGAATATGTCTTCTGAGCCAACAATGTATTAATTTGCATCTTTGTCTCTGTTGCTCTGTTTCAGGCAGTGACGATTCTGTGAACCATCATTTATTTTATATTTTTATTGCATATTGATTCACAGAGAATTTTGCATGACATGTATATATATATGTACATATATATATGAAAGTAAGTGTATTATATATATATATGACATAGGAGTGATGAAAGGAATATCTTTGCAGTAAGGACAGTACTGTGATACTCCATTCTTACACAGAGATAACTGTCCCTAAACAGCACCAAGGACAACATCTCCAGGTCACTTGAAAGGTCTAATTTCTTTACAGACTGTTCAAAACACTACTTTACTTCACCATGAACAGATGGAAATTTTTCCTACCTGCAACAGATTGCCTCTCATCCTTGCTTCTCTGTCATTTCCTAATTTGCTCTGTTCCTTGCACTGAAGAAGAGAAAAAGTTCTGCATGATATAATTCTAATAACAAAAATAAAATTAATTTATATATTTCCCATTTGTTTTTAATTCTATTTTTTTCTGCAAGTATTTGAAAAGATAGAAGGCAATCAGGTTCCCATTAACAGGCTGCTTGACTTTAATCAGTAAGTACAATAATTTCCTGATAAGAATTTAGGCCAAGTCAGGAAGAACATTCCAAGCAAAGAAACATCTGTGATAAAAGCATCAAGCAGTCTTTCTAACCATGTACCAAGTTCAAGGTCTCTGATAAGCCACCTGGCTGTACCTACACACTCTGATAACCCCAAGCTGGTATTACAATGTTCAGCCAGGCAAGGTCTTGTTGCTGGGCACTGAGCTGATAGGCTTACGGTTCTCTCTAAGTCACAAGAATATTTGAATATCATGTAGGCAAAACACACATAGAAAGCCATGAGGATAGGCATCTGAATAAGGAAGGCTAGTAACAACCAAAACCTTTTTAAGTCAGAACTTTTGATTCTTTAGGGCTTTCCTTCACTTCTGAGAAGCTTCTATGGCAAAAGGCAGTCAAAATTCATTCCTCCAAACTCCCAGTTTCCACATTCAGTCAGTACACACCAACAGCATCCTGGATGTCAGCCTTCTAATATTCCTGTTTCCTTACTGGATTTCTGAACTCACTTGGAATCTAGAAGATATATCTGTTCATTTGTGTTTTAACGTTATTCTCTATAACTTTATCTTCCAGGAGTTTTCCTCTGCAACAAATTATTGTGCTTTAAGAATGCACTCAGCGTGATATCTACATGCTCAAGCATAGCTGTCTTCCATGTCCAGCAGTCTCTCTTTCACAAATCCAGGTCAGCTGGATACAATCAATCAGTGATCTCACCAAAATTTTCTGGCTTTATCTATGCCTCGTGGCTCCCAGCCCCAACTTGTATTTGACTTTGAATGTCAGACTTTTTCTCTCTGCTCTTGATGCTCCTGTTTCCATGTATGAACAAGGACTTCCAATAACTTCCACAGATGAACCAGATTCCTGCCTGGTTTCTGTATGCAATTCTTACCCTCTTCTCTGGGCCTTTGATGGGCTGGTGACTTACCTGTGATGGGCCTGGGAGTAGCCTGGCAGGGGTTATTTGGGTTCCCCCTGCCATTCATTGTCTCTCTGTGCTCCTCTGTGTGTGTATGCAGAGTTTTGTCACATAAAATGTATTTCATTCTCAGCTTCTCATAAATTGTATTTTATTTTCAATGCTACATAAGTTTTGCTGATCACCCTGCAATTAGTTGACTGGGATAAGAAGAGTCCCTCCTTAACATATTTCAGTCCTGTTCTTCTGTTGAGACGGAGATTTCCATAGTGCAAGTATTAACTGGGGAATAGTCCAGAAATGTAATTGCCACTTACATTAAAGACAGTCAAATAAACAAGAACCTATGCTATGATGTCATGGTAACACATCATAAAGTAAAAAAAATCAGGTAGGTACTGGTTCTGGAAAGTTGATTCAGAATTTGACTCTTGCTGGTGGATTGTACTATATAAGGGTTATTTATGAATCTGCAAATGTTATTTATCTGTCTGATTTTAGACCTTCTAAACTTCACTTTAAATAGTGTTGTCCTAGCATCTTGAATTATTAGAGATGAAAGAACTGAATAATAAATGCAGCATTCTCTTTTTATTCAGGTTATTCAACCCCTACAGAGAATTTTGTGTACAGTCAGTTTTACTGTTTGCTCATGATCAGTCCATATTCCATGTAAGTATGAGTTGTGGTTGAAATGGGAATTCAGAGGTACCAGTATAGAATTTTGAATACTGCTATTGCATTGCAAATGCTCTCCATGGGAAATTCTGGTCTATCTGCTTGAGGTGTTATTACAGCATACTAGCACATTTTGATCACTCTGGACTATTTCTTTTCCCCAAATAGGAAAAGGGAATAGAAAAGCATTTTAAAGAACTGAAATAAAAATCAAAAACATCAGTAGGTTTATCCAGGGACAGGTATGGATTTGGATTTATTTTATTTAAGCAGAATATGTTTAAACTGGTGGAATTATTCTCCTAATTTCATCTTCCTCTGTTCTAATTTTCTAATGTTCCATTTTTCAATATTGTTACATTATTTTAATTCTTCAGTCTCACTGTTATGGCAACTTTGGAATTTGTGCATCTTGGATGTTGAAGTAGCCATGGTTAATACTTTTACCCTAAAATAACTTAACACTGAGGAGACACTAAAATTTTCAAATTTCAGTTGATTTTCTGTAAGGACATTGTGGCACAACACTTTCATGCAAGTTAAGATATTTCAAGAAAATTATTAATTAAATCTGGCTCAGACATCAGTGAAGAGAATCAATGGAGAGGAAATATACCTCAGAGCAAAAATAATCTAAAGACCCTAATAAATTTAAGGCATTTTGGAAGTGTGGGGAGGAAGGTGAGGGAAAAAAATAAAATTACTAACTCACATTGTCTTGATTTAGAAAAAAAATCCCTAGGAAAAAATGGAAAAGTCATCTCAATGAGGGCTAATTGACAATATGCAGCTGACTGACCTCTATATTCCTATGAATTCAATTAGTCCCTTTGGAGTGAATTTCGGTCATCTAGGTACAATTTTTGATGTCATTGATGGACAACATCTGTACATTTTACTTCTTTTTAAAACCAGAGACTGTAGCTTGTTTTGGCTGAGAAACAATTTCCAAACTGGACGCAGTTGCCTATGAAGTCTGGCATGGAGCCATGTACACCTTTGGGAAGGACATCTTTCACAGCCCTGCTTCTTCATAACCTTATTGCCATTGAAAGGTAATGACAAATGCTGTGAAATGGCCAGTATAAACAGCAATATTCCTCCTCAATCAGCTCATTCCATGGATTCTATTGCTCCATTCAGTTGTCAGCAGAACTCCCTATTGACTGTAATGAGGATTTAGCTTAAGAAAAATTAGAGTTCTGGTATAATATAGTCACTTGCCAACAATGATTTTTTTTTTTTTTTAAGTAATAGTAAAAAAAAAAAAAAAAAGACTGTAGAAGTTAATTCTGGATTCCAATTCTCTATTATTTCTAACAATTTTTTTCACTTCCTCCTGCCATCACATATTATTCTCCCTATTACTAAGGTTCCAAGAAAACAATTGCACATATAGTATTGTATAGCATGCAGAGCGTATTATATTCTGTTAGGGTTAAATTTATAGTGGGCAGCAGATGACAGCTGAATTTGAAAAATTCCTTGATTAATTTCCCTACAAAATTTTCATGAAGAATAAATTTTAACTAAGATATAGCTGGGCTATTTTTTAGAGAATTTCTGATTTTTGGGCTGCGTGTTACTAGGGTTTGCAAGAGGGAATTCAGGATTGCAGTAATACTGTTTTGATTATGAAAGCAAAGTTTTACTTTGACCTTGAATTAGGGATAAAGAAGTTTGCCATTTTTGTGGGTTTAAGAGTGCATTGACGTTTTGGGATCTGGACTCAAACAGATAAACACCTCTCTTAAAAAAGCAGAGTTAGAAATAATAATGGAGCAATGTGCATACAACTATGATGAGAAAAACATGTTTAATAATAAAAGTTTATTATATCTAGCTTCTAACTAGTAACAAAAAAATACTGGTAACAATAGGTGTGTAAACATAATCTATTTTTTAAATCCTTTTGTAGAATTATTGACTATTTATTACGAGGCTTCTTTTCAATCACTGGTATTCCCCTGAATCACTCATGGCTATTAGGAAGCTACAACCAATGCAGCATTGAAGCCATAACTCATTCAGGTGTTAACTGCATTAAATAACTTCAGTAGTTCTGGGACTTGCTCTTTACTAACTAAGAGAAAAATTAGATCTACAATCACAGGATTACTGTCAGAAAAGGAAATTAAATCTGTAGAAAAACTAGAAGAATGAACATAAGAAATGCATCAAAAAGAGAACCTTGGTTGACTCAGAAATTTTATGGTTTTTTCATTATGGGAAACTTCACTCATCCATATTTGTCTTTTACAAAGGATTATGAATTGAGGACTACAACTCCATAAAATTTATATTTTGTCATCGGGTTTGATTGGTGGAATTGTGTTATTGAGAAAGATTCTGAGATCACATTAGCCAGGAAAGAGTAATGCACTACACCCACTGAAGAACAATACATGTTCTTATCTACTCAGGCAGGCAATCAATTCTCTAGTGCATATATCAATACAGGCTGGAAGTCCCCTATTGGCAGATCGTGTGGATGAGGTCTTGATACCAGCTTTACCAGCAATGATTACCACAGATGAATTCACTGTAGGTTAAACAAATAAGCAAGCAAACAAACAAGCAAACAAACAAGCATGGATACCCCCCCCCCAACTGATTAATTCTCTATCACTGTGAATTTATTTCCATAATATGATAATATAAAAGCTCCTCTCAAACTCGCAAGTGCAGGCAGTGAATGATCCACTTTTAAGTTGTAACCTAAGTAAATACATTGTTTTAAAATATTGAGTAATATGAAATATCTCTTGATGTTAAGGATGTGAACTCCAAACAGAAAGGTCCTTAACTCTTCAAAACCAAACTAACATGAACATTCAGGTAATGTTTCTAAACTGAATTTATGAACACTTTTATGAACTTCAGAGCCAAAGAAAGTATCAGGTATCATGGGAAGAACTCTAATTCCTGTTCTTCTTGACCAGAAACAGAGAAGATTTTTGAATACTTTCATACAGCTAGTATCTCATAATTGTTCTGCCAGCCTAGATTTGGAGACATACCTACTTTTTCAATTACCTAAAATTATTACACTATCACTGGTGATTTTCCTAAGACTTTGGGTAGGAATTAATAAATTATGTAACATCCAGGATAAAGCCTAAATCCCATTAATTCCTTAATGAGGATCCAGGCTCAAAATCCTGATCTGCCTGCAATCTGTGCTGATCTCTGTTAACTTTCCTGGGCTTATTCCATGGCTTCTGTTACCTTCTGTGTAGGGCTCTGCCCAAACTATCAGTGACTAGTATTATCAGAGTTCAGATATACTCCACCAGGTCCTCCAGGAAGGCAAGCAGATGCCTACTTCACGCATCTTAGCAGAACATTAGAGCCCAGCAGCCTTGTCATGGAGTGTTGCTATCCTGAGTACCAGGCTTGGGCTTTGTACCAACCCTACAAAACCTGAGGGCTGAGGCTTCTCAGACTTACTTTGCCTGGGTCAATTTTTTCTCTTTGGTTTAGCTGTAACAGTGATTTTCCAAAGATCAGATGACTATGGCTTATTTTTCAATAGTACAACCATAGTTTTTATTTAGGTAACACTTAACAAGCAATTCTTCTGTGCAGGATGAGATAATTAGGACTCTAACACAATGAACTAATGCAGCGAAACACAGGTCTGGCATGCCAGGAGAGAGGCCTGAAGGAGTAGAGGCACAAGAAGCTGTGAAGATGATAAGGAATGGGATGATAAGAGATGGGGCACAAGTTTGGCAGTGGAGACCCCATGGCTATAAACAATTATTCTCTCACCAATTGTCAGTGACAGAAATATTGACCTAGAACTGTGCTGAACATGTTTCAGGGGTAATAAAGAGAAAGAAATAGTATCTAACATACATAAAAGGCACCATATATAGTAAAGCCGTATGTAATGCAGAGTTTCAGCCCAAGGTGTAAAAGCATAATATTAAATATTTAATTACGATCCCCAGTAGATACTCAAGTGAGGAGGAAGTAACAGTTCCTACCCAGGAAGGACTTGTGATGCTTGTGACTCACTGCACTCTCACACCAAACTGAGACATTGAGCTCAGGATCGAAGAGATTAGTGAAAGGGGGAGCATAGCACCACAAAAATGGGAAGATACTACAAAATGTGCATAACAATTTAACATTATTATTGTTATTATTATTGAGAATTTTTCTGTATAGTAGTCTTTCCCTTCTTCCCTCCTTCCTTCCTTCCTTCTTTCCTTGTTTCTCTATTTTGTTGCTCTGTTTCCTTTCTCTCTTCTTTCTGTAAGAACTGATCTGGACTAACATCCTCATAACAATTCTTTAATCGAACCACCAAAATTTCAGTTGCACTAACAATAAATCCTTTGCCGTACACATCCTTTTTTTCCCATGGCAAGATTTGTTGTCACAAACATCTCAATGGATTCAGGCTCTGGACTACAGTTATAGCAAGACTGAGATGTCTCAGGGCCTGTAAAAAAGCCCAAATTCTTGGCACCTGGGAAAGCATCAGCATTGTAACTGAGGTGCCAGTAATGCTGAGGAGCCCCTAGGGCAGAAGCAGCAATGGAGCATTAACTGCGTGGAGGCTGTGGGGAATATGGGTCTGGCTGGAGGTGCTGACATTGCACCCAAGGCAATTTTTGACCTGAAGTATAAAGGAGGGGAGAGCACCATGTGCCACATTTTCCCTGAGCCCTCACAGCCTCACCCTTATTGATGGGAAGGTCAGACAGGCCTAGTAACAGCCATTCAATCACAGGCATGGTCAGCCTGTCTACATAGGAAAACTTTAAAACTGCTTTAGCCAAGCCAATGGAAACAACCATCTCAGAATTATCTTTCATTTCAGCAGAAGCTTGGCTTGGCTTATTTTTCCTTCATATTGGAAGATGGTAAAAAGGACATAGGGTAGTCGACACAAGTGAGTAAGCTTTCATCCAGCCACATGTACCCAACTGCTTTAAAAACTAAACTACTTTAAAAGTCACATTGAGGTTAAAACTGCCAGATTTTTTTTTCTTCTGTAGAAAGCTTCAACTTTTTTTTCTGGAGCTAACACTTCAGCTGAGCTTTTCCATCTACGTGGCAACAATAAAGGAGAAAAAATTGTTATTATACAAAAAGTCTAACTGACCCCAGTAAATATTAGGCATAACTACTATTTTCTGTGTCTGTACAGGATAGAGACTTGGTTTATGATTCTTTCTGAGTACAGTAAGCTTTACTAGTGCTATCTGTGATCTACTTAACAGTTCTTGAACAGGGCCCTGCACATCTCTGCAAGCTGCATTGTTCAGAGGTGGATGGGCTGCCATGCAGTCAACAGCATGGGTACCAAAGTGACAGGACACCAGGTCACAGTCTACTTTGCTGTTTACAATAGACATATACTCCCTTCTCAATCCCTTCTGTATTTTTGTTCCTGATCAATAAACCATTTTGCTGTTTGTAACACAGATGATGGAGGAATGTCAGCTCTGGTTTTCTCCATAGCCTCCTTTACTCATTTTCCAAAGCTTAGTAGCCTGCTGGGGAGAAATTCAGGCTCATTTGTTGCTGCCTAAGAGTTTACAAAACTCTCTGGTTTGGCCTTCACCTTTTGTTATCGTAACCATTTGAGTGCAACACAAAAACTGTATTAATAGCCCTCTTGGTGAGCTGCTATCTGCTGGGGAATTCCAAGGAGTTTGCAACCCACCATCATAGCAGGAAAGAAAAACAGCCCTGTGAGCATACAGAGGCGGTTTTTGCATTCACATGAACACAAACACAAGGATTTCCTATAGTGAGGTGTTTGGGTACAGTGTAATAATGCTGGGAGGGCCAGGGTGGGAGGAGGGATGTTCAGATCTAACAGAGAGTTAATACCAGAAATAGAATTAAAGCAAAGCAATAACAGAGTGTTTTATTTCTGTCTTCTTGGAGGTTTCTTATGGGTGACTCTAAACTGACACAGGTATTACACAGTGCACATCCTAACACATATTAGAACTACATGCTGGTGATTAAAAATAAACAAGAAGAAGAAACCCACCAAAGAATGAGTCAGAAATAAGCAACTTCAAGTCATGAAATACAAATTAGCTCAGAGGCTTACTCTGAGGATAAATTTTTGTAGGAAAGATTTTTTTCCCCACTAATTTACAGGGGATTTACGAGAAACCCGCAGCTTGCTGTTGGACAAATGAAGTCTTCTTACAGCTTTACATTGTTTTGCCACCACTTTCATAATACATGTTTATGTTTTAAGGGGGGAAAATGTACAGCGAGGTGGAACGGTTATTGACCAGATTGATCATGGGAACAAATCTGCCGGTGGTAACCTTGTTTAATGATATGTTGCTGGGCTCAGCACCTTGCTGAGGCTGTGATTCTTCACCGGCTGGGCCCGCATGATGGATCACGGTAGGAGGCTGATGGTGCAATCACTCACTGGCAGCCACTGACACCTGCACCAGCCTGACACCCGTCCCCTCTGGATGTATCAGCCAGCCTGCTCAGCCTACTGGGAGACACAACTATTCCACCAAACGGCGAACAAAAGTTCTTTATCTACCTTGCGGCTTCCTCTGTAGGACACTGCCTTCTCTTTTTCTTTTCATTTTATTCTGTCTCCATCTGCAATTCTCTCACTTCTTTGGATCCACTTCTATCAGGAGTTTTCTGATCCTTAGAGTGACTTAGGAGCAACAAAATGAAGCAGCCACCAAATCCAGAAGAGATAGAAAAATAAAAAGACGGGCAGGGAGAGAAAGATTGCCTGGGGAAAGTATGAAAGCTGTATTTTCTCACTGAAAATCTCTTACCTGTTTATGGATATTCTATTAGACAGAAAATTGCTGTCTGTAACAATGGTGGAACTCACATTCTCTGTGCACCATTATTTTAAAGAGAAAACTCTTAGTCCTCCTTATATTGGACATTGACCATAATAATTTCGCTAAAAGCAGGAATATGAGCAACTATTCTTTTGCAGACAGCTCCCTTCCTCTCTTTTTCTCAAGACAAATTTGAAAGTTAATTTATGCAACAACATTTCAGATTTAATATTTTAGTATCACAAATACATGCACAATTCAGCTTTCTCTAAAAGCAGTAATAAATGGATATACTTACACATGGGCCCTATCTGTGCTGTCCGCCAACCAGGATCTACACTTAGTTCATTGGATGGGATTTTTAATAGTTTATCACTTTTGTAATACAAATCACATGTAGTGATATACAACCACTTAAAGGGAAACATTTAAAAATATGTCTAGCCTGTGAGATAGTGATTTCAATTGATTTTCTCTTTTAGTCCCCTTTCTTACAGGGTTGATGAACTTTTTTGGGGAAAAAAAAAACTTTATTAGTACGACAGGTCATTAAAATGATAAAAAAGTAATTATCTAGCCAAGGAGGCTTTAGCACACACTTTCCCAATCTCTAATTTTATATAAAGACCTCTTCATTAGTTCACAGCACAAATCTGTGCAGCTTCTTAGAAAAAGAATGGGGACACCACTTCAGCTACCATGTTTCTTAATTGCACATAGACCAGTTCTACAAATTACACACATCTGTCTTTGCAAGTCACTGTAAATTCAAATATATATCGTCTCATGCCAGCAGTGGCTGCACAGCCATTATAGGAACCAGATGGAGCAGCACGGTAGTATAGACCACAGGCTGCTTCACCAGAAGAACATGGATGGCCACCCCCATTCCCACTCACCTTTCTCTCCTTTTTGTTCTAGGTAAAAAAATCCGTATTACAGAGACAGACTTGCTCAGTTTCCTTTTGTTCTTTGACTCAAGCAGTCGTTAAGCTGCGTCCTGAATCCTGTTTAAACCACATGCTCTCTGAGCCGTGCAGGCTCTCCCAGTAACCCCTGATTTCATGAAGTACTCTGCATGAGTAAAAGTTAGAACTTTACTTTCTGGGGCTCTGAATAAAACATCCTTTCTGAGCCTTGCCTTGAAAACACTTGCATTACCCTGATTTGTTTCCCTGAATCAAAATCCCATATGCACAGTGTAGGAGTGGGGGATGTGGGAGGGAAGGCTGCATCTTTGTGTGGATCCCAAACAGCACTCAAGTGAGCATTGGTCTGCTCTCTCTCAACCAGCAACTGTAAAAAACACAAAATCAGAATCAGTCATCTTACGCTTCTTTAAAATATGACCTCCCAAAACAATTCTATTATTGGCCTTTAAGAAGCCGTTAGAAAATAAAAAGTAACATATTTCTCCCCCTAGTAAACATAGTTGCTGTTATAATTGCACACATAAGCACCCACAAGCATACATACACAGAAGCATAACTGGGTACCATTTAATTGATAACCATGCTCCCAGTTCCTTCCTCTCCTTTTGGGATAGCAATCGCTGTATGCAGCTGCTAAGACAATGAAAATGCTTTTCCAGCTGCAGCATCTGGCTCTTTGGCAGACTCATTTAGTAGTTGTGTTGGCAGCTTTGAATTTGCCTCTGGGTCTATCATATGTTTATAAAGGCAATGGACTGTCAGCCTACACTCATGTGTGTGCCTGCGTGTCTGTTTGTCGGTGTTTCTCATCTCTGTTTACAGCTGCTTTTTACTTGTGTTTGTTCACAGAAAATAAGCATTAAACACAGAGAAAAACACAAACTACACCTTATCTTTTAACTATGCATATGACTCTACTTCTTCAACTCTTGCCACCTTCTTTCAATAAACATCCATTTCATCTGTGTCAAAGATAACTCATTAGACAAATTCTCTATGTTTTACAAGGAAATTGCGCCTTTATATGTTTGCATATACAAATAATTTCTTTGTGACTAAGACCCTTAATGCAGTGGTATCATAATAAATGGAAGGGGACATTTTTCATGTTACAGTAATAAATGAGGTGTTAAAGGAATATCCTGATACGTGAGCATTTTATAACTACTGCTTGTTGCTTGGTGGCAGCTGTAAAGCAGGGCTCACTGAATTAGCTATGATGTACTACTCCAGGGCGATGGTAATTATTCTACAGTGGTAAGCATTTTTTAAGTAGCTGCTTCACTTTTTCACGTGTTTACGTATAACACACTTGCAAAGGCAGGGTTTAAACCACAGTTAAGTATCCCACTTGAAGTAAATGTTTAAGGGGAACATATTCCAAAATGCTGAAAGACAGGTGAGGTGTAGGAAAAGAATTGAAGTTTTGAACGATCTTCCTATCTTGACTTCATGTTTAAAAAAATAAACAGCAAAACTCATTTGTGCAAGTACACATTATACATAAATCATGTCTGTACAGAAAGTGAGTTGATACTTTTCTTCCCCATTGAAAAGATCTCAGATATAAAGTAAAAAATACTCCTTTCTTACCTAAAATTCACTTGAAATAAAAACAGTCTTTCCAAATTAGAAGGATGTGAAAGTGGGTACATACCTGCTGATGTGGCATCATCAATAAAACTCCCTGCAAATTATTTAAATGCACAAACTGTAGCACAGGAGAGACTAAAATGACTGCTGATACACTTAGCCTTCTTGTTTGTTATCAGTATTGCCAAAAAAACAACCCCGCAGGAAAATATATGACGATTATTTTCTAAAGCAATTTCTAGTAGAAAGGATTTTTCACAATTTCTTTTATTGATGTAAAATACACAGCATCCTTGTTTTCCTATTTCAAGGTAGTTTTGCCCAGAGAAATTAAATGGGGGATGGAGAGAGTCTACAGAATGATAAATTAGGATTCATCAATTAGTATCTGAGAGTGGCCCCTTCTAGCAAATAATTACTATAAATATAGATGTGCACTCAAAAATCACATTTAAAAATGTCATTCCATATTACTGTAATTCGTTAATATACTAAACAAAAGAAACTCTGTTTCCCCCCAGAATCACTTGCAATAATATTTATATGCTCATTTTGATTAAGTTTGTAAACATCCATGGAAATCTTTGGGGATCACACAGAATTCCCAAATGAGAGAAATTTCACATTTTTAAAACTTGAGACCTTTTATGCAAATTATTTTGCCTTTGGCCATTTCAGGAAGAAATGAAGGAACTGGAGGATATTACAGTTTTACATAACACTGGTGAGATTGTTGTCATCTTTGATCGCACATCAATTAGTCAAGATCTTGAATGATCATAGGCAAAGAAACCAAAACTCTTCTCCCCAGCTGAACAAAAATATGTCAAAGATTCCAACTGCATAAATTATTACATTCTGTCCTACAGCAATAATAACCCCTTTATGTAGACTTTCTGGTCACCTGTTATATCCTGGGAATAGAATTTTTATTATGGTTTGGTTTTGCATATAACAATCTACTTTATGTATATTTTATTCTATTTTTGTGACCAGTAACACTGACAGCAGATTAATCTTAAAAGGGCAGCACTGCACTGAAAGTATGGGCCTTGTGTCAGCTCCTTCTGATGAATAAATGAGTCGAAAGATAAGGAAAAGTCTTCGACTACACTGCCTACCAAAGAAGTTCTCAAATAAAACAAAGAAACAAACTATAAACGGAAAGCCATTTCATTATTGTGACATTACCCATGTAAGCAGGGTCTGTCCTTCTTTCCTCTGTTTTTGGAACATGACCATGTAAAGCTAAAAGCCGCATTTGCCTTCACTCTATGGGTACAGAACTAAAATTTCTGACCAGTGCTGAAGTGCCAATCCCAGCAAAGTTTTCCTTTTCCCTACAGGTAGTATGAAACGGAGCCAGAACGACAGGGCCCCATCTGAGCCATGCCCAGCTCCCCCAGTCTGCACAAACCCACTCTATCAATCACGGCAGGATAATGCATAGTGGCTGCGCCTGTGACAAGGAATGATGGAGTGCTGAGCACAGGCCCGGCTTCGCCTGTCGCTTTGTGCATTTGTATTTCTCCAGGGCCACTTTGAGAATTTGCAGAACTTGGGAGGGGTTGGGGGGTGGGAATTGTCATGTGTTTTTAAAAATATCTTAATTCGCTTTGATTATCAAACAGCATTGCAATATACAGACCTGGAAATGAACTGCAGGACAGAACGATCCCGAATTCCATCAAGGCAACATAACTGTACAAGATGTAATTTGATTAAGGGGCAGCCAATTTAATCTGGGTACAGCAAGCAAATGCTGCAAGTTTTTGCTGTCAATTTGTTCTCCATTATGCCCAAGAATAAGTGTCAGGATTTTACTTTATCATAACATCAAGACACAAAAAATCTAGCACTGAGTTCACACAAGATTCTTAGAGCCATAAAACATTGAAACATTGAAAATTAAGAGATAAGTCATTGTCTTCAAAAGTATCCCTTATACTGATAATTTTAAGAAAGAGTTACCTCATAATTACTTTTGATCAAAAAAGTTTTAAGTAAATGCACTTAAAAGATGATTAAACATACTCTCCTCTTTAAAACCTCACATAAATGAGAAATGTTTTGTCTAAAGGAAATGCTCTCCGAACTAATCTGCAAAGGATGCACTGTGTTTGACTTTACAAATAATATGTATCAGTTAAGAATACACGCTGGTCAAATAAACCAAGTTGTTTGTTTGTTTTTTTTAAATGGAGTTGAACCATACACTACAGATATCTTCTATAAAGATGTGGAAAAGTGTTAATTAGCACAGTTAAAAACAAAATAAACAGGAGACCTCATAAAGTCTTCCATGCAAATGTCCCGTGAAAATCATGTCAGCCTCCAAAATAATAGGAACGTTTTAATCCCCCTGAAAACAGACAGACAAAGATGAATTCCATTTTCCTTTTGTGACAGTTCATTTTTTTAAGTCTCAATATTGTTACACGTACAGGATGAAAAACTGTATTAAGAAGGGGGTACTGGAGAA
Organism: Myiozetetes cayanensis; assembly: GCF_022539395.1. Taxonomy (NCBI): domain Eukaryota; kingdom Metazoa; phylum Chordata; class Aves; order Passeriformes; family Tyrannidae; genus Myiozetetes; species Myiozetetes cayanensis. Next base: position 14,083,005 of record NW_026087411.1, read on the forward strand.
TACAATCCTTTATTCTTTTAATATGCTTTTGACAGCAGAGATAAAACGCTCAGACAAATCCTTCTCAGCATAAGTTTTTGGAAGGGAAAAAATATGTTTGCTTTTAAGAAGTCCTGTGGCCGGTTTTAGGAGCCTGTTAGATGAGTTAGAGTGCGCCGGCAGCAGCGATGCCCTTTTCTTCAGCTGGGCTTTCCCACGGCAAGGCAGTAGCCACAATTACCTCGTTTATAGCTTGTTTTTGGTTTTGTTTTTAAGCCCATTCGGTGGCTGGGGGGCAGACATTTTAGTTTCGATGCCGGCCGAACCACGATGCGAGGGGCTGCTCTTACTGGAGGACAAAACTTAGGGCAAGAAGCGATCACAGAAAGCCGGCCGGGTGAACACTGCCGGCTTTGCTGGGTTATGCCCATCTAGCACAGCTGGCTGTTTCCAGCCGAATCCTGAAAATAAACACGGGAAGCAGCGCAGATCCCCGCAGATCTCGGGGTGCGCAGTGTTTAGGGGAGAGCGGGCTGCTGCCCCGCACCACCCGACCACGACCCGTCTGGCACGAACACTCGGCGGGGGCGGCAGCATCTCCGCCGCCCCATGCAGGGTCCCTACCCGGGGATGGAGGTTCCGCCGGGCTCCCCCTCGCCACATCCCTCCCTCCCTTCCTCCCTGCTCCCGGCCGAGCAGCAGCCGGGCTCTCCTTCCCCGTGGGGAGCCCGGGGACCGCGGCAGCATCCCACAGGCTCTCGGCCGTGCCACTCTCGACGGCACTGGAGTGGACATGGCGCTGCCAGGCAGGTCCGACCAGACCAGAGAGCATCCTCTTGCCACTGCCCCTCCCCACGCTATGAGAAAACATCACTGAGCTGCAGAAAGAGCACCGCTGCTCCCTGCGCCGCTTCCCCCGCGGGGAGGCTGTAAAGGGAACAGCAGCCCTCGCTGCTAGTTAGAGCCCCCCACCAAAACTTGGGGGGAGGGAGGGGAGGTTGAAGAAAAAGAAGCCGGCCTTCCCAAGTAGCCCTTCTTAGAGGGGAGGGAGAGAGAGCAAGAGAGAGAGACAAACATCTGGGGATTGGACCATATGCTAAAGCTTTGTCTTGTCCTTCAAAGTTAGGCTGCCCTTGAAGTGATTTGTCAGGCGGCCTAACTGTGACAGGGAGAATATGTAGAGGTGGAGAGAGGGATGGAGGTGGTGGGGGGCAGCAGGGCCCAGAGGCAAGGGAGAGGGGAGAGAGGGAACAAGGTAAAAAAGATAGGAAGAGGGGAGGCAGCAAGTAGCGGGAAAGAGAGCACAAAATAGCCTCTCTCCATCAGATGATGATTTTCATTTGAAGGAAACAGGAGGGTGGAAAGAGAGGAGAAAAAGGGGACAGATAGCAGAGGAACAAGGAAGAGAGAGACAAAGACTGTAAGGGAAAAGCAGGAGAGGAGAGGGTGAAGCAGGAGGGCAGAGATGACTGAGAAGCAGTGGCTGCCGATGATCTTTCTGCCGCCACCTCTTTTTTCCCTCTTCCCTTTTGCCCGCCAAGTGCTGAACTGATTAGAGTGTAATTAAGGCCATAAAACCCTCGGCTTATCCACCTGTTTATTCACTAAAGTCGTGGGCTCATCAGGCAAATTAGCTGCTTCCAGGCTGCACGTTGGGCCTAGAGCTGGCCTGATTAATGAAGTTTATTGGGAGCTGTTAAAAGCATTAACTGAAGGAAATCTCTGCAATTCGTCATATTTAAGGGATGGAAATTAAATCTCCCCATGCAAATGAGGGGAGACTCTGAAGCAGCTTCTTTTAGAGGTGACAGGGGTGGGGACACACAAGGGGCTCTCCCCCAGGCACAGCCCGCTGAGGGAGGTCTGCAAACCCCTGAAGAGTTTGCCTGGTCTCAGCAGAAGGGACCTTACAAAAAAGGGGTGACACATTTTAAGGAACAAGATCTCTTGGTCCTTGGAGCCCCAAGTGCAAGAACCAGGTCCTGTCTGAGGTAATGGGGCCCTTTTGATCTTGTGCTAAGGGCATATCTTACCAAAAGATTGCCAGTCAAGTTCATCCAGACAGGGGTTTGCAAGGCAGCCTCCGCACTAGGTGGTTGTGTCCTCCTTGGTCAGATAAGCTATCTCCAGTTTATTTCTGCTTCAGACATTTTGCACTCTTCTTAGCTGTCAGTCACGTTACGTGGCTTCAACACAAGTACAAATGTCCACATAAAATTTGAAATATAAAATGGTTCTTTAAGCAGCATTCATTAAGCAACACTGAAACTGCAACAGTAGATGTTCTAGCTGACAAACACCTAAGAAATACATTAAGGCGAGATGGTTTAAGCAGCAGGGAATCCTATCAGGAGCTGAATATTCACCAGTTTTAAAAGTGTTTTCTTCTGGCATGTCAATCTGATTTTATTTCTGACATGAATAGCATTTATCATACCCGAAGCTTCATGAGCCAGAGCATTTTTATATTAACAATTTATAATAAAAGAGAAATTACAAAGAGTCACAACAAGGAGTGACTGTCCTGAGAAAGGGATAATGAGAAGAAAAGAAGGTCAAAGAAAACATCTTGGCCTTGCTATTTTTATTGAGTGTTCAGCTCACAGTGGTGTCAGGTTTACAATTTATATATTTTGAACATTTTCATATGGAAAGAAGAAATCACTGTCTGTCGTCTCATATAAAAGATATTTGTACCCAAATACTGAGTTGTGAACATGATAGGGAGGGAGAATAGAGAGAATTCACATTTGATGTAATTCTTATTCTAAATGCTTCTCTGTCTAATTATTACAAACTAATTATTTGTTACAATTATTGGATTAACACTTTGCTAATCAGTTTTCTTCTGCTTTGTAGAGCAGCACCAGTGCAGTGAAATGCAAGGTGAGAACGTTGTCTGGATTTTCAATAGAAAATTAGAGTGCCATTTTCCTTGTGTTCAGATTAGTTAGGCTGCTTTGTGATTTATGACCAGTACAGCATATTCTGTATCACATCCTACTACGTAGCATCTTTGTTCCTAAAGTGATAATTTTCTAACTTTTTGGATGTGGAGACTATTTGCCAGTAGCAAAACTTCCCTCTCCTTATGCTCCCTCCCACTAGAAAAGTTTCAGTCATCATTCCACTCTGTGGGGCAGGTTGAACCACCTGTCTTCTCCAAATAACAGATACAAGAATATGGGCTAGCACCAGGGCAGTCCCCTGCACATACACACCTTGAGGTTTGAATGTACTCCAAGCACAAAATAATACATTTTTTATAGACACACGATGCCCTTAAAACACACAACTCAGCTATTATGCACAGCAAAGGACTGCATCAATTGCTAGTAAATAAACAAAACAAACAAACCCAAAACTTCCCAGCAACATGAGCATCTGTATTTTTTTTATAAAGATAATTGGTGGAGTATGCTTCTAATGCTGCATGCAACACAACAGAGCAGGTTTCCTACTGATATTTCTGATGAAAAGGATGAAAAGAGTTTCAGTGAAAAAGCACTGCATTATTATTAACTGCAAGTTAACAAAGCATCTCCTAGAGAATGAAATGGCAGCAGTATTTTCTAGTTATGGGTTAATTGCAGAAATGCAAAGAGTAATTGTAATCAGTTCATTTCTGGCTACCTTTTTTTTTTTATTTTTTGAATACTTTAAGAGCATTTGCTATAAATCTATATTAGTACAAAGTGATTTTAACATTGGCCAATAAAGTGCTTAAATTTCAGGCAAGGTAAATTCTTTGGGGTTCTCATTGAAAGAAGAAAAGAGATTTGTCCAAGACAGTGTTTGTTTCAAATTTGCAGATTTCTTTAGAAGATTACTTAAATGAAATTCAATGACTCGTGGAACATACTGCCAAAACACTTATTTTTCTTGATTATCAGTTCCTTCAATAAATTGATTTGCCCCATTATGTGGGGTCTTTTAGATCTACCACTAATAGGATGTACTACTTGCAACTTTTTCTCTCTGTTTCAGAAACAGAAGAACCTATTTAAAGACAAATAGTTGGGTGAATTATCAAAAACTTGTAACCACACCAAAAACAGGTGGTTTAGTTAGAGACGATATTTGTTGAAGAAATATCTGATAGTGTGGTGGAATATCAAGTCATAAAAGATTTTAGGTGAAGAATGATATAGCAGTGCAGTGGCTAAGCACTCTCAGCCTCAACAGTTATGATTATTTATATTGTAGGCTCCTTTTCATGAGCAATTATAACTTTGCCAGGGATATTTCCCTCCTCGCTAAAACTTCAGTTGCAAAACTTGCTTCTGGAGGCCCAGTCAGGCACAAGAAAAAAAACGAGCTATTTAAAGCTGTCCTCCATACAGATGCACAGAACCCTAGTCCTTAAAGTAAAAGGACACTGAATTGCAGAATTCAGGTTTCATAATGAGAGAAAAATCAGTATGCCTTTAAAACCAGGAAACAATCACTTTCTTTTTTTTCCTTCTACATCTATACTAAGAGTATATCAACTATTGGAAGAGTGGCATGCCCAAACTCAATATAATCTTTGTGAAAATACTGAGATAGTTGCAATTTTTTTCCCCTTGCCCTATTCAATGGTAGTGGGAACAAGGCAAATTTTATCGCAGCAGAATACTACATTGTGGCACATTCAGAGCTAAATTTAGCCCTCCCAGACCAAGAATGATCTTACAGTCAGGGCCAAATTATTCTCTTTAACTGTGTTGTACAAAAGATGTCCTAAATGATGAAGACCCTGCTCTGTCCTTGAATAAGCACAAAAAACACAGAGACCTCTGCGGGAGGAGCGTGAGCTGCTATTATGGTCAGATTTCAGTCCTAAGTGACCTCCTGCTTTTGCATGTGATCTGCTACTTAGGCACATCAAGGTTGGAAAGGGTACTATTTAACTGTAATCTAAGTTTTTCTTGTCTCCTGATAGTTTTACTAAACTATCAATGATGCAGTTTTTGTGGCTTAATTAATTCTTTCACACTGTCTCCGTCCATCTCAGTCATATTTGAATATTTCCTCTTATTAACATTTTACAGCATGTTTTTCAGCTGCGGGTAGAACCACAATGTTAAGGAATGATAATCATCTTTCTTACATATCTGAAAACTTTAATGAAGCTTCATTAAAATTAACATGACATGATATTACTGGAAGAGTTGCACAAAATCTTTTTTTTTTTTTTTTTTAATTTATAACCCTTTTTTTTTTCCTTATCAAACAGAAATTTTAACTTACTGTAGTTTTCTGGGCAACAGTTAGTGCCTTCACCAGGAATTCTTTCCTGAACAGCTTTGCAAAACTGGGACCTACAGGGGAAAACACTACTGTGTCCTTTAGAGGGATCTACTGTACCTTAGCACTTAGTTAATCCCCTCGTCAAACTCACTCAAGAAAATGAAAGCTGCATGTCACATTGTCAGTGTGAGGGATTGGCTAAATGCTTTGCATTTGATTCTGTTTTTCAGAAAAGACAACATACACTGGGAGAAAGCAGCCTAAACAGTTTCATCTGGAGTCATTGTAAATGTGCATATGCTTTCATGTGTAGCATCTTCACCGACAGTCCAAAATTACAGTCTGATGTATTATAAAAGCTTAGCATCAAGGGGCATTGCATCTGACATGCTGATTAACTACAGGAGCTGTACCTTAAAACTCGGTTTCAAAGGCAGATTTTAAAAATGCTTTAAAAAATGCTCTCTGAAGCAAATAAAGCAACAAAAAGATATGAATACATTGGTTATACCATTGCAGGCTAAACTTCTATCAAACCTCTCAAAAGCTAGCTTGTGTTTTAAATATGTTTCTAGTTTAGTATTTTGAGAACAAAAATCAAATTATTGTAATTTTATTTTGACACACAAGATGATTTATTCTGCTTCAATATCATGTACTTCCAGGAGAGAATTAAGCCTTTTTTTTCTTTTCAAGTAAATCTAAATTGCAACAGCAAGTGTTGTACTGTCATTTTAATGACAGCAGTAGACTTTAAGTATGGAATGAATCAATTTTTTCAAGCACAGCCCCTGTGTAAATCACTGATGGCAAACCAACCTCAGGATTATAAAATGAATCTTTGACAAGTATTCAAGGTTTCAGCATATTCTCAATAATGAGGATTAAGTACCTACTATCTGTGAAAGAAAAGTTTTATTCACTTACCAAAGGATATGTGAGTAATCATTAAGAGAGGTCAGATTAACTGAGGTACTTTTTAAAAAAGGGCATCCAGTACAACATCTGCTGGAAAATCAATGATAAATATGTCAATTTTTTTTAGAAAAAGGGAAAGATTAAGCGTAAGGTAGTGTAATGGAATGACTTAATGCTCTGTTTTTAAAGAATAGAGGGGAATTATAATGACATCATAAACTATCATTATGAAACTTTTTGACATTTTCATGTCAAGAAAAAGACTCTTCTTGAATCAAGAACAAATAGTGATTTCTGCTATCCATGGGTGATTCAGTCAAGTTCAAATAAATCCTAATTTTACGTTGAGAGATGATGATGAAAAGGCCTTCAGACTACTCTGGTATACATTACATTTTCTTGTATTTAACATTTTTACACTAAGAGAGAAATTGAATTCAAAGCTCTCATCGTAGTTGAACTATGATAACAGAAATATTATTTATTTGATTATATGTCAACAATGCATACACTTTATGAGAAGCCTTTATAGTAAATATTTTATATCACTTTGCTTTCTTTGCTATTACCCAAACAATATTGCATTGCCTTTTTCTTTTTCCACAAAATAATGCAAAATTGAGAACTCATGTTACCATAATTGTAGACCAACATAATTTCAAGGTAGAATAAAGCATTGTGTTCTGTCATAATTTGTATTTTAATTATTAATGAAAGCCTTTGCTTTAACTGTCAGAATTTTTTATTAATGTCCTATGATATTTGCATACTCTTTGCCTTTATATAGGGAGAGGATATAGAGAGGAATATTTTTTTTTTTCCCCAATTTATTCGTATGATTTTTGCCTGGAAGGTTTACTTTTTAAAGCTTTAACAATTGACATTACATTGATCAAGAGATGTTTTATAGACACAAGGATGAGAGATTAAAAAAAATCTACAATAATACTACACTTTACAATTTAGTATTCCCTTGAAATAATGCAAAGCAACTTCAACTGAAAACAAATCTCTGTGCTTGTAACAAAATAATGTGCCTGTTTATTTATACTGCTGCTTTTCCATTACATTATTTTAACTAAAATTATATTTCTTTTATTTGTGTTTGTGCTTGTGCATATTTCTTCGTGCTTATGGCACAATGTGCTGTCTCTTTGGCCCAATATGGATGATTCATAGTTCAATATTTCCATTCTGCACTAAATGGTCAATTCATTATGAATTAATTCAATATTTCTAAATTTTATAAACCAATGCAGGCTTTGTTAAAATAATACATTCTGCAATAGGAATAAGAATGTTAATAACTCTAATAGGAAAAACATAATTGCATAATTTTGCAATAACTGAATTTAGGAATTAATCAAATAAAAGCAGGTACATTTTTAAAGTGTAAAATTTAGATAAAATATGTGTATACTAGAAAAGAAAACTATGAAATAGTTACAGCTCAAATTACTGGAAAAAAATTAGAATAAACATTTCTCTTAAGAACATTTCTGCAAATAACAGTGGCTGTAATTATTTTGCTGTCTGTTTGTGCAAGACAGTTAAGTTGTTAAATGCAAATGATTTTGAGCTATTGAATACGAACATTTTGCTGCTTCCCCTTACCAAGTGTTACTGTATTCCTTTTGTGCATTTCAGTGGTGCTTTTTCTAGCTGCCCAGTTTTCATTATGATTTTGAAGTAAGAAATTCAAGTCACCGGCTTGTCAGAGAAGGCAGTAGTTTACAAAGAGGTCATTTCGCAGTGACCTCCTACAATTAGTTTTTAAATGATCTTAAAAAATTACAGTATATACTTAAAAATAAGCATGAAGCGTGGTGCTCAAAAGGCTTATGAGCCTTTTGCACAAAACAAAACTGAAGGGATTCAGGAAAATGTAAGCGCATAAAACATTTCTTTCCATTGTGCAGTCAGAGGGCTGAGGTTTTGCAGTAAAAGTCTGGCATCTGGTGGTCCCGGGAAGCAATGGCATCCCACTCCAGAAGGAAACGAGACGGTCACAGCCTGAATTAGCTCATCAGCTTGTAATAAACTAATTATTTCCAGCTTATACGTATGTGAGGACTGCTGCTTCTGAAAGACCCCTCGGAATTCATTGCCACTGCTTGGTTTTTGTTTTCACCCCAGAATGTCTGTATTTCTTCCCAAAGAGGGAAATAACTGCACATATCCAGAATTGTGATGAGTTTTGAAATTATAAATAACTCCCCATGCAACCCTCAGCAGAAGACAGGGGATGAGACTTACTGCCATTTCCCACCAGTAGTGATGGAGGATTGGAAAATAATTTTAGGGCAAGACTCAAGTGGGCCATTCCAGGAAAGGGGAAGTTCTTCTATTCTCTGCTGAACAATAACAATATGTCACCTCACAACCAAATTCATGAATAACCATTCCTTCCTACTTTCCTCAAAGATGGCTGAATCAGAAGAGCTTCTGGAGGTCTGTGTGGGGAAGGGGAACAGAAGGGACCTTAAGAAATACCATGTTCATTCCCTGTCTTTTCACACAGTCACATAACATAATCCCTGTCAACAAGTGACAGAGAATTAAGATTTTCACTTTTTTACCAAAAGACCCTTCCCAACTTTGATTACTTTAAAGAGCTGAGAATTATGTTCTAAGTTTTCAAGCTGTGTTTTAGTTAAATAGTACTTTGTCTTTCTCTCCCTCATGTACTAAATACACATTCATAAACAGTGGCAAAAACCTCTTTTAGATCACTCTCTCCAGATGGAGTCTCCATTTTCATCATCACCTTGCTAGCTCCTCCCTCAGCTTGTTTACTTCTGAATCATCTCTTTTTAACAAGGGTGGCCAAAATTACACAGTGATTCATGTAAGATCTTTCCTGAGCTAATGTTAATGGTATAGATTCTCCTTCTTTGTGGAAAACACTTCTCTGGATGTTGTTTTGCATTTTCCATGGCTACAACATGGACAAGTTTACAGAACTGCATGACCAAATTGCATCCATAGGTCACCTCTTCATCTCAGGATATTCCCAGAGAAGCTTCATTAATAACCTTCCTCCAGTCTCCTCTTCAATATTACCTAATGTCTTCACTCTTCACCTGTCCTATCATTTCCCCTACTAATGCCAATCTTTCTTAATTTATTATTGTTTCCCATCTGTCAGATCAGACTTCTGAATGCTTTACTGAATTTCACTGGGATTATATCTCTAGTACTGTCTTTGTCTTGAAATCAAACATAGATATCAGTTATCTCTTTACACTTGCCTCCAGTTTGTAAGAATTATTCTTTCCTTAAAAATTAGGTGTAAAGACTTAGACAAAAAGGACTGGGACTAAAATACCCTCCAAATATATTGCTTCCTTCTTAAACACAGGTACATTAGTCATTCTTTAACTGCCTGGTGTCATAAAGAAAATAGGTATAGTCCAATACTTGATACCATGCTTTTTATCCCAGATGTCAAATCTTGCATTCAAGCCCTCTGACTTGGGCCCATTCAGGACTTTGGGTTTATACTTTACAGTATATACATTTTAAGCCTTCCCACAGTGTAACTGAGCTTGACTTTTGACAAGTCAAAAGCTTATATTATCATTACACTTTTGGACTCATAAGCCAGAGGTTATTTTGCTGATCTCTTTTCACATCTTATACTTAGCATGTTTTGTCTAATGCCTTTTCAAGGTTACTATTTATCCAGTTGGAAAGTTTCTTCCCTTGAGCTGCAAAAAAGTTCTAGGTAACACCAGAAACCCTGACATAATGACATACCAGATCTCTTCCATACCCGAGTCCCTCAGCTTCCCTGCAGACCTGCTGTTTTTTTTGTTTGTTTGTTTCTCCTTTTTCTTCTAAATAAAACGGAAGGACGTTTAAGGATGTCTCAACTCAAGGTATTTATTAAATAAACACACTCTTCTTATACAATCCCGTTTTTAAAGAGTAGCCTAAAAGAAAGCAAAACAATACAAGTAGTTATGCATTTGCAAGCTGCTTTCTTCCTGTACTTCATACAGTGTCCATGCAGCTTCTCAGGGAAGGACCGTAATCATTTATGTATGTCAAGTACATAGAACCACTTTGAGTACAATAAAAATGAATAACACTGAAGTGCTGCTCTTTCACTGAACATAAAGAATAGGCTGACCTATGCAACACTTCAAGGGTCTTACAGATTTGTGCCGTGCTTGTACAATAAAGGAGAAAAAAACCAATACAGCTTATTGTTATTTTTAAAAGAGAATTTCCAGAGGGTGCTTCAAATGGTCACATGCAGTCTGTACAGGAGCAGGCAAATGATTATATGCCTTTCAGTAAAGGGGCAGTTTGGGCTTTTTCATTGCACAGCAACATAGAATGGTATTGAGCTGATGAGACTGTCTGATACACCAAGAACAAAGGAAAACTCTGCAGGCAGCAACTTTGACTTCCAAGTGGCTCTTAGAGTGACATTTTCAATGATACAATCCAGGCAGAGGTGCCTGCCTACTGTTAATGATGATAATACCACCCCAGGATTTTTCATAAACTTGAAATGAGATTCTCTGTTATTCTCCTCTTCACAGGTGAAGAAACAGTCATAGAAATGAGTGTGACTTCTCCAAGATCACTTAGGACAAATGGCAGAATTGTGATTAGACTTCAGTGGTCCTGCTTCCTACTCAAGGAGTCCCTACCATCCTGCCACTGGAACATTTCCATTTTCCATGTCCAGCCCTACTCTTTTCCTTTCTTCCCTCCCAAGCATCTTCTGCTTTGGTTGTCAGATAGTCCTCTTCCCAAAATTAAAAGGCTATCTCCTTGTACCTCTCACTCCATTCCCTTCCCAAGATGTGTTTTCATACGCAGCACACCATGGAGTTGTGTACACAAGAGCAAGAGATTTTGGTGATGTTCCAGCTCCTTTCCAGCCCTGTAGCACTTCCCCTACAAACACATGAAGGGCTAAGAAACAACAGAGACCAGAGAAGAAAGCTAGAAAATTTATTTTTATGGTGGAAAGGATGCATTATTCACAGCAGTTGTTGGCTGTTGTAGCTCTGTCAATGAAGGCCTAGTCTCCCCTTATGAGCTCAGGAATGGCCACTGCTCCGTACACAGAACATCAGTAGAGGCACAGCTGCCTGGGGAACATACACTTGGTTATGTACTATCCCCTTTCCCCACCAGGCTTTAAAGTCACACTGAGAAATTCAGAAGGTCCTGTTACAGAGAAGCACCTCACTGTGGTCAGCAATATAAAAGCAGAGAACAGAGCAAGGGGCTCTGCTATGCATTTACCTTTCCCTTCTACCTCTAAGCATTTCCTGCATTATAAAGAGGAAAAAAAAATCTTCAAAATTATGCTAGTATGTAAAAATACTTGTGTTGCATACCAAGACAACATAAGAAATTTTGGGGGCAATTTTCAACACTTCATTTTGCAGATGATTTCTGGTGCTGAATTATGCTCGCTGTAGAGACCAGCATGAATTCTCAAGGCATTGTGCAAGCCACAAAAGCTGGGATCAAGTCTCATCTCTCACTGTATTTGTGGAGCATGCCTGCCATTGTCAGTCTTGTCAACTCTCATGGTCTCTTCGCTTTTTACCCTGTGCTTACCCCATCTCTTCTTTCATTAAAAAATGCAAAAGTTTCTGTCCTTGTGGATTTGCAAAGGGAAAATAGAATCCCCAAGGGCTTAGAAACCAGGCAGCAAATTAATACTGCCAACACTGATTATTCTTTGAGATTCTATTATTTTAAAGGCAGTCTCCTGACTTTCAGGGCCTGATTTGCGGCTTCTGAACTGTAAAGTTCAGCCATCCTTGCACTTGGCAAGCATCTGGAAGTGAAACGTGTGCAACCAAGCTCTATATATAATTCTGTAGAATGAGAGCTGTTTATCTCAGTAGCTGAAATATTCATTATTGAAAATAAGCATTTCAACAGTCAGAGGATGAATCATGTGGGCTGAGAATAACAGTGAAAATAAATAGCAAACCAGTAAAAACCTGCATGTCTCTATAGTGTCCTAAATGGATACAGCTGAGAGGGTCTGACCTTGCACAGGGCAAGTGGGATGAGAGCTCCTCCTGACACATAGCCACCCATCCTTACTTCTGGTTTGATCCTTTCATCTTGTCTGCTCTTGCTGGTGGCTGGGATCACTCAGAAAGCCAGAAGGAAATTAATGCTGAGTTTGCTGAGAGATAGGAGGATGAGGATGAAAGGGATCAAACAGGAAAACATCAACCATTTCAACTTTCCCTAAATACTTTTGTATTTGGTAGACAATATGGGTTGTGTGTTTAAAAAAGTTCTTTCTGCTGCCCCTTTTGAAAAAACACCTGCCATTTAGTGAGCCTTTAGTTTGGAGAAGTAATACCGCTTTAATTTGGCTACTAAATCTCCTCAGATTCTTCCTTTGCTTCACTTTCTTTGCACACAGAAATGTTGCAGGTTGCAGACAGCAACCTCAAAGGTCATTGGTGCCAACTCCTTTTGACTCAGGCCTAGACAAATGAAACTGGGCATTCTTGTAAATAGCAGTACCAGACCAGGAGACAGTCTGTCCTGTCCCTCCAGTGACTTTGCTTCCTGGCACTGGTTCAGCAGATTAAAAGGAGCATTCAACCTGAAATGCTGAATGAGCAAAACAGGACCAATTGGATATGGGAAAAAATATACAGACTGGGACAAGGATGCTGTGGGAATTTTCTAGTTTAGGTTAGTATTGCTTTTTTTAGGGATAGAAGGTAAAGTAAGGACAACTGGGAAAAACCAGGATGGAAAAGCAGATGTTGAGAAGGAAGGCTAGAGTAAAGTATGTAGTAGCTGTTTGCCTCTGGCAGTGGCATTGGGTTTGTTCAAACTGGCATGTTCAAAGGAGTCTGTTCTCTTTAAAATGCCAGCCTCCGAGGCAAAGCCAAGCTGAGCTTTTTTGCCAGCTTCAGCAATAACATTTTGACGTGCAATTTCCACATTGATATGATTAATTGTTAAATCAAATAAGAAACCGTGTGATGGAAAAGTCATTTAACTGATTTGCCAAAATGAATAAAGTATGGTCTAGTCTTGTTTACAGTCAAACTGGGAAGGCATTTACTAATAAATACAGAGGCCTCCAAAAAGCAGAAAAAAAAGAGTTTCATAGATAAGATCTTCCAGTGCCGCCTTAGGAAACTGCTTCTGTCTCTGGTTCTACATGAAGAATTCTAATCGGACTGAGCAAGGTCCATAAAACCATTTTCTTAACCATGGATGCTAGATGGGAGCAGAACCACTGACCAATCACAGCTGCAGCTGCAATCCACAAGCATGAGCTTCGAGGCTCAATATGTTACACCAAGCAAACCAGGTTAAATTAAATCCCTGTGTGCCTCATTTCCCTTTCCTAAATGGGGATATAACAACTTCACTACACAGCAAACACGAAGACAAACTAATCCAGGTTTGTAAAGTCAAATTGAAGTTGTGTGTACTCACAGTATGGGGCCATACCCTGAAAACTGAGGATAAAAGGAATGTTAAACAGCTGCTTCTGAAGTGAGCATCATGCTGCCCATGCAGCAAAGGAGACAAAATTCTTGTAGAAAATACAGTTCATGACATGATCATGTGATTTAATACAGTTACCAAACATGAATGGACAAGGGAACTGCCTTACCCAGGCTCTGAGTCCCGCAACACAGACACCCATAATAGTTCTTCTCACAAGTTTTTTTGGGGTACAGCATCTTAGCATCCTGACAAGGAAAAGGGGAAAAAAAGTAAATAAAGGGTTTACACCTTCTTTGAAGAAATAACAACACACTTCAAAAAATTGCAAACTTTAGCTTTTAACACTGACCTTTGACTTTTGCCCTGTGGCATCCAGCAATACGGGCACTTCCCAAACAAAGCTGGAAGTTCTTGTGGTTGTCATAAATACTTAGGCAACCCAAGCAGTGGGTCTCCCTGTGTAATTTTGCATTTTCACAGCATTGGTGGTTCTGTGGAAAACCTTAGACTTAGGGCATGTGAGACTAGCAAAGGAGACTGAAAAAAATTAAATTTCAAAAGGAAGCAATCATAGAAATTAATAAATAGATTTTCTAGTTGATGTTGAATTAAGAGAATCAATAACAGTGTGGTGGGATCTCATCTGTACCATCTCTTTCAGAAAATGTAGAGTTCCCTTGGATCATGTGTCTCCTATCCACATACTAATGCAGGGCAGTCTGACATAAGTTATTAGATGTGATTAGATCACATCCTAAGATGATATAGCACCAGTAAATGTTTTCTAGCCTGGCCTTAAAAGCTGAATGTTTTTGGTAATGAGTCCATCCTTTTTAATTCTGCCACTTAAAAAATGGTTTTAAACATTTAATCAAACCCATATACAATATTAACAAGTACTGAGGCAGAAAGGGAACCTATTGATCACAGGTGATACATCTAGAAGCAATGCACTGTTTATTGTGAGTTGTCTCTCAATTGAGATAATGATTTACTAATTTACAGGGAAAATCCTTGAAAATGAAAGTCTAACACTATGATACTCGTTCTTTCTGATGGAATCCCATTGCTGAGATGGAGTTTTGTAAAAGACTTCACACAAATTTTATTGAAGCTACTGTACAGTGCTTTATGTGAAGGATCTGGAAGCACATAAACTATTGTGCAGTAAATTTTGTAATGAAGGGCCACAAATGGCTTGCTAAAGATCACCATATATGGATGTAGAATTTTGCAAATATTGCTAGACTAATGTAATTTTTGAGCAGTTTTTGGTCAAACAAAATCTTCTCAAGAAAAGTGTCCTCAGACAAATGACTTCATTTGTCATTCTATGAATAGTATCTTGGCTGAACATGTCATTTGGCTTCTCTCAGAAATTTTATCCCCTAGCTGTAAGCTGACCAGTTCAGCAACCTGAATTTCCACAAAGCATCACTCAAAAAATGGTGAACTTGAGCTGAGCAAATAATTTGCAATGAATAATTTACCCAAGGCGGCTAAACTTGTTTCTGCAACTTTTGAGCAGCTGCTCAAATTTATTCCCTATTTAGACTTACTTTGTCAATTAACTGGAAAACTACCAGATTAGGAAGATTTGTCATTTGTTCGTTGAAAAACTAGGTTGGTTAAATCTAATGAGAGAAACTTCATGGTTTTGATGCTGAGACTTGACTAGCAATCAAATTTTCATTTAGAACAATACTAGTAGATATATGACTACAAATGCAGCTTTGAAATATTCTTTGATCCAATCACTCAATAAACTTTCTCATTTAAAAATTTTTAAAGAGCAAACACTGAAGAAAGGATGCAACAATGCAATTTGTCATCCTTTTAATGGGTGGAAGCTTAAGACACATGGCAAATTCTGGACCAAAAAAATTCATTTCTAGAATTCAAGTGAAAAGTTTTGCAAGATTTTCTGCAGCTCCACTAAGCATCCCCTGTTCACTGCTATTAACTTCAATTATGGAAGTTACCAAAAGCTTGTGCTACTGAGAGTGAAATCCAACAAGATTTAAGATGATGTTGTACATTCCTTAACAACCGTTGAATTCAGTGCTCATGACTGATGCTTGAGTAATTTCCCAAACAATCAGAGTCTCCTTCAATGGAAGGATTACACCGGAAGCAGTATCAATGCAATTCTTTGTCCACTCAGAAGTTTCTCCTGTGGCTGCCAGCTCATGATGATAGTTTTTGTCTCTGGCTTTGATTAACTGAACCACAGCTATTGACTAAATTCACAGAGACCATCAAAAAGCCTCACAATAGAATGCATTAGCCAGTGCTGAAATTCCTGTGCATAAGACAGTGATAGCATTCTCCCCAGAAAAGGTTTGATATTAACACTTGATATTAGTCCTTTGCTCTTGCTCTAGTCAGCTACCCAAAATAAACTTTTAAAAGGGTAATTTTAAAAGTATTTACAATGATCGTTTACATTGAAGACACAATTTGTGGAAAAAAAGAAGCATAAGTGTATACAAAGGACTATCTCGGTGTAGTATTGGTCACAGTCTTGTCCTGAGAACAGGTATGTGTAAAAACGCAGAGGCAAAAGTGCCCAGACTGTTAAGCAGTAAAAGACATTTGTAGAGTGATCATATACAGCTCCTCCACTCCAGTCTGACAGTGAAAACAGCTCAGAGCTGACAGGATTCTCCATCAGTCACCCCATCATGGTTGCTGCATAGGAAGAGGATTTAAGAGAGTTGATCTGCCCTGTCACTCTGGGGCAATGGATAAACATGCAGGGATTTTTTTAAAGCCTTCCTTTGGTCCACCTGGCATCAATCAACAAAAGTGACAAACCCCCTGACAGAACAGACAACTGCCAGCAGATGAGTGGTTTAGGTTGTTTTGTTGATGAACTTTCATACCGTGGCAGAAAAAAAGGACAAGCATGAAACCAAAGCCTCACACCTTGCAGCAGTGAGAGAATCAAAGACCTTGGAAATTCACACCTGGAAGCTGTTGTGAAGCAGACATGAACAGGAACAGAGAGATAAAGTAATATAAGATTATTCTTTGATAGGAAAACAACGCTGCTCAAGTAGCAAGAACAAAACACTCTGGCACACAATGTAAGTGCAAAATTTCTGCTGGTGTTATCAGGAGGCAAAGCCAGAGATTGCAGGGAGACCACAAGCAAGATCGCTGTAATTGTCCTTGGGGATCTCCAGCAAGTCTCTGAAGGCTCTGCACCTTTGAGGTCATATCTCTATCTGAACATAGAGGTGCCTTATTTTGTCTTTTACATCAGTGAATATGATTAAACTCCTGCTGTTGTGCTAAATTTCAAAGATTGTAAAAAGTCAGGGGAATTAAAAAGGTCACTGCAGTATTTCATTTCAATAGCAAATCTGTGGAATAATGTTGTACAAGTACATAGGAAACTGCTTTGAAAAGAGAACTTGTCAGTGACTTAGTTCTAGTGAAAAATAGCAGGCATTTGGAAAATGGAATTCTGCTTCCTAAACCTGCAATTAGAAATGAGTAGATAATTAGAAATGGGTGGAATAGATGCCTTTCAATCATAAAAGTGCAGAAAATATGCATAATTTCCAAATATTTGTGTAATGTATACATTTTGTATCCATACATTTACAAATGGCAAGTTCTACTTCCATTCAGAACATGTTGATGATAAATCCGTTGTCCAGAAAGATGTATTCCATGTGCAGACACAGAAGACAAGACTCCTATAAAAAATGGCAGAGAGCAGGTAAGTGTTTCAAGCCCATTTGTAAAAAAAATCTAGTGTATTTATGAACTTTAAATAAAACTCTTCTCATTCCTTGTGTGTACATGTATTTTTGAATAATCTCATACTTCTTTCAATTTAGCCAGACACTTCTCCTTATGAAGCCATGGATCAAGATAATTTCTGATGGTTTACAACTTGGCTAATGCCAGTAGACTTGTAGCTCTGCAAATAATATAATTTTCCTTCAGGAATAGAAAAAACCCACAATTCCAACAGCAAATATGGAAACTGTGGACTTGTCTGAGGTCTGCAGGACAGAAGACCTAACTGAACATGGTACACAAGCATGATGGCATATGGAAAGTTTCGGTTATATTTAAGGTTCATGGAAATTTAGTAACTTGAAGTTAAGCACTTGGCTAAACTGGAACCACAGAGGGCAAGTCTCTTGAGTAAATTTCAAACAATGTTTTTTCTGTGTCTACATAAATTTGATATCTATTAAATTTGATGAAGTTTCAAAGTTACCAGAACTAAACTTTCCTGAGCAACCCAAAGATACTACTGCAGGAAAAGTCCTGCTGGGCTTTTTATCCTGTCTGGTTCAGAACAGCTGCATCACCAGGGGAATTTTGCTGTTAACTTTTAAAAATCTACACTGTGTGTTAAAAGGTTTCAGGGTTGGGGTTTGTTGTTGTTGTTGGTGTTTTTTTTTTGGTTGGTTTTTTTTTGTGTGTGGTTTTTTTTGTGGGGTTTTTGGTGGTTTTTTGTTTGCTTTTTTGTGTTTTTTTTTAATATTTTTGTTTTGTTTTGTTTATTTGTTTTGTTTTGAAAAGCTTATAGATTAGCTCACTTGAATGACAGAATTAAAACCCTTACATAAAGGCCATCATCTTGCAAGATTTCAGTCACTGAGGCCATAGAATGTGAATGTTAAATTCTTCTGAAGATATCTCCAAAATTTTTAGCAGGAAAAACCCATTTTTCTATAGCAAGAGTATGCGCTAAAATTTACCAAGTGCATAAGTAAAAACAAAATATTTATTCAAAAAAATATTAGGCAATTTCAAGAACAGAAGGTGTCTATGTGGAAGATGCAGCAAAATAAAAAGCTGTTTCCTCTTTTTTAAAGTTGACATTTCTCTGATGACTAAATTCAGGAAATTTTTTTTTTTTTCGAAGGCCAGGAGATTATTTCAGGCACTTCCAATAAACTGGATGATAAAGAAATCTAAGAGGAATGCTTAGCAGGCTATTTTGTTGAATAAGCATCAAGCATATAAAAAATGCAACCCTGTTATCATTTCTACACATCACCTATACACTTTGATGACAATGGACACAGAACTGATATTATCAGACCTTGAGGAATAAATTAATGCTATGGAATACACACTGGAACAAAACAAAAGGGAAGTAAATTAATCTTCTAACAGCAAGAGGTGAAGCAGAATCCTTAAAATAAGAAAAGATCTAAGCCCCTACTCTTTTTTTTTTTCCCTTCCCAAACCAAACCTGAATGTTTTTTCAGGTTACAACATCTCTATCACCTTCTCCACTGGGCTGACCCAGAGCTAGCACAGCTGTGTATGGCAATATATGCAACACAGAGAGCCTGCTTTCACCAGTGAGGAAAATACTCCTCCAGTCATTTGAAAACTAAATTTTCCTTTGGCTCTTTACCTGTCCCAGCTCAGATACCCAAGAGCTACTGTCTGTGGTATCACTGTCTAACAGGTTCAGATAACTATTTTTGTGGCACTTTGCAGCGCGTGGGAGAAGGTGTCCTTGAGAGCACTGGTGTGTTTTGGCTGGGCAGTACACACAGATGCACACAGACAGGTGTAATTGTGCTCTGCCCATGCTCCCTGGTGGCTGGAGGCCAGCCAGCTCTCGTCAGGGCGCTGCGCAGTCGTCGCACTGTCATGCAGAGCCCCAGCAGCTCGTGATGCCTCCATCAGCCTGAGCACACCCACAGCTCTTGGAGTAAGGTATGTGAAAGCCTCAGAGTGTATCACAGAGGTGCACACGCTCCATTTTACCAAACCAAAAGCCCAGCAAGGTGCAGTTTTGGGGTTTTTTTCTGCCATGCTGCGTCAAGCTAGACCACACAAACTACCTCCCCCTGAGGTGGGTTCCTGCAGCAACTGGTTGGTTACATGGGGTCTCATTACATGGATCCCCATGCTGGTTCTGTAAACTGTGGTGCATCCATGCACTCTTTAACAGGATGAACACAAGTGCTTTCCTGGTAGTACTGACAATGTAAAGAGGTAGCACTCCTCATCTCCACTGCACCTTTGCAGTTACCTATGCAGCGATCTCGAGGAGAAGCAAAATGTAACCAGAGAGTGTTGTGACAGGGGCAGGCAGATTTTATCTGTCCATTGCTGAATTCTGACATATAAAGCTATACCTGGAAGAGTCCCTCAGTTGCTCCTACGAAAACTGGCTGAGTTGGGGTTGTTCAGCCTGGACAAGGGAAGGCTTTGGAGAGACCTTGTAGCACCTACGAGTACGTAAAACAGGCCTACAGGAAAGCTGGAGAGGGACTTTTTACAAGGGCGTATAGGTATAGAAAAAGGGAGAATGGCTTCAAATTGAAAGAGGGTAGGTTTAGATTAGGTATTACGATGAAATTCTTGACTGTGAGGGTGGTGAGACCCTGGAACAGGTTGCCCAGAGAAGTTGTGGGTGCCTATCGCTGGCGATGTTCAAGGCCAGGTTTGACAGAACTCTGAGCAACCTGGTCTAGTTGCAGGTTTCTCTGCCTGTCGCAGTGGGGTTGAAATGGGATGATCTTCGAGGTCCCTTCCAACCGAAACCATTCTATGATTCACTGAGCTAACTAACGGGTTCAGTTAGCGAGCTTCCCCACCTTGCTAGTCATTCACCTCTTTGAGCCTCTTAGTGGAGTAAATCTCTTGAACAAAACCAACATTAATACACTGAATTTTGAGATATTCTATTGTTAGGTTATTTCCCAATCAAGACACGGCCATTTACTAGTAATTTTTTACATAATTTTCATACCAAAATGAAGTTCCTTGATAAGTTCATGGAAGGGGCTTCACTAAGCCTTTTGAAACACTAAATAAACCTGGTAAGATCCAATATCAAGCCCTTATAATTGTGATAAGAAGCATGTTAAGTTCAGGTTTGTGAAAGCTATTGAGAAAATCAAGAGAAAAAAATCAATGTTAAAATCTTGCTTTTATGCATTTTACTGGTAATTGGGTCATTAGAAGTAGTAGCAGAAGAATTAAGAATTAAGAATTGCACATTCTGCACAGACAGCAATATCCAAGATTGGAAATAACATCTTCACCTTGAACTTAGTGAAGACTGTTGGAAGGCCAAAGTATTTTGTTGGAGGATTGCAAAGTTAAAAATTGAGATCAGAAGGTAAATTTTCAAAGGATCAAGAAATTTTCTATACTAAACTTATTACATGCATTTTTACCCTTCTGAATTCAAAATAACTTTCTGCAAACATTCTTCAAATTTGGCCTACAATATATAAATTTTGGAGAACGTTTTTACCGTCAAGTCCAAAGAAAATTTGTGGAAAGTCTAGGAAAGGAAATAAACAGAGGCAAAGCAAATTATACCAAATATTCAAGTCAGTTCTTTGGCAATTTTCCACTTGTAAAAGTAATCAACTAGTGAGGACCTTGCTATCTCAGATTTCACTGTCAGTATCACAAAGTATCTTGAGAAAAGATAATGCTCTCAATTTATTGAATATATACTGCAGAAGGCAAAGAAGAAATGATTTCTGGAAGACACTCTTTTTGCCTGAAATTTTTTCTCAAGCCCTTCCTTTCCAAATTTTCATAGAAAATGTCATTTAAATCCTTGCCACAGAATAATTTTAAATAATCTGAGAATAATTAAGGCCTTTCTATTGCTGTGATTAGTTCTATGCAATTCCTCACTGAACAATTGTACTGTCAACTTCGAGAGTTATCCTTAAATAAGGAAATTCACCACTGGTCAGAAAGGCCGCAATGTCTGCACTTCTCTCTCTCGAGCAGCTGCAAAGCCTGCAGTAGGCTGTACAATGTGAATTTTAACAGCAGTAAACTGAGACCTAGAGCACAAATAATTTTCCAATAATCCCTGCAGAGTAGTGTGTGTATCTCTGTTTCCCAATGGGCCACTAATCTGAGGAGCAGATAAGCATCTTGCCCAAGGCCAAGAAGCAAACCAGTGGCAGAAATGGTGAAAGCACATGAAGAATTTTGTTTCACAGACCCATGTTTCGACACCCAGGCCAGCTTCCACCTTCTTAGTTCAACAGTGGTGAAAGAACTACTCAGATCTAATTTGAGATAGGGTAAGACTATAAGAGCATGACCATGTTAAGAATCTCTGTTTACTTAGTTATACTGCATTTTCAGGGCCATGCTACCCCTCCAGTGGTTTACATTTTAAAAGGGTAACTGGTATAAAATTAAACCTTTTAAATTAATTAAAACATTGCTGTTTCCTGGGTGTTAGAAAAGAACATTTCCTTGTTAAAAAAACTACATACATTATAGTATAGCTGCATGAAAATGGAAAAATCTTGCTCCCACACTGATTGACTGAGCATCTTGTTAATCATTGCAGTGTGTATCACTAATTCATTATTCAGCTGTAATAATGTGATATGTTTTCCCTGTGACAGTTAAAATATATAGTGAATGAATACTTACTGAGTACAAAGTACTTTCAGATTACAATATTTTATCATGGTAAAGAAAGCTTTAAAACTCCATTATTTGACACATATGATGTGGCAAAAAGTTGAGACACGACAGCCATCATTATAAATGTTTATGAACATACCTAAAGTCTTATATAAAGTTCATCCTGTTAAAGGACATGTTTTATGTTGTACAATTCCTCTTAGAATATCAATCTAATAAGCACCAAATGAGGCTGAAGACAATGCTGTTATAAAAAATGGAGAAAAATGATTAAAATGTGATAATTATACTGACAGTTTATATGCTCAATCTAATCAACCAAGCTTCCAATTTGTCATAATGTACACTCACTCATACATTATTGCTTAATTATAGCAACACTTCTATTTCGAAAGGCTGTCAATCATGCAAATGCCTATCATTTTCTCTATTTGCATTTAAGAGACATATTTTTAGTTCAGATCCAAAGCCCTCTGTGAACCTGAATTAACCCCAGCTCTTTCTTTTGTTTGCAATGCTCATCCCTGTTTATTCCCTGTTTGCTGTCTGTGGTAGTTCACGCTGTGTGATTTGCTGCTTTACAGCTCATCTGCTGCTGAAGGGATTTTTGAATCTCATCTCTGTTCCTGGACTGTGGTCTCGGTGATGTATGTGTTCTTTGGAGCTGGAGACCTCAGCTTGAACTATTCAGGTTTGATGTGAATAAAATTATCAGACAATCTTTTCTTCTGTTCTGGATTTGTCTTATTAGTCCTGTAGGAATGGGAATAGAGTGGAGAACCTTGCCTTGTTTACATGTAGTCCTGCCAAAAGCAGTGGGACTAAGCTGTGGGCTGTAAGATGGGAAAAAGTATAAAAAGACATCCTTAACAAACACCTCAACATGCATATTCTGATACACATTACACTCTGAATTGCTCTTATTCTTTTTCTTTTGACTGAAATGTTTGCATAGTATATCTTTGAGAACCCCTGGTCCTTTCTGTCCCCCATCTTCTCCAACTTTGTTCTAGAGAATAAGTGAAAGAAAAATCTGGCATTTTATGAGAGCATGGAGCAACACAGCAAGAGCAATGCTGAACAGGACCCATTAGCAATGATAACAAAGAGAAAATCTAAGGAAGTTGGTAGAAAGTGTTAAAATATTATGGAAGCACTAAGGCAACAAGGGAAGCTATGCAGTGCTACCAGCAGGCAGTCTTTTGGTAGTAAACAAGAGAAGGTGTTCTAATATGATATTGCTCCAGCACTGATAACTAAACCCACTATCTTACAACTTGCCATCCTCCTGAGCTATATGTCAGACAGCACGTGCACCCAGACGTACAAGGGACTAAACACATAACAAATTCTGCAATTCTACAGTGATGTTCTTCCGAACACACATTTTGTGGCAGCCTCTGCAGACATTTTTAACCAGCCTGGGGGACAGACCTTCAGGGTGAGGTTCGTACAAGGAGAACGCAACCACTTACATTGTATTGATTTAGTATTGAGACATCAACAATATATGATTTCTGGTAGAATTTGTTTTTGTTTCAATTCAAATGATGCTTCCTTCCCACCCCTGCCCTGTCCCCACTTTGTTTCAAATTAAACAGTAGTACCTCAGTCAGATCAGTTCAGTCTGATCAGTCCAGATCCTACAGGTGTCTAATCCACTAGGTGGAGGAGAGCATCATACTTTAGCAAGGAAGTTAACTACATAAAGCTGGGGTTGTCGAGCATTGGAACAGGCTGCCCAGGGAGATGGTGGATTCACTGTCCCTGGAGGTGTTCAAGAAATGACTGGATGTGGCACTTAATATTATGGTCTAGTTGATAAGGTGATAATCAGTAAAAGGTTAGACTTGATGACCTCTGAGATCTTTTCCAACCTTAATGATTCCGTGAGTCTATGAAATGAAACCCCAGCAAGGATCACTCCCCTGTTCTAGGTAGCTGCCATGTCTCTGGCATCGCATAATGTAACTGTGCTTTGCTTGCCTCACTTATCAATTTTCAGGGATCAAGAGCCTTCTAAGAGCCAACTGCCACCAGGTAATATCGGAAACTCACAGTCTATGGCCAACTGTTACTTGCCCCCAATCTCCACAATGAGATTGGACTAATTAGTTGTCTCCATACCTGTTATATGTTTAAAGACATGCATGTTGTAATTGATAATTGCTTCATGCTGTATTATTCAGCTTAACTTTCTTTTGTTCTTATGCATTCTATCACACCATATTCACTTTAAGAATCTAATAACTTCTTATGCTTATATTTTCTATGCACTACACAAACATATTCTATTTGAGATTTAGATGTCAAACAATTAAACAAAGAAACAAAAGACCAATCCAAAATACCAGTTTAGGGTGGCAAAGGAATTAAAAAGAAAAGACAAAAATTTGGCATCACACTATGAAAAATGTCAAGTTATTCTTTGAATGTTGGCTCAGGAAAATCTCAATACATTTCTGGTAAATGAGGCATGAAGCATATTCTTTAAAATATGGTGTCCAGGAGATCGTACTACCCAATATTTTATCCTAATGGCAATATATAGTAGTTAAAAAAGCTTGAACTTTAAATCAAACACTTTGGGGAGGACATGGCTAACCTATTAGTTTTTCAAATAAAAGTTAGTATCAATATGAAGATGAGAGAGTAAACCATTTCTAGGAACTTACTTGGTTAAAGTCTGTTGTAAAATTGGAGTGCAGCTTACTCTTTAATTTGTATGCAGGCAATGAGAATGATCTTCCTATATCACCTCTACTTCTCCAAAACTACTTCTTTCTTGACTGTAGCCATTAATGCCTTGTTGGGTTAAGATAACCTCTAATGCTCCCCTTCATGAAGGATGCACCATCTTTGATTCAGTACAATTATTTGGGTGACAAAACCAAAGTATTTGTTGTGGTTACAGAAAGTACAGCAAAAAGAAGGAAACAAAACACACACACACACACACACAAACACAAAAAAAACCACACCAAAAAAAGACAAAACAAAAAACCCAAACAAACAAAAACCCCAAAACAAACAAAAACACCCAAACCCATAGCTTGCCTTTGAAAGACAGAATATTTTGCTATTTCTAAATAAACAATATGGCAGAAGCCTGTTTTGCTCATGTTATAATTTATTCTGAAGAAATTTATCTTCCCTATTTGCCATTCCTTCTAACTTTAAAATATATCTACAATACATTCCTCCTGGTAGAAGTTGTTGCATAAGATTTAATGCATCTCAAGTAAAAACAAATATGAGATGTTTTTTTATAGAGAACAATGATAAAATACATGAATCTCATATACATACCTATTTAGAGGACAGTAGTACTAGCACTTATCATTCTTTAAATCCTCCACTGAAAGCAAGAGGATGCAAGGCCTTCCATCCCTTGTGAACTAGCTTCAAAATTTTGCTCAGGTAATAGTAAGTTTCTATTATAGATTTACTATTTCTGTCACTAGGAAGTTCTCACGACAGACTGTCTATCTTACTTCTGGACAGACAAACTGTAACCGTTTGAAAAAGAAGCTACCAGGTCTTTCCTTCTGAGTTTTACTAGATTTTTGTGCAAGTTGTGAGGCAGAGGTAGTGACAAGTCTTTCCTAAGCTGGCAAATCAATGTGCAGATACAGTTCTTGTATAGGTGAAATGGAGTTTCTGCAAAGATTGCCTCTGGAAGTCTTGTGTCATTTTTCTGGTCAACGTCCTTTACTTCCACTTGACAGAGCAAGCAATTTTAGGAAGGACTCCAAATCTGGCAATTTTGCACTCGATTTCACGCTGACAGCTACAGTGTACCAACTGTTGAGGCTACTTGGGTGTCAAGCACTTCTCCTGATTCTTCTTGTTATTCTGTAACATAGGAGAAAGGTCACTTCTGTTTGGCTTTATCACGTGTTAAAACACAAGCAAACAACAATACTTTCAGAAGAGGGGCCACAGCCTAAAATTGACAAGTAGGCTAAATTAATTAGGTTATAATTAATAATTCTGTTTGAAAACATCTTCTTAAAGTGTTTGTTAGGACTGCTGTCCTGTCCCACACATAGTTTCTCTTTTGCTCATCCTTTGCAATCTTTCCTGAGAATGTTTTCCTTGTCTAAAAAGTCATTATATAAAGGTGTGTAATGTGGAAGTCTGCTACTCTACAAGCCCTCTGAACAAGGACCTGCTGGTAGCATGATGAAGACACACTTCTTGCCTGCTTATCACAGGCATGTGACAGGGCCCTACTTACCTCCTCCCCAAACAAGAAAAGCTTATAAACAAATTTTTCCAAACCTTGCATATCAAATGAAAGAAAGGTTTCAACTGAATTTAAGGGCTTCTTACCTGCAGACCGGTAGAAAAATAATTAGTTCCAAATGATACAGTTTCAATGCCCTGCAACAACAGGGCAACAACCAGAAACCATTTCTGGTCACTCCCCGTGGTCACTGCACAGGATTGACAGCAAATGGCTCCAACATGCACCTCAGAGCTTTAACAGTATGTTTAAGTACCTGAGTCCTTTCTGCACTGTGCTTTTGCCCTAACAACACAATACATCAGTAACTTCAGAAAACCTTCTTCCTAAGTTTGAAACAGCCTTTTATAACGTGGACAAAAATTTCACAGGGGTTCCTTACTTTTCTCTGGTTGTTCATCAGCCCATCACAACACCTCCACAGTCTTCTCAGAAAGTAGCTCCTGGATTCCTTGTCCAGTCCTTTTTCCAACCTTTATTTTTTTTTTTTTTTTTAACAAAGACACTCATAAAACAAGCCTCCCTTGCTGTTAAGAAAAAACCAGTCTACTTAGATCACTGGACAGTCTTCTTGACATTCTAGGCAGTGCTAAATTCTCCATTTTTCAAACAGTCTTTGGGAAATAAGCTATTGTGTTTTACTTCAAAATTAATGGTACAGTGCTAGGGCGAAATCTTGCTCTTAAAAGGCCAATATAATCTCTTTCATAGGGCTATGACAAATTACTTAAATAAGATATATTAATAATATTTAACAGAAGAACTTGCCCAGCACCTAACTCAAGGAAGTGATATTTGCCCATGACATTCATTAGAACTACTTTACCTCACAAGGAATAATCAGGACTGTATTTACCTTATATACCCTTTCAATATATGGCTCCAAGCATAATCTTTGAAGAAGCATAATATAAAGCTTATGCAAACTGGACACGATAGGAAGCAAGCAAGAGACTCCTTTTACTTATAACCATGTAATTGGTGCAGTTATTCAGCGCGTAATTTGAATTTCAGAAGAAAAAACTTAGTCATCACAAAGAAGTAAAATGAACATAACGTTTAAAGTAGAGAAAAATATATAAAATTCCTTTTCCTTTGAAATTTTCTCCAAATGAGAAATCCACTCTGCTGAAGAGCAGCCACCACAGCAATGCCCAGCAAAGACCAAATGGAAAATTATCAGTGGAGGACAAAAGGAAGAGGTCCTAAGGACACACATGTGACCTTGACTCTGCCCATGGCTCATGGCAGGCAGCTGCTACGTGTGATTCTTGTCGAGAGAGGAAGCAGAGATGTGCACTGTCCTGGGGGAATATGTGTG
>NW_026087411.1:19698079-20105579 GCF_022539395.1 Myiozetetes cayanensis
AACTAATGCAGCAGCAACAGGAATGGTATAAAGATGGATGTCAGATTCCTCTCAAATGCTGAGCAGATGTTTGTGAGGATGGAATGCTGTTTGAAAAGCCTTGCCCTGAAGTGCTAGGAGAAATGCTGCAGAGCACAGCTTGCTATGAGCCATGCTAGGTCAGAAAGGTATATCCTACAGATTCTGGGTGTCCAGCAAAAAGCAACTTGCAATGGAATTCCTTCCCTTGGAGAATAAAAGTCCATCTAGCCAAATTCAGGGTTTTTTTGCCTTTCATGGAGATGCAGCTGTATGTGCCTTGTGTGTGGTGTGCTATGGTGTGCTATGAAAATACAGTAGACAATGTAGTTAGGATAAATTTTACCCAAAGGATGTGAAGACAATGTAAGTGTTATGAGCTTAGTATGGCAAAGCAGTTTAGAAATGCACCTGCCTTTACATTTAAGTACTTGTAACTTTGCATTTAAGTAAACTCCTGAGTGCTTTGTTGAATCAAGTCCAAATATACCAAAAAATAACACTAAATGCAAGAAAGCAATAAATCTGAATTTGCTTGAGTACACATTCTCAAACTGTACATGAGAGTTTTGCTGAATGTATGTATTTTGCCAAAAATATACAAAATATCACTTAAAATCCTGCTTGTCAATGCAGTGAGGGATATGAAATGAGTTGTATAGCCTATATTTCATAGCAAGGGACAGTGTCATAAATATCACAAAGACAAATCTATGTAGTTACTAAAATGCAGAAATAGCATTATCCTTGGAAAACATACACCAAAAAAAATTACATAAAACCCACCATACAAAACCAAGAACAGAGGAAGCCAGACTTGAGATTTGATTTAAATCTAAATCTAATACATATTTCATTAACTAGACAGGAACTGTGCAGACATATCATCGTTAAAATCCTTGCTACTGCACTGAACAGGAGGTTTTATAAAATTATTGTAATTTATCTGCAAAAAAGATCTACTCAAGAGCAAAAAAAACCTGATTTTTATTTTTTTACTACAATTTTATCAAAAGAATTTGCATCTACAGTTCAGACACAGGTGGAAGCCTTCAGTTCTTACACTTCAATCTAAGGGCAAGCACAGGTTGTTTGAGATGAGAACAAGATATTTTATATATTATGCACCACTTTTAATGTGCTTAATGAACGTGAAAGTTACGTGAGTTTTAAATATAAATGCCTATGTGTCCTTAGGGATTAAATTGTCTTTTCAATTTGAGAGTCACATCTCTCTTATGGTCAGGTGGGCCTCCGCCAATGCCCAGTTACCTGCAAATCCCCCAGTACTGTCCTTTGAAAATGTATTTAATGACTTTGAGGTGTATGTGGGTTTGCTGTCTACAGTGTGTTTTAATTTCACAATTACTCATGCACACAGTCATTCCTATCCAGAGAGAGTTGGTATTAAGGAGGTAGCCTTACTGTTTTCACGGGAGAACTGGGGCAGTATTTGGGATGTCATCAATGTGACATCTTCACTTTTCCCCTGGAGACTTCTGCAATATTCTACTCTGCCAAACTACCAAACTCTGGAAAATAAGTGTCAGTGTCAATACTTTCTGTCATCTCTGTAACACTCAGTGTACTTGCACCTCTGACAAAATTACCCCCTTCTGGCAGGAAGTCTGTAATCTCCTTCCCGGAGGTCTGAACTCTCCCATCATGTCAGCCAAACTGCACCTATCAAGCCAGCTTGCAGGTACCTCCATTCCCATGAATCACAGGAAAAAAACTCGACAGTGATGAAAATCTTCAAGAGAACTGCCCTCCACTGCTTAAAAGGTCAAGATTTTCCTCCTTCTTTAAGCAAATGGAAGCAGAAAAACTGTCACCGGAAAAAATTACTCTCTCAAGAAACCATAATTTAGATCAATCCTATCTGTTTGGAACTAACAGAAGCCCTCAGACTTCAGTTCCCAATTCCGTACTGTCAAGAAACAGATTAAATGTACTCTTTGTGCTGGGCACACATATATTTTCATTCTCTGCTTCCTCCTACTTACCATTTCCTAATTTTTTTTCCTGGTCTTTCCAAATCTTTTTACACCTGGCTAATCAACAGAGGCATAATAATACAATGGGAAAATGATGACATGCAGATATTATGCTAATTATATAGCACCTTTATTTTGTTTCAATTGTCTCCATAAATTATGTTTCTTACCCATGCAAATATTTACGCTTCCTGATTGCTCACACCTATCTGCTTTAGTCATAAGTAGTCATTGCCTTTTCTAGAGTGGAGGGGACAAGTTACATGGGAAGAGACATAGGTGCAGATTTAGGAAGGGAAAAGAAGTCAGCTACTTGTATAGAAATCTTTCCAAAGATAATTAAAGTGCACAGCTGCAAACCTTAGCATTTTTGAAATGGCAAAATTGAACATTGGTGGAAGCATGTTTAAAGCTGGAAGAAGAAATTTTACTCCTAGACTGATCCTATCCACAAAAACAGACACAAAGAAGCAGTGTTTCTCACCCTTCTGTGGGAAAAAAATAATCAATGATAAGATAAACCCAGAGCAGCATTCTGAAATTTTGGACTTATGATGCCCACACTTTTCTAACTAAAAATAATCCAGAATTACAATGTCTAATTATTTACAAGGGTCCATTTTGTCTACACAAAGGTTACTAGAATGTATTCACCCTTGGTGGCTGGGAAAAGGGGCTTTGCCCCCCTGTGTCATTCTAGGAAGTACTGAGGCTCTCTTAACTGGCACCTGACTGTCCATTAAAGTCTAAAAGACTTTTAAAGAGATTATACGCCTTGATTTCTGCACCAAGTGTACCTCAGTATAGGTCACAAAGTCCTAAATAAACTAGCCCTAAATCCTCACAGGTGATTCACATGGGACCCCTCTGCTTCTTTTGCAGGGGGGCAAAGGGAACACAGAGCAACAATGGATCGGGTCTCTTTGATTTGTGATTTTAAACCAACACTGAGTGATTTTACAGGTTTTATTCTCACTTCAGTGAGTTTCAGTTCATGCACAGGGGGTTTATTAGGGGACCTGAACTATCTCTACAGGCTCAGCAATGTTGATGAGCCCCCCAGGCATTCAGATGGGCCTGGGGAACAGGGTCGAGCTTAGCATGGCTGAGACAAGACTTCTAAATTACCTTAAGGCTTTTCTCCTCCTGAAAGAAAGCAACAGGATCCAGAGGAGAGGGGAGAAAGAACTCCAATACCTACAGCAGCACACCAACAAGGTATGTTTTCCACAAGAAGCACAATAAGTTGTAAAAGTGAAAACAGGGCGGAGGGGAGTATCAGGAGAGAGAGGCCCACATCTTCCTTTTGCCGTGTTCTGAGAGAGCATGTCAGAGGTCATGTTTTCTTCCCCCAAATATGAACAAGAAAAAGAAAAAAAAGTCTTTGTGTTCTTTCCTACTGGGTACATAAGGCCCATCTGTGTGCGTACAAATAAATAAACTGGGAGCAACTGCAGTTGAGGATATTCTGTAAACAAGAAAGCTGTTTATACCATTTCATTATTTTGTCAGCATTTGATGTTTCAATATGATTGTGTATTTCACAAATTTTTAGATTCAAAGTAATTCTCTCATCACCTTTGGCAGGGTCAGGAAAGGCTTTATCCCCTTGTGTCAGCCTCTAGTAAGGATAACAGGGGCAACTGCCTACACCAAAATGTATACAGGATGATGAAATCCATACAACAAGACAGAAACCTGTTGTACCAGGTAGTTAGGGGAGCAGAAAGAAAGATGAAGTATCAGTTTTGAGTGTATTTTCTCCAGATGTGACTTTGCCCTGCTCCATCAGAGCCATTTTTAGCAGCTGGGAAATCCTTGTTGTGATTTCAACATCTATAAAACAGTTTAAATCTACAACTAACAGAGCGGAGAATGTAATATACTGGGTTTGATTGATCTGGATCTTTGAGTTTCTAAAACCTTGTTGGTTCAAAGACGATTGCTATGAATATATTGTTTGTTCTACTTAAAAATCATACCTTTTCGGAGACACCCACATAGCTTAGAAATAGATGTACAAATGCATTAAGATTTGGCCTTGCTACATTTTACGGAGTGGGAGTGTAAGGGGAAAAAAAAAGAGAATGTGAAACCTTCCTTCTAAATTAAAGGTTTCATATCCTAATAAATAATTTCTTTGGCTGTTAGTAAACACTTTCATTATCCCCTAACGTGGAGAAGCCTGCAGAGACTGGGTACCTACTGCTGGCTCTCTATTCAGAAGACTGTTTTGACTGTTACATCAGGTAAACAGCAGAGGCTGGGCTGTGTCTCTTTTGTCTGCTCCATGGAAAAATAAAGCAGCTATTGACTAACTACACAGACACCTACAAAAGCACACACAATGTGATGTTGGCCATTCACCAGGGCGGCTTTCCTGTGGTCGCAGTGATGCTCAGTGATGCTTCCTTGAGCATGTGCATTGGTTTTGTATGGGAAGGGTGACTGACGTGGATAACAGATTCAAAAAGCAGCTGAAGGCAGCTGAGCCTGCTGTACGCTGACGAGGATAGAATCACCAAGAAAGAAACCTTCAAATGAAGAGCTAATTAATGGGTGAAGTTGTGTGCTGGTTATCAGGAGGACTCTAAATTACAGGCCTAGAGGAAGACCGCAAAACTAATGAAGAAATTCACATTTAGCAGAGAATGTCATGCTCTGACATCAACCCCCAGGTGATGGGAAATGAGGAGACTGATGGGCTGACAAGAGTGCTTACATCTATAAAGCACAGGGTTGCTCACCTGCCTCTCTCCCAGCAGTCAGGTTTGAAAAGAAAGGGTTTTTATCATGGAGGAAAACCAAAGAAACAAGGAGAGACATGAAAACTACACAACAGTAAGATCAATCCACAGACAGAACTGAAAGCAAAGGGAACTACTTCATTTATGAATGAAGTATTCTTTACACTTATATATTCTTTAAAAGGGCATAACAACATGAAACTGAGCCCTTTATACTTGAACAGGTCTAAAAAACAGAATTAAAAAATTGTCAAAAACCCAGAATTTAACACTTCACGAGAATTATGATTTTCACATTTTAATTAAATTACTGCTTTGGCTCAGCCATTTTGCCATAGGCAATAACTATACAGAGTTTGGAGTGGGAGGGTACTAGTTGTTTTTTTCTTTGAAGTTAATAGCATTAAAGAAAGAGATTAGGGCTGGTGAAAAACCCTAGTCCTTCGGAAGTCAACAGCAATTCTACCAGGATTTTAATCCTTATTTTTTAAAACATCCCATAGTCTGTCCTCTGCTTTCATAGCTCTTGGGGAAGCACAATCACCTATTAGCACAAGTGAGAAGTCCTCTCACAAGCAGTGCTGCCATCATGTCACCATTCAGTGCTATGGAAGGAAGAGAGTATGTCAACTCTACTCTACTCCTAGACAAGCCTTGTAGATTTGTAGGTCTGCATCCTTAAAAATTCTGCACACGGCTTTAAAATGCGCACTGATAGAGAAACTATTTTGAAGGTGGAATATGTGTTATTTCTATAGAAGACCAGAGGTGATTTGATATGTTGAACCAGTATGGAGGCATGTGATGAAGGCAGAAAGGTTTCACTAAGTACTGGTGTTTACCATTCAAGGAAAATTCTGACACCCTATTTATATTCATTTCTATCACTACATACCTAGTTAAAACGCAAATTAGCCATAAATTTCATGTTATTATGACAAGAAATGAAAAATCAAAAACATATTGCTCATCATGATGTTATTCTTCCAGTGCATACATGGGGTACTGCAGAAAAAATAATAAAGAGTTGTATTTTTTGGTTGATTACCTGTCAAACAGTTTGCTTGTGCAGGTCACAGTTCTGTAAGCAGTCAAATAAGCTCATGATGATAAACTGGAAATTACAATATTCATGTGCAAGGCCACACATGAGCATGTACACCCCTACGTGTTGGAAACACCCTATTTGTTTTCTGCTTTGTTTACTATCAAATCTTCTTACTTCTCTTTCATGCTAAGAGACAAGTAATTAGAAGTCTACTAATCAATAGACCATTTTATTATCCAGTGCAGCTCTGAATAATCCCCATAATTTAACGAGCTTCTGAGCAGGCCAGCAGGGAATATGCAGAGAAAACAAAGAATTTGACAAATACCAAGGGCTAGTCAGTACAAAGCAGCTTTCAAGAAAATAAAAAAGCTCCCTGAGATTAATTTTAAGTAGTGGAATCAAAACAAGCAAAATGCCAATCTGGTTTTCCTTCTTTTCTTTGCAGTAAAATTCACAGCTGCTTTGCCCCAGCTAAGCCTCAGAGGTCAGTCAGCTCTGGCTGCTGGAGGTGGCACCTCCTTCTGGGCTAGGGAGAACTCCATGGCCACAGGAGGGTTTTTTTGTTCAAAGAAAGGAAAACAAGGATTATATTATTCTCCCTCAGGGCTCCCCAACAGGTTTAGGTTTCTCCCCTGAAGCTTTGTGCAAAAGTCTTAGTACAGCTATGCTGAACCAGCAGCATCCTCAGGCAGCAAAGCCAGGTGCTCCCCGGTGCCACTGGAGTGCCCTTCTTTATGCCATTATAGAAGTGTATTTAGCACCTAAACTCTAACAATAAAGAAACAGGAACATACTGTCTATCACAATATTCATATATTCACAGATTACAGAAACAGACAGTTATCTGCTCAGACCTCCCCCCTTCTATTTTTTTAAAACAATATAATTGAATTTTATTTGGCATTCTAGATGTGTATATTTATTTAATTGAAAGCAACCAGGATAATTATTCATTGTCTATCAAAAATGTTTTCTGTACTTTAAAAAAGACTACAAAATAAAAAGTAGGACAATGCAGAGTAAAACCATTAATTAGATAGTCCTGAATGTATTTTCTATGCTCTTTCATTTCCTTGACAGCATAGCTGTGCTATTTCCTCATTTATTGTTAATGAACTAAGTATATCCTTGCTTGGTCTTGCTACAACATCAAAACAATAAAAATAAATAAAATCAGACCAGTGTTAAATTTAAGCCTTTAGGTCCATAAGAAACATTTACAACTCAAATCACAGTCAGGTTTAAATCACAAACTTTTCAATATTTAACATAATATTTTCGTAGCAAATGCATAAATCATCAAATGGATAAGACTGGGAAGGATAGAAGGAGATTTAAAAAATACAGGATACAGATGCAAATGCTTGTAATAATAAAAAGTCAAAAGTCACTGTGCTTCTAATTGACATAATTTTCACATTCAGCTCATTTTACCTTGGAGTCCATGATTGGTGATACAATTTATTTCATTTATGAAATTATTTCTAAATGTTTAATTAGTGCAAAATATAAGCACAGTGTCAGCTCTCAGGAGCCTGGGGTCTAAAAGACACACATGACTGAGAGGTTTCTGGTGTCCAAAATCCAGCAAAGGCTCAAACAGCCCTTCAAAGTCAGAATGCCACTATGAAAAAAAAAAAAAACAAACTTGGAAAAAAATCTCTGAGTCCAGCTTACTGACCTAACATTTCTTTCTTTATAAAATCTTCCTTAGCTATTTTTGCCAGATGCCATGCCAGGTTATTCTTGTTTGGGTCCATGTCTCACTAGGACCATTCCCTCTGAGCAAGAGAGACTGGACCAGAGGTCTCCCCAGGCCCCTTCCACTCAGAGAGGCAGAGCTGGAGAAGTCTGGTTCAACAGGGCTAGATCCATATTATAACCAGCACAGGACCTTTTTACCAACCACTCACACTTTTGACTGTTTGACACCAAGGCTCCTGACTGTTCCTACTGGAACATCACTCTCACTGTCCTCCTATTGTTCCCAACCTAAGTTTATCTGTGACCCGTTTATCCCTGTTTCATCCCATGTCACTTCAATATTTTGGCATAAATAGTCATCTCCCCTCACTGATTAATTTATTTTCATTTCTAGTCATTGTTTTCATGGAATGGTCTGGGATGGAAGCAACCTTAAAAATCATCTGGTTCCAACCCCCCATGCCATGGACAGGGACACCTTCCACTAGACCAGGTTGCTGAGAGCTCCACCCAGCCTGGCCTTGAACACTTCCAGGATTGGGGCATCCAAAACTTCTCTGGGCAACCTGTTTCAGTGCCTCACCATCCTCACAGTAAAGAATCTTTTCCTAACACCTAATCAACATCTATCCTCTTTCAGCTTGAAGACATTACCCCTTGTTCTGTCACTACGTACTCTTGTAACAAGTCCCTCTCCATCTTGTAGGCTCCTTTCAGGTAATGGAAAGTCACAATTAGGTCACCTCAAAGCTATTGCTTTTCTAGGCTGAAACTTAGAAACAAGCAATTCTCTCAGCCTTTCCTCATAGGAGAGTTGTTCCATCCCTGTAATCAGCTTGGTAGCCTCCTCTGGACTTGCACCAACTGGGGACGTCAGAGCTGGATGCAGTATTCCAGGTTTTGCTGGGTTAAAACAAGACATGTTTTTTTTTTAGAAGATAGATATGTGAATGAGATCACATCAGGTGAGCAAGGATGTGAAGTCTCAGCTGTTCTTACACTTTAATGTTGCTTGTTTGAAGTACGCTGGGATAAAGACACACATTTCCTGTGGATGCAGAGTACTGGTGTGCTGCAAGTGCCACATAAAGCTGGGGTAACTGGTTGGTGGAACAATACCCATTTTTTTTACTTTTTAGGACAGGATCTTTATCAGTTTTCCCTCCCTTGATAGAGGTCAGCAGTACAATTCCCTTTTCTACAGCTGCAACAATCCGGATTACTCATCCTGTTATCATTTAGCTTCTTCTCTTTCATTTCTAACTGATGAACAATTAACTTGTAGCTCAATATCTTGTTATTCTGAAGTATGTAATTTTGCACTTGATACTAATGAATTCATCTCTCTGCTTCTGCCACAGTCCACAGGATCATTCAGCCCAACACCTCATTTTCTCCATATCGGCAATTCCTGCTTTCTTTTTGTCATGCCTAATCAGTGCACCTCTGCTTTCTTGCTACTCCTGGGCTACTTTTTTTGCTGCTGTTCATTAGTGAGTCTCAAAAGAAGAGACAAGACTTGCAATCAACCAGCTCATCAATTAGGAACAAAATGCTGGTTTTCTATTCCTGGTAGGTTGCATCTTAACTCCTTCCTTCATCTTATGGCTACCTACAGCCAGAATTTGGAAGAAGGTCTTACCTAGTGATTTACAAAGGAAACAAGAGCTACAAGAACAGAGTCAGGCAGAATGCTAACCAAAAAAAGAGAGGACCAAGAACCTGCAACAGTACTGCCCACACCACTAGAGGGAAGAAGGATAAATGTATCAGTCTCCGTAGAGAAAAGGAAATATTTGGAGTCATACCTTTATTCTAACCCACTGTGGTACATCTTGTTGACATATAAAATTGATCCTAATAGCCAAATGCATCCTCAGTAAAATGAACAACTCTTTGGATTTTTTCTGCAGCTGTAACAGATAATTGATTAATAGTGCAGAAGCCAAGAAGAAATAGCGTGTATGACACCACATTCATATTTTTCTCAGACAGATTAAGTAAAGTTTTAAGGCCTTGTATTCATTCTTTGCAGACTGGTGAATGCCATCTGTTAAAAATGAGTTTCCAGTTGGCATACAGAAAATGACTGCACTGTTGTAGTAGCGTCTCCAATAAGCTTTGTCATTTATTTCTGTAATTAAAACCATTTTGAGAAAGACATAGTCAGTTCAAGCAAATTACATGTTATAATAAAACAATTCTAATAACAATCCAGAAGTTATTAATGAATACTCAAATCTATATAGGAAAGTATTAACTGGAGTAGCTCCTGAACAGGATTATTGCTATTTTCAGGCTTTTAAATGTGTAAATGTGTTTTCTGCACAGAATGTGGCAGTTACATTTGCATAAGAATCATAAATCCAATCCAGAAATGTAATTTTATTTTTCTCAATAACCAGTCTGTTAATTTATCAAGGGCTCTGAACATCTGAACTGGTGGAGCAGAGGATAAGATATGTCTTTTTCATGGGATTTAGTAGCTAGAAACAAGCAGGGAACTGAAGGATGAAATTTTTAAAACAACTTTTATTGATCGCAAAAACACAGTTTACTGTTTCTTAGATCTCTCTGCCTAGTGTTTGCCAGCCTCTCCTCACATCTCCAATCCCAGTAAAAGTAGCGTAGAAGTAATAAAAACCTCTTCCTGTTCTGATTAGTTGTTTTGAATATACAAAAAAATTTATATCTCCCAGAGCCTTTCCTAACAGAACGTACTGGGGCTAAAAGCCTACTGGCAAATCACTACACACAGATGCCTTAAACATGTGCTCACACAAAGAGCCAGAAAAGCAGCTTCTGAGTAAGGGGTTTTCCTTTTGTAACTGCAAGTATTTGCAGATAAGTTTGTTTTCTCTGCTTGCATTGAGGAGAACAATTTATGCTTGTTAAAGACTGTCTCTGCCTTTAGAAGAGTTAACTCCAGCAATTAACCTCCTGGCCCTAGGAACATTAAATTTCAAAAGAACCATGAAACTTGGTCAAGAAGCTCTGGAGATGTTCAGCAATTTGACTCAAGACAAGATCTGCAGTAAGTTGAGGCAATGGTGCAACCCACTTTGGTCAGAAAACTTCTTCCCATAATTTCATTGAGACCGATGAATGAGACAACACTAAGGATCATGTCCTCATCCATTTGTTGGAGTTCTGACCTTTCAAGCACAAGATGATCGTTCCTAGATCTTTTATCCTCTGACAAGGACAGGCTACGAAGATAAAGCCCAGCATATAATAAAATGATCATGCCCTTCTTGACATCAGAAATCTTCTGTTAGGAAAGGGCTATATAAATACACAGTACTGTCATTGTTGTTTTATTACGTGAAAACCTGTAACTTCTGCCACAAAATAATGTTCTTTCAAAAGCACTGCACATAACATTCCAAAATGAAATAGCAACACTCCCTCATAGCTGGACCTGATACAAGAGCCATCAGTTAAAGAGTAAGCTCCTGAGGAGTTAAGATGAGCTATTTGAGAAGCTATGCAGCTACTAAATGTATATGTTGGTGTCCAAAGAAATTCCTATCACGAGAGCCTTAAAAATAGGCCTATTTCAGCCTAAGAAGCAAAAGAAAGGTAATTTTATAGTGGCACAGGTGGCTGTGTTCATGCATCTTTTCCTCTTACAAGTAGTGGCTTCTCATGAATGCTTTTACAGCTGAAACCCAAGAAATGCACACCTCAACCAATTATATTCCCAGCGCTGAAATCTGACATGTGTAACACATTGTTTGCTGCAAAGAAGAAAGCACCTTTATTTATGTAGTTATTACTACATCTTGCTTCGTAAAGACCACACTATGTTTTTATTTCGTGGCAGACCAGTGCTGCAACTAAGTGACTGAGTGGTGATTCAATAGTCTAAAATTAACCAACCTATCCTAAATCTGAGACGTGTCATTCCACCTATGACATCAACAAGAAATGGTACCCAATGCCTTTCCTTCTCTCCATAATTAGAAGTCTTGAAGGCTTTGGTTTTTCTGAAAATAAAAACCACCTCTCCCAAACAAAAACTCTAATCTGGTTCCTCTGACAGGTGACTAAATCACAAGAAAACTCGTATAAAGCCCCAATTTTACACTGAGACAGAGTATGGTCTTTATGATTCTTTTAAATAAGTGAATACTTTATGTTTGCTTTCACTCAAAAGCTTTTAGACTCCTTTATTCTTGACCCCTTTCTCCAGTATTTTTTAAAATAGAAATGAAAGCAAACACAGGAAAGAAGGCAACACAGAGTTTACACAACTTTTGGCAAAAAATGACACTGCAGAATAAAAGTCCACTGAAAGCAGAAATATGTGGACAAATACAAAAGAAGACAGGCTCCGTATAAATTTGCTTTCACAGAAAAACTACACATAAAGCCTCTCTGAGGTCTTTCCTCCCTTTCCCTGGCAATCACAGAAGGACTCACCAAATCATCAACCTAACTAGACTGGAGATTTAGCCAACATGAGTGGATTAGTAGCAGGTGAACAGAGACTACCACTGGCACTGTTAAGTTGCTGATATGGGCTTCCTGATGAGACACATGTTCTGCACAAAGCAATATAGCCTCCTCCTGCACTCACACTTGCATGTACCATATAAAAGTCCATTCAGAAACACAGCTACTTGTAGCATTGACAGAGGAATCCCACTTCCAAAACTTTTTTTGAAGGTTTAACTGCTGAAATGAGTCATGAGTTCAGTGTTCCCAGGAAGGAAAAAAAAAAAAGAAGAAAAAAGCTGCAAGAGAACAATCAGCCACGAGGAATTAGCAGTTGCAAGGATGCTGCTAAAGTTCAATGAGAAATTGCAACTTGAGAAATGTTGCTTCAGAAAAAAAATGGGGAAGAGGTTTTGAGGGGGAAAGATAATAATGGTTAAATAAGCTAAACAAAAGGGAGGAAGGATACAGAGAGCAATCAACCAAAATTTTTCAGCAGAGAAATAAATTTAGAAATATACAGTTAATTATAAAAATAGGACAATTAATGAAAAATACAAAGGAAATGTGGAAAAATTAAGAAACAATCTGTTGCGTGGGTGAGAGTGAACACAGAAAAAGGTAACAATGTCAGATGTAATATGCTACTAAAGCTTCCTATTTCCCCATGTCTCTTTGTTTTTCAAACTCTTGCAAAACATTACCTCATCTGTTTGGTTTGTTTTTTGGTTTGATTTTTTTTTTTTTTATCCCTTGTGTGCAAAAAATTTCTCATCATTGTCGTTTCCACTACAGACAACAAAACTCTTCTCTAGCCAGAGTGCCATCAGAGACAATGTCACGCACAGCTGACTGTGTCTTCAATTGCATTTGTTTGTATTTGTTAAATGTGTTTTGAATGTGTTCTGTTCACCCACTTCTTGATAGTAGAAGCTCAGGGAGATGAAACACTGAGCAATGTCTCATTCCCAATCAGTCCCAGGTACATGCACATACTCATGTTTCTAGAGTGGGTTTTAAGCAGTCAGAGGAAAATGGACACACTACATATTGTTTAATCAGTGGATTATGCAAAAGCACAAAATATCTTCTTCAAAAGTATTTTCTGTCATCTCTGTAGCTCCTTACCTACAATTCTTTTGAAGAAGAGAAGCTTCAGATTGTTTCGGCATAAAAAACTTCACTAAAATCCTGAGTAAATTTGCTTATTTACTTACATGTATTTCTTTGTAAAATATAGTTTTCACCAAATAATACAGTTACACTGATTAAAAAACAGTTGTTATAAACTGCTGCAGTTTACTTCTGTTTCTGAGATTTGAAGGATGTTCAAATAGAGTCTGATCTCTTCACTGCGTTAAAATAATCTGGACCTTCAACACTGCCAGTGCAGATGTATTCACACCTCTGCTTTCCCACCAAAAAAACTGTTTTAGTAGTATCTGCTGTGTGGCAGAGCAAAAAAAGTTATCACAGTGCAAAGAATGATCAAAGAAGTATGCCTGTGATTCGAAGTTTGCCACTGAGCTACTTCAACCTGAACCAGAATCAAATGCAAATTTCATAGCCTTCCCACTAAAATACATCTTTGACCAAAGATCATCCCATTTGTGATTTATTGCACCACTTCTTTCACTGCTGAAACTCTCCCAGATGTCCTCATCATTTTAGGATACTACCCTTCAAATTTGCTTTATAATGTGCCTTGTACATTTCATAAATCAAGGCTGAACTCTTCACTTCCGTGAATTACTCCTGAAAATAACCTCACACATCTTCTGAAGTATAATCCATTCACTTGATGAAACACTAAGATTTTTCCTTAATGTGGCCTGGTCAAATTCATAATTATAACACATATTCTATTAATGTTCCTTGCAATAATTAGATGATAAGAACTTGATGATCCCACTGAATAAGGAGGAGAATCAGATCTGTGTGAAATCTCTTCTTTCTGGTGTGCTGTTGAAGGGTTGAAATCTGACTACTCACTATAAATTCAGAAAAGTGAATAAAGTTACAAACCTACATTATACCATCAGAAGGAAATTCAGAATAAACTCTTCAGAGACAAAAATTTCAGATGCAATCCAGAAAATACAACCTCTCTTGTGGGGAACTGTTGAAATTACTCAGATGCAACTTAACTTCACATCTGGTTTGACGGGGAAAACTTCAAGCTAAAGAACTCTGCCACCCAGATTTCAAAGAAAAATTATTTTAAATGCACAGAACCTTTGTCAAGTAGTGGAGCTCTGGATTACTTAAAAAAAAGGAAAACCAATTGCCCACATTCTGCTTAACATCTTTGTCAGTGACATGGACAGTGGGATCGAGAGCA
Organism: Myiozetetes cayanensis; assembly: GCF_022539395.1. Lineage (NCBI taxonomy): Eukaryota > Metazoa > Chordata > Aves > Passeriformes > Tyrannidae > Myiozetetes > Myiozetetes cayanensis. Next base: position 19,712,378 of record NW_026087411.1, read on the forward strand.
CCCTCAGCAAGTTTGCTGACAACACCAAGCTCTGTCAACAGGCTAGAGGGAAGGGATGCCATCCAGAGGGACCTGGACAGGCTTGAGATGTATGCCCCTGCAAACCTCATGAAGTTCAACAAGGCCAAGTGCAATGTCCTGCATGTGGGTTGGGGCAATCCCAAGCACAAATACAGGCTGGGCAGAGAATGGATTGAAAGCAGCCCTACCAAGAAGAACTCAGGGATGTTGGTTGATGAGAAACTCAATATGACCGAGCAACTTGCACTTGCAGCCCAGAAAGCCAACCAGATCCTGGGCTGCATGAAAATAAGCTTGGCCAGTGGGTCAAGGGAGGAAATTCTTCCCCCCTACTTTGCTTTAGTGAGATCCAGCTGGGAGTGCTGTGTCCAGCTCTGGAGCCCCCAACATAAGAAGGACGACAACCTGCTAGATGTCCATAGGAGGGTCACAAAGATGACCAGAGGGCTGGAGCACCTCTCCTATGAGAAAAGGCAGAGAGAGTTGGAGTTATGCAGCCTGGAGAAGAGAAGGCTTCAGGAAGAACTTATTGTAGCCTTTCAGTAGCTGAAGGGAGCCTACAAGAAAGATGGAAAGGGACTTTTTGCAAGAGGATATAGTGATAGAACAAAGGGGAATGTCTTCAAGCTGAAAAAGGGTAGGTTTAGGTCAGATATTAGGATGAAATTCTTCACTGTGAGGGTGGTGAGGCACTAGAACAAGTTGTCCAGAGCTGAGGATAGCCCATTCCCTGGAAGTGTTCAGGGCCAGGCTGGATGGGGCTTTGAGCAACTTTGTCTAGTGGAAGGGTCCCTGCCCATGGCAGGTGTGTTGGAACTAGATGATCTTTAAGGTCAGTTCCAACCCAAGCCATTCTATGAAAACAATGACATTCTGTATAAACCACATTTTTTGATGTTGGAACGCTCTGTGGCTTATGCTCTATATCCCTTAAAGCATATTGTAAGCTTGCATGTTTTTTAGAAGTTTTAAGAGGATCTGCATTGGTTTGTCATATTTTGCTGTATATGAAAGTAAATGAAATAATTTTAAAGAGTCTACTTAGAAGTTTAAGCAAATGCAAATAAAAGAGATAATAATTATTCATATAGAAAAAATAGCCTCTGCATTGAGGGTAGAGATAGAAAGATATTAAGAAAAGACAAACTAATCCACAAGTAATTACTATGAATACATTCCATCTAATACAGTAATAGTGATATCCAAATATTATATAAACATATTCTACAAAATTTAATTTGGAAGTCTGGTTTTGTTTTGTTTCAGTTGTGCCCCAACAAACTCCAAGCCAGAATGTTATATTTTTATTACATTTTACAGGATGGTTCAAAACCTGTTGGAAGGTTATAATTTTCTAGAAAATTATATAGGTATCTTTTTGTAATGCTTAAGGCTGCAATTCTCAGGCTGCGTATTTTTCAAATAGTGCAGCGTATTTTTAATTTAGGAAAATGTATTCATAGGATTTGCAGAACAATCTAAATTATTCTGCACTTGTCAAGGTTTCAGAAGTCACATCTATTATTGTAATATTTTTCCCAGAGCGTTCTTGCTACATGGCTACACAGAAACAGTCCCTGAAATGTCAAAGGATAAGGAAGCTAGGTGGTTGCTTGTTGACTTGTAAGATTACAGGTTGCCAGACTCTCATGGTAAGAACAACTGCAAGGCCAGACGGCAATCAAACTCCACTCTTAATTACTTCTGCCATGGAGTCTAAATATATGCCCAGCTTCTGCTGAAATCATGTTGTGCTACATCTAGCTGATATGTGTCAAGGAACTGTGTCCTTCGTTCTCTGCTGATATTCAGAGGTATCAACAAGGATAAATTCAAGATGGGCACTGTAACAGGTGCCGAGACCTCGCTTGATGTATGTACGTATGCATGTCAACCTAGATAATATACTTGGGCATGGTAGGCGAAAAAGAACATAAATCACTGTCAAGACAGGCTGCTGTACTCCCTGGAAGACTCATGATGCTTTACTGCTTTACTGAATCCAGGTGCCATTTTTTCCAAATGAGAATTTGATTAAGAATTATTATGTCTCAAAGTCTTTTAACCCCAAGCCCTCATCTTTTTGACTGCCACTTCAAAACATGTATTCTGAGTAATAAAGTAACCTCACAGAGATTACAACCACACGGGCATTAGCTAAATCCAACTTGAAATGAACACAAGAAGCCAATGGTATTTGTCAGTCTGACTTTCTTATGAAGTAATTTTGTCTGTAAATGTAATTTTTAATCTGTTTGCTACTTACATATTTGCTATAGAGAAACAAGTATATTTTTTTCTTTCATTAGGCTAAAGGTTGAGAATTATCTTCAAGTATAAATAGAATCAGACTGCAAAAATGCTAAAGGGTATGAGAGGTCCAGAAGGCGTAACTTAGGCTTATATTATTTTTTGAACATAGAAGAATAAATTTCTCCTAAGTACCTGGTTCTGGAAGCTTGGCTATTAAAAATAGACACATTAGAAAAATAAAATGACAACTACTTTTGTGAGCTGCAGTCTTTCTCAGGATCAATGTTCTGCCTGTTTTTGCCACCCTTACACATCAACAAATAATTTGCAAACAAATCAGAATTTGATGACAAAATGAGCTATACAGTTCCGACGTTTAAAATTTTACAGATCCATGACTTAATATGTCTCTCAAGACCAAAAAATACACTGCACAGCATACACAAATCATTGACTCACTCAAAAATGTAAGCAGTGAGAGGTTTATATGGTAGAAATCCTATACAACCATTCAATAAAGGCAATCATATCTTCACTGTGCCTTATTTTCTAAGACCAAATGAAGCACAGCTTCTTCTCATATCACTCAAATTGGCCATTTTCTTTCACACCTTCATGTTCTATTATTTGTGTCACTGCAGCCAGAATTGCAAGATTTATTTAGGAACAATACTTTATCAATCGTGAAACACAAAGCACAGTCCAACCTCACAGCACATGCGTTTTAAATAATGTTTGACACCTCATCTTACTTACAGAAGCATAAGAACTGGTAGCCTGAATTAGGGTCTTTAGTGGTAGCTATTAAACATTAAGAGCTCTTTTCCCTACACAGTCTCAAATTTTTCATTTTCTGTTTCATTTTCAGTGTTATTTTATTGCTTTATTTTATAATGGGAAGACAGTTACAAGGCATCTGTCTATGCTCCTTCTTATCTAGATAGAGAAAATGAGTGAAGTATTTTAGGCCAATTTTCCCAAACTTTTACCACCTTTTCCTCTGACACAAAGAAGTGGAAAGTACTGTTTTCTCTAAGCTTCTTAAAAAAACCTTTCTGCTCAAATAATCCTGCTTCCATCCCGTTTGCTTCATGTGGAGGCTAAAACTGAACCTATATGGTTACAGTTTAAGGGATTACAGACAATTACAACATATTTTAAGAGGAAAAACCCCCAACATTCAAACCTCAAAATTCCAAATGGATTTATTTTACATGTTCTCAAAATCTTTTAAGCATCACTGACACAGTGGAATGACATCTCTTTCCCAACTGAGGGACAAGACACTCTCAAATAAGGTCTATGCTTTGTGGATAATTGGCCAAGGAGAACATCTGCCCTCCTGCCCTACTTGAGGGACTACAGATCTTGTGGCTAGGGGTTCATGTGGATGTACCAAAGGGCAGCTTTGGTTATCTGCTGACCCATGGCATCAGCACACTAATGGCTTTGTTCCCAAGAGCCATCTCTTTGGTATTTCTGGAACTCAAAATCACATTGCTGGATGTGAGCAAAAAAAATACTCTTAAGTCCTGTGTTCTATGAAGGTAACTCTTCTCATACATGTGGGATAAAAAGAAACTATTTGAGAGGCAGACCAAAGGACAAAGTCAAGATCATTTGTTAGTTGGGTTTATGCATTGGGGTAGAACTAGCAGCTGGGAGAAATACACTGCACTTTTACAAGTCCAGTGGAAATTAACCATGAAGGGCTAAAGATGCACGGAAATTAAAAGGTTTAGCAGTTGGGCACTGGAGAAAAATGGTGAGGTGAGTTGAAAGGTTCTTGTTTCATCTTTCTGCGCAATTAGCATGCCTCTCTGGATATTAATTTTAAAACTCTTGGAGAATGTGTCTATTTTAACACTGGTTGGCAGCTGTGCTAGACAAAAGTTAAGGAACATTTTGGCTTTGACCCTGCACTTGAATTTCATGAGTTTAACTAGTAAAGGGTATAAATTGAATGACTGTCAAGCCTCTATACCACAGGACAGGTGTTTCTAAAAGATTCTCTGAAGCCTGACACAGCTGGTTAGAGAAACAGACTTGTCAAAGAGAGGCCAGAGATAGGATAATGCTTGATCCTGAAAGTGGAAATATATAGTAAGAGTCAAAGAAGGAGAATAAAAAAAAAAAAGCGTCCACAAATCTCTTGTGAAGTGGCTAAAATATATAAAAGGACTTTCAATGGCAAGTTTTGCTCTCCACATAACTAAGGAGATGCTTGCATTTTTCCAACTTGAAAGTTTTATTCCAGATGCCTACACACACAGCTACTCAAAATTACATCATTGTGATTCAACAGTTAGAACCTGCTCCCATGTGATCCTTAGAGTGCTTACTTTCCAGGAAACAGGAGTAGGAGGTACTGGAAACCAGGCTTGAGTCACAATCCTACTTGCAACTACAGACAGGATGGCTCTTTGCAACTTCTTACATCAAAGCACTTCCAGTGTCTACAACCATTGATATCAATATACATTAATATTGAACTGAGATAGCCATATCAAAAAAAGATGTTGAATTCCCATTTGCATTTTGTGCTGTAAAGATAAGGGCATCTGGTCTTTAAACAAAAATGGATTACAATCCCAAAGCTGTTAAAATAAAAAAAAAAGGAAAAAAAAACAAGAAAAAAAAGCTGCTGAATTACTGCAATCTTCTTTGTGGGAACTCACTGGACTTCACTGCCATCCGCAAAAACTGTAAGGCATTGCTGAAAGGTTAGAAATGATTAAGTGAAGCTGTTTAATTGCCTGGGATTGCTAAATTCAGTTTTTTCTCTTTACTCAATCTGAATATTCTTCAAAAACACTTTTCTTCATTGAAAAAATCAAGGCACTTTTTGGTGTTGTCTAAAAATGATAGCTCAGAAAAATGAAAGAACATCAAATATCATGTCTAAGGAGAAGTATTATTTAACACAATGCATGCAGAAAAACAATTGCAATATTTTGCACTAAATTATGTAACTCAGATAAATGCTGGAAATGCAATGTTGTCAGACTGATACCAAAGTTGATGCTATGGGACTCGTTTGAAGTTCAGCCATTCAGCATGCAGTATTAGAAGGAATAAATTTAGTTCTCAACTTCAATTTACAGCTTGCAGGAGAAGCTTTCCTGCAAGGGAATAACATCTCTGCCATCAACAGAGGGCCATAATGAATAGACCTGATTCCCTGGAACATCCATGACAGGAGAAAGATTACATCCAATAAAACAGAAGTCACCAGAACTCCCCAATTTACAGCAATTGATTCATAATCTATTAAATGAGGCAAATGATTTACAAAGGTCTCTGTTCAGACAATGAAGGGAGTTAATATCTATAGACTGAACTGGCATGCACAGTTTTTCTAGATTAGCAATGGTGACATATATTATTTACCAGCTTGGGTATTATTATTCTTTTGAAGTTTACATTTATGTCCAAAGACAAGCTATAAAACAGAGTCTAGCAGAGCTGTTTAGACCCACCATTTGTTATTAACAAATGACCTTCTCATAGGTCTTAAAGTATCTTGAATATGCAAACTCCGTTATACCAGAACACCTTCAGCCCCACAGGAGAGCAATAAAAATGACCTGGGAAGTTTTCTATTACAATAATTATTCTAGATGAATGTACCAGCCATTTCCAAAGTTTATGTTTATTAGTGTATTAATAAAATGTTATGGTGACACTCCTGTGAAACCATTTTTCTAGTCTTCTCTGGCACATATACTTGGCCAGTTTTTATTGTAAGACCTTCAGGTCTTATGGTATCTGGCACTTCTCTACACTCCAGTCTTTACAAATGTGTATGTCATCATTTCACTTCAATTTTTAAAAAGCTCTCCAGTCTGCAGAGTAAAACCCAAGACTATGAACTCTAGGTTGCAAAATAAAAAAGTAATCATTATGGTAATACTACAAGGTTTGTGCTTAGCTTTTAATAGTGTTTACGTTGAAGTGCTTCACTTATTCATGTTTTTGTGACATCACCTAAAAAGACAGGGACTTGCTGCAGAAGAACCAGGAATGAATCAATGCCTGGACTATTGATATATGGAGAAAGGCTGACATTTGTTCCTCTTCTGGAAATAACAGGAAACATCCTCACTGCTGCAACTGCACAAGTCAGCACCAAGTATAGGCCACCGCAGAACAACAGGGAACAAGAGTAGTTTTCAGCAGTCAAACAGAATTTTAATCTCCAGATACATCCTGCCCTGATTTTCCTCTGCAGGACTCTCCCTGTATCAGTAAAAGTATCAGCAGAAGCCAGGAAGAGCTACAGCATCTGTAGGATTCTTCCCTCCTACTCCCTGACTCTTCATCTCACGTGGCTTGGTTTCCTAAAGTGTCAGACCTGGGCAGATGAGGACAGAAATACATGGGCAAATTATTCCAGATGCTGTGGTTCAGTGTAAACATATCAATCATGATTGGCCATTTTTGATGCGTCGTAACACCAGATGTTGAGTACCATAAATTATGCTTAACATGAAATATAGTTTCCATTTACAGAATAAGAAAAACTGTAAATTCAAACCAAGATTCTGGAGTTGCATGAAACATAATAACCTATCCAAAATGCTACTAAGACAAGGGAAAAGAACCCTCTAAAGCACACTGTGACCTTTCAATGAGATGATATCAAGTCAATTATATGGCTGCCATGGAACTTAGACTCTCCAGGGAGGTTGATGGCACATGACCTTAACAGAAAGGAGCCGTTTGACATTAAAAAAAAAAAAAAAAAGCCACCAAAATCAAAACAGCTGGAGGATAGTAAAGGGGATCGTCCTTACAGTGTGTAATAGTGAAGCAGGAAAAAAATTAAAAGTGTAATTCTTATATCAACAATGCTGACTGATAGAGGAGGAGGAAGAATTTAGAGAAGGGGAAAAAAAAGTTGGAACAGAGAAAGAGCCTGAAAGTCAAAGGCCATGCCAGTGCCAAAACAAAACACAGCTTTGACATGCCTGTAATTTATTCAGGAAGCATAGCAATGTAAGGGATAAGAGTTTGATCCTTTTTTCTGGACTCACAGTCCTTTCATGGGTTTATTTCCTCTGTAATCACATCACCCACCGTATGTTCATCTCATCTGTATTATCCTTAGAAGCTATTTGGGAAGCAAAGCTGTGCCAGCAGGAGCTAAGGGCTGTGTTGAGCTGGATGGGCAAAGGCAATTCCAGAAGCTGCTGAGCAACCTACCCGGGGTAGGACACAAGCACTTGTGGAGTGACTCTTAAGGACTCAGAGGCTACACACATGCCTGAAAACCTTATTTTGGTGAACTCCTACCTTTTCCATAACACCTTTGAAAACATACCCATGACAGTGACAATGTCATAGCCACTAAAGCACTTTGTGTGCCAGATGTTCAACATTTAACCAGTGTTCTAGTTAAGTGTGTTCTAACAAATGAAACTACACATCAGCTCAGATGCTTACAGTTTATTTTACAGAGAGAGACCTTTAAAAGCAGCTTGTTTTCAAAATATGTAGGCAGTTGTGTATAGGCAATGATTAGAAATGTGTTTTTAGAGTCTGTGGAGATCTAGATCAGGCCCTCATACGGGAGCTGTGAACAACAGATAACGCCAGAGGGGGAAAAACAAAGGTACGGGTGGATTTACTGTATGTAGCTTGATACCATGAAAGCAGGTGCAGTGGCATGTCTTCATTATTACTTAATCTTTCCATCTCATAGATATGGGGATTGGGACAATGATGGGGATTGGAACTGTGGTGTAGAATACTGAACTGAGATAATCTAGTTTACTTTAGTGTCTGCATCTGTATTCAAACTCAGCTGTTCATGAAGCAAAACAATAAAATATATTTTGCCCTTTTTTAAAGAAATTTTTTGGCTGTTTCAATTATTTAACTAAGCTTCTCAGTGAAAATAAATGCCAAAACAGCTTTGCAGAAATCTCCTTCTCAAAAAAAAAAAAAAAAAACACCAAAAAACCAAAAAACCAAAAACCAACAAAACACAAAACCTCACTGAGCACAAAAATGTGAAGAGAGGCAGAAAGATGAAAAACTTATTTCATTCTAAGGATGGACTGACTGCATATAAATTAATCATACTACATAGAGAAGGGAAGAACAAATCTTCCTGAAATATAATTGTCATGTATCACAAAACAGATTCGGGGCACACCATGGTGAAACTGAGCCTGAGTGACAGCAAAGGTGCAGTGCTGTGGCAAATGCATTTATGATCTCAGAAAAGAAAAAACCAAGATTTGTTGATAATTACCTCCAAAAAGAGATAGAAAAATAACTGTAGGACTTAGCAGCATCTGCTCTCAGTCTGTGGTGGAACACTGATACTGTCCCCCTTATGATGAGGGAGGGGACCCTGCTTCTGGCAGAGATCAAAGAAATGCTGTGTCATCATCATGCTGTAACATGAGAAGCAACACAAGAAGCTGATCTGATAATCAGGAAGTCACAGAATAAGACAGATTTAAAGAAAAGTCTTCAGGTGACTTACAGGAAACAATAGCTCTTATTTTATAATGCCAGATATCTATTTCTGACCATTTAAATCAGAAGATGCTGCTTCAGCTTTTAGGAGTAGAACAGAACCCTTGTAATGGCACTATAATGAATATCAAAGAAAGAAGTGTCAAGACCAGTAAACATCTGTCACAGAGACAGAACTGTAGACACACCACAAACCCACACACCTCCAAGTCGAAATAGATAAATTTCCAGAATTAGCTGCTGCTCCCCACAACTTTTTGCTGGGGATATGGTCATTCACAACACACAATTTATAATCTCAGCATGCAGATCGTCTCCGTGGTAAGCAAAGCTGTTCAACCCCACGAGCACAAGTGCACAGTGTTTGCTGTGAGTGTTAGTAACATTATAAGCAGTCCCTTCTCATGTTCCTGTTCATTGATTTTTAGGGAAGGTAGGGCTTCCTGGACACTAAATTACAAGATTGCAGTATGAAGTTACCTTTTTGCCACCTGCGGGTTTATGCATGTTCGTTTCAATGTGCAGGAAACTTCACCACTGCTTAATACCCAATAACTTGAGATCAAGAGATTGAATAAGGAATTGCTGTTGTAAGTTTTATGAAGTTTTTCTGGATAGAGGAAGCTTCCTTCATTAGCTTTTTGAAGCTCAGTGTTTGAAAACTGAAGCTTTTGATTAATTTGTACAGGCAATTCTAGATTTACAGCCGTGCAACAGAGGGAAAAAAGTACCCCAAACCCTCACTCTGAGCTTGGAGTTCTTAAGGTAACACCAGAGTTCAGCAGAACTTCTGAGTTAAAAAACAAAACAAAACAAAACAAAACACAAGATAATAGTCTCAGTTAAATGCAGTGGAATGCAGTGCTTCCTGTGTATAAATGAAACAAGGCATGGGCACACTAGCCAGTGTGCAGTTTGCATTTGCATTTTCTCAAATCTCAGAGCTACTTTCCAGCACAGCAGGCAGTTAGCTTGCCCTAATTACTGCCAGGGAGACCCAGATGCTTTTGTCAGCTCTTCAAGCACAGAAAAAGATTACCAGCAGACAAGCCAGCTATAGGATCAAGGACAGCTCCTAACAGGAGGCTTGTAAAAAATCCGCTAATACTTATGTTCTCTACTGAACGGAAGAAATCTAAACACTTTCTAAATCTGAGATCAAGCCAGACTATTCATATACAGGATTATCTTCCATGCTGAAGAAACAAATACAAATGCAGTCAATTAAAGAGAGAGTTATTGTAATGAATCCCTTTCTCATGTAATTTGTCAAGATACAAAATGGTGCCTTTAGCAGAGAGGAAGACACAGCGCTGGCCACCGAGCAGGTGTGCCCACCTGCCGAAAGAAATGGACATGACAAATAGATGTGGGGTCCAGCATCACTCACAGCTGGGTGTGGGTTCAACCTATTTCCAAATCCAGTGGCAGAAGAGGCTGGGACTCAAAGGATTGCAGCCTCTTTACCTACACAGATACTCTGAATGAAGTAAAAGCAATTACTATTTTTCACATTTTGAAATTACATGGAGAGGATCCTCCATTCTCTTGCAAATTGAATTTCACAAGCCTTCAAAGCAATTTGGCTTAAGCTTGAGAAATAGACTCAGCAGCAGCTCTTTATCCAGCAGTAGTGGGGGAGGCCAGTGACTGTTATCACTGATTTCAGCAGCTGGTTGAAACCAGCACAAATTCTCTACCGCCATACAAAATACAATTACAGTTTTTACCCCCCTCACATGACAGAAATAAAAAACCTGCTTGTTTGAAAACTAGGACTGCAACTTAACTTGAAATAGTTTCTTCTTTTCAGCTACATAATTTAAAAAACATGACAAGCCTGATTAATGCAGTTCAGGGTTGTGCGTGCTGTACATCTGTAACCATTTACTGACCTATATGGTGAAACTCACCTGGGTCAAACATAGTTTTTAACTATGACAGGTGGCCCCAGAAGCTCTCCCATGCCCTGTCTCTGTGGACGGCTGATTTTGAACTAGTCACTTTGGCTTCTGTGTCTCTGCAAAATAAGCAGAGCAATTCCATCTCCTTAGCAAAAGCCACAGAAATGCCATGGTTGGAAAGGATGCATTGGAAGTCAAATATCAGTATTAGTGCCATTACTTTCTTAGGAGTATGAAACTGCTTTCAGTAAAGTAACAGAAAATTTGGAGGGAGGATTCTCTTCTTACCACAAAAGCTCCTTTAATGATTAGGGCATGGATTCCCAGTGATGTTCTCACCTTCGGTGTCCCGGGGAGGGCTGGATGCCCTTTACCCACCCCTCCAGAAGGGTGAAGGGCTCCTGCAAGCCCTGTGTCACATCTGCAGCCCCTCTTCCAGTCTCACATAACCCAGGGCATCCAAAATGGCATTGGATGCCTCTGTGTAGGCAACTATCAAGTCCCATATCATTTCAGGCAATGTTCAAGTACTGACAATATCTGAGTCAGAAAATTGGTCAGTAAATTAAATGCACTGCCTGAAACCACAGGATAATATTCAGGAAAAGTGAGTTTATCCTAGCACAAATCTATTGCTCTTGATTTGTCTTGTATAAATGAACATTGACTTTGGATCTAAGTCTTTGATCATTTGCAGATGCCATAGCACACAATATTGGCTTCTGAGTAGCTGGTGGTTAAGGTTTGACTGCAAACCCAGGTTGTTCACTGTCACTTTGCACATTTTTCATTTGAAATTCTCAGATCAACAGCACCTGCATTCTTCTTTTTATGCACAGCAAGAAAATTAGAATTTTGTAATTCACATTCTCCTCTCAGCTACACTGATGCCCATAACTGAAGTCAATAGAGTTGTACGACTGTGACTGAGAATTTGGCTTGATGTATGAAACAGAGTTCTTTATGTGCCAAAGTTAAGGATCTGTTACCCTTTACTTTCTCTCCATATCTAGTGCCAGGATAATACTCATTTCTGATCCAATTCTCAGAGCATATTCCTTTGTAAGTAAAAAAAAAAAAAAAGAGAAAGAAAAAGAAAAAGAAAAAAAAAAAGAATTAGCTATTCGGCTGCTTTCAGTTGTACTAATGGCTTTTCCTTCTTCTTTGAGAAACACTTCCTCTCAAAGAAAAAAAAATACAGGAGGTCTGACAATACCTTGCCAGCATTGCCCAGAGAATTTGCAACAGACATTCATCCTCTCTAGCTCTGTATTTGCAGTTTCCTCTTGGTCAACAGTGGCTACAAGTTATTCCATGCAATGTCTGCCTGTTACCCTCTGTGCTTTCAGTGGGTGCTTTCACTCAAGTTCCCAGAGCACAAATGAAAAACCTGCTGCTTCCAGCAATAAATCAGAGCTTTGCTGACAGCCCTGGCAAAAGGAACTGACATCAGTAGCAGAATCAGCCACATTTATCCCTCTCTTCTTCATCAGAGTCAGAGATTGGAACTTGGAGAGAATCATCAAAGTTTGTACTGTGGAAAGTTATACTAAGATTTATATTATAGCATTATTTGCCATAATATTGATAGATATGAGGTCTACTTTTATTTCTGGTTATGTGTATTCATGTTTTGTTTGCTAGCACCCTGTAACTTTTCAAGTTTCACCAAAACTGTTATAACTGTGGGGTATTATAAGGAGATTATTTACCCTGTCTAACTTCTCAAAATGTCTTCATTGTCCAAACTTCATCTTTACAAAGAGGACCTCTCAGCCCTTAAATACCTTCTATTCAAGATCCCACAGATCACTTCCCTCCCACAGGAAGTTAAATACAGGCTCTTGTGGCAAATATGACAGCAGAGTATGTAGGAAAACAATCTGTCAAATATTCATGTATTTTTAACTGTCAGTAGTGTGGTACAGCAAGTGGAAAAAATGGAGGAGAGCTGACAAATTAATGAGCCATCTTCTCTGGAGATCACCAGTAAATGCTCTGCCGGTCACAAAGAACCACAATTAAGAGAATGCTGGCATTTATGATTAATGGGCTATTTAAAACAAGCAAATCAGAGTGCACTTTACATGCATTATCACCTGTGGGTGATGTTTTGGAGAATGTAGTTCACAGATGATCTACCTGGACAGAAATAAAACCATTCATTTAAAATTTTTGTTACAAAACTATGTCAGATATCAGAATGACGCCTCATGTCACATCTTGATTAGAAAAATGAAAGAAAACAGAACTTCTCCTTCTGTAGAGAATGAATGAGAACTGATTCAGATTTTAACTTTAGTTTAAATCAAGGTTAAGATGGCACCAGAATTGGTATTATTATTTCTAATTTCAAGAAAAGGCTTGAAGAGTATGTTTAAATCCCTTCAAATTCCAGCTTTTAATTAATCATATGTTTAAAGAAAACACATATATTTAAATACTATCTTGAATAAGGATTCTTCTGCATACTGAGGCCCCCATGTATGATCTGAAAAATCTCCCATATTATTCACCAGCAATAAATTTTATAAAATTTCTTTTTGCACTACTGAAAGAAAATAAAGCAATTTTAACTATTACAGACAATATTCAGGTGATGAACCATTACAGGTATATCTTGTGTTATTTGTAAATAAAATTGTGCTCACACTGTGACTTTCACCAAGGCAAATGCATTTTTCTCTCCTTTGATCAAGAAGGAGGTAAGAGAATGCCAACTAGGAGTTTTATTCTAAATTCCTATTTTCTTCCATGGGCATGTGGACTTTCCTTGTTACCTGACTGAATTAGCTGAATACATCTCCTTTAATATTTCTCTTTTTTTCATTTTTTTTCCCCTTGTTCCACCTATTTAGGTCATATGAGTACAGTTTCTTACTGACGACCTTGCCTTACCAAAAAGAAAACTGACATTTGGTTTGTTTTGCTAGTCAGCTGAACAGCATGAGCAAAGTTTGCAAGTAATTCTGTGGAAACTGTGTGCTTAAAATCCAATCATTACTTAAAATATGAGCACCAATATTCAGAAAAGCAGAAAACAAAAAAAAACAAAGAGCTACACTGTGTTACAAAACCAGCCGTACCTGCTCAGTTTAGAGGGTCATCTAGCCTGGTATTATTTCCTCACAGTGGTTAATAGCAGATGCCTTGGGAATAGCATAGGAGTACAGCAAGGAGAAGCTAATACCGTCCTAGAATATAGGCTCCTAACCTTCAACAATTCACAGCTCAGACTTCTCATCTGACAAATCCATTCTTGTATCATCAGTATAAAGGGATAAAGTTTAAGAGTTTACATAACATAAAGAGAAAAGGTATGCTTTGATGTTGAGAGGTCTATAGTGATTGTTGATGAACAGAAATAATGTGAAAGACACATGCAGGCAATGCATTAGCTCTCCTGCTCAATCTTACCAGAAAAGAAAGTATTTACCCCATGAACTTCACTAACACCCCCTTGAACAGGGCTACTGTGCTCACCACATTCTTAAGCATCCTGAAATTCACAGGTGGTAAAGTCTTGTTAGGTGATCCAGCTCATTTTACCACATCAACCCAGGACTACAGAGGGAAAACCACAATACACCTCTTCTTATGTTCAGTACTAAGTTAAAATCAATCCTTGTTGGTTCTTCAGTATTGCTGAAACTTCCACCTACTAAGATTACCAGTGTTGTTCAGTGTTCATCGTTATTATTTCAATATTGCACTAGAAAGAAAATTAAATGGCCATACGGTGGAATTATCATGTCAGACATCTATTATCTCCCTCTTATGGAATAACAAAGCACTTCAATCTGTGAATACACAGATTAAGGAAGATTATAACTATTTTTAATGTATAAAGATATCTATTATATGAAGATGTTGAATTAAGTGTAGGATTAAATTAATTGCAGGATTTTCTTTAGAGGTTTACCTATATAACACGAAAACCATGGATAATGGTCTCTATCTCTGTGGGGACTCATAGCACTACAAAAACTATTGCAAAAGTTTGAATAATAAGGTCAGTTAAGATTGCAGAGGAGGCTCTGCCACAACTGATTTATAAAGCTTTTCAAACATTGATTGAAAACATTGGACTGATCTCAGCCATTTACAGATTTATGTCTAATTAGATTAATATAATACACTCAAAACATTTTTTAAACACTGGTCTTGTTTGAATTTTCATTTTGAATATTCTTTTTTTCAGATTTGCCTGAACTTAACAATAAAGAATAATGATTTAAAAAAAAAAATCACACAGAAATAGGTTTGAACAGAAGATTTTCTTTTCTTTTGTTCTTGATATGCTCCTAATAAAAAATGAAAACCTATTTAAAGTCATCAAAAATGATTCTTCCATCAATCATTGGAGAAAACAATAATCTCACCCTGACTTCCTCTCTTGCATATGCTTTTAACCATGTCTGTCATTTCATAAGGAAAATACTACCATTGCCTTTATCTCTCATTTAATTATAATATAGCTGTTTGGATCACTTCAGAAAATATTATTTCTTAGCCTATTCCTGTGATCCAAGCTATCATCATCTATCTCAGGGAGAGAAAATGTCAATGGCATTATCAGGGAAATATTTTAGGTGTTTATGCTATCCTTAATTGCAACTGGACATCACCACAAAAATTTAATTTAAAAATATGTTTATACACTCCAATACATATGCAAATACTTTAATTTTTAGAAGACAACACAAATCTACCTATCACTGCTATCCTACACTTCGGCATGATATATTAAGGTATTGATAACGCTTTGGTGTGGATTAAATCAGTTAATTAGCAGGCCCATCCACCTACAGAAAATGTATTCAGACTGTCATATTCAGTACCTTTGGGAGCCTGGAATTAAGTAACTAAGTCTTAGTATTAATGTAAGGAATTATCAGCTTTACTGAACACATTTCAGTCTATTTGGATGTCCCTAAAGCATTTGGTAAAACTCCCAGACACTTAATTTTAGAGAATTTGTGGCCTGATGAAACACGGAGACAGGATATACACTCGTTTTCCCAAAATATGACCTGAAATAGACAGAAGGACTTTATTAATACCAGCACATTTGTGAAAATCACAAGAGAATCTGGATAGGAAGAGAAAAGCAAATGATCTATTAGTCAGTAGAGTCACCTATGGCTACATGGACACCAGAACGTCATTCTTGCTGTTCCCACCACCATCACAGTGTCTACTCAGCACAAATACTAATGTCCTGCTTTAAAAACTTGAAAATATTATGCAAGCGTCATTTAAGATATGTCTAAGGCCATTTATTCTTACATCATCCTCTTTTTTTTAGTTCATGAAAATGTCAGAATAAATGTGTTCTCTATATTTATAGTGTTATGCTGGGAGCTGAGAAAAACCTCTTGCAAGCTGTTGGCCATTTAAAAAGCCCTGTCAACCTCTTCAGTCTTTCTTCTCGACAGGATCCACCCATAAAATCCTAAATGCTTGGCTAGATTTAAAGATGTAGCAAAATAATATAGCACATTATACCTTCAAAAGTTTTGTTCCCCATGTGAGCCTCTTTCCTCCAGGGTCTGAGGGTGTGTCCAGCATCATGCAATCTTTTCATTTAGGCTTCCTCCCACATCATTTCTTCTTTTACCAGAACTAGTTCTAATTGACCTGTTGCGTGTTCTCCTAAAACCTGGTACTTCCACCACTGTGTTTCTAGGTACAGACACAGTCCTTAATGATGTATCTGGATACATCAAAGCCATTAATGGATTTCATCTTCATCCCATCATCATCTCACAGCATCGAATTTATAAATGGAGATGAACTGGAGGAAGCTGGTATCCTTTCCCCTAGGCCAAAATACAAACCTTCTTTGCTTTCTGTTTAATTGGTCAAAATTCCATCCTCTGGAGTGGATTTTAAGGAAATGGTTCCTATTTCTCAGTCCATGTTTCTACACACTTCTAGGAGAGAGTGGTGTAGTTGGATCCCTGGAACAGCTTCAGTCCATGTACTCTTTAATGCACATGCTGCTGTATGCCCTGTTGGAGAAGAGACCAAGTCTCCCAGGTTTCTTCCTTAAGTCCCTTCGGATACTTTACTGTTTGCCTTCACACTGAAAAAATTCCAATCTAATAACTTCATCTGGCTTTCTAGAGCGTAAGCGTATGTCCAGCTCCTTGCAGCCTCCCACAGAGCAAAAATGAGACATTTCAACAGAGTCATTAAGAGAAAGAAAGAACTATGCAAAGATGTAATACACTGCCTGGATGCAAAATTATTTGTAACAGAACTGCATATCTTCTAAGAGCAGAGAGACATAACTAATAGAAAGTATCTAACTCTAAAGTAATGCCAGTGTATAAACAAAACATAAGTGTCAGCTGTTCAGATCAACTGCTGAATACTAAATGAAAACAAATATTGAAAGACATGGGATGTTGGTATTACCCACAGAGAAAAAAAATAAAGGTTTTTTGAAGAAAGCTTCTATACTAATTTATTAACCAAAAATAGTCCCAAGAATTTTTGATTAAAGAAAACGACCTGCAGTCTATGAAGCAGGCATGCCTGCGAATGAAGCTTTGGTCTTAATAACAGTAAGTGAGAAGAAACGCTTCACACATTACTGTCAGCATCATGCTTAGACGAAACCTCCAGTACATAATACAGTTTATCACCTTAATTTTGAAGAGTTCTGATATATGCTTGATGTTCAACAAAAGATCAAACAACAGACTGTTGTAGACGGGTCCTTGCCAGCCATACATAAAAGCAGGCTGAACACCACAACCTGCAGCAATTAATCTGATTAATTACATAAGGAAAGAAAATTCATTTCCCACCAGCTCCATGTGCCACAGAAACTCTTGCAATCTTGGTTGGCTGCAGCAGCAGGACTGGTGCACTGCTGCAGTACACTGGGGGGGCTGCAAGTGTAGCAGCACATCGAAGCTGTGCTTTATCAGAGCTGGGTGCCTGCTTTGGGCTCTCCCTGCTGGGAGAGGAGAGTCACACTCCAAGTCAATTTGCTTTTCTTTCCCTCAGCTTTGAGGAATCACACACAAAAGAAATAGAATGTAATAATTCGTGCTTTCTGAAAGGAAATTGTGTGAGCCAAGTTTGAAAAACACATAGTACTTCAGTCATAGAAATTCACCAAAGGAAACTGTGAACAAGATCTTCAGGCTTACCACGGCTCCAGGGAGTGATAAGGGGACTGAACAACTATCGCTTTCTTCTCACAGGAGAACAACAACTCCCAGACACAATACAAGAATTTTTATCCTGCAAGGCTACAGAGAATCAGTAGTGACTGCAACACCCAGCCCTTTTCAGCCATCCCAAACTCAGAAAAGTGCATCACAGCTATGTGACAGCGTGGTTATGGGTCACCACCTCTGCAACAGCCTCTTGTTCCACCTGGGTGAAACAATCCCATTTCCATATAATCCTGATGTAATGATGTTTGTTTAGTGTGCTGGCAGGCACTGAGGAGGAACAGCGGACAGATAGAGAGCATGAGAGAGAACCAAGTACTGCTTTATACGAGAGGACTGTTCCTAAGAAAGAGGTTGGAAAAAAGAGCTGTGAATGTGAGGGAAATATTTCTCCAACAACAAATCACTGGCTAACATTGGGTGTGACTTTGCTCAGCAACTGTTAGATATCATGTACCATTTAGGCAAAGGAATGTTTTAGGAATATTACAGTCCTAACATGACATGAGCAACTTACTAGGAATAAAGAAAGGCAGTATGCTATGAAAAAGCATTGGTACCAAGATGATCTTTGCTCTACTTGAAAGCTACAGTTCACCATATTTAAAAATGGTAACGTGTCAGAATCTGAGACTGAATAAAACTAAGTTGGGTTAAAAAAACCTGTGTTTCTCAAGGAGCTAACTTACACCAAGGGCAGTGCTGCAGTACCTACACATGTAAGTGTCCTAGGATTAGATTTTCAAAACCATTGACGTAATATGGAAGCATTAATGAGTCTGAGGAACTTTTGAAAACCTCATTCTAAGCACACATAAACTTTGTTTTTCTTTTTAATCTTTGCTTTTTAAACACAAACCAGGGGGAAACCTGTCTCCAAAACATGCAACAGGAGACCAGGACGGGCACCAGAACTGACAAATTTGTCTTCTCTTGCAGCTTAATGTCCTTGAAATCTTTATGCCAAAACCAGATTTGGCTGAATTGTTCAAGGGATTCAATATTTATTAAGAGGGACAGAGAGACAACCGTGCGATCACATAAGTCATACTTGAAAACAACAAACCAGTGAGCCAATCCAGCAGTCAAGTGTGCTGAATGCTGTTTTTCTAAAGCCACCCTATTTATAGAACTTCAGCACTCCAGCCGAAGAGGCAATATTCAACTTGCAAATATTTTGCAGGAGAACGGGAAAGTCAGATGTGATCAGGTAGCAAATATTAAAAAAAAGACTGAGAATTTTAATGTTCGCTATATCCTGTTGTCAGCTTTTTTGAGAACTTAAGTGTCAGTTATGTTGACAATTATGTTTTAAAATAATTAAACAAATTATCAAAAATCACGATAAGAAAATAAAAATGCTTAATGTGCTATTTTAAACAAAAACAAAGAGAAAAGGCATGGACCTTATTCATTTCTGTCAATCTGCAATTGAAACATGAACACTTCACAACTACCATATTTGCACAGAGATCCTACTGCAAATGAGATTGTCCTTAATGCTCGAATTTCCTGGGATCTGTCACCTAATGAACACACAGGGGCACTGAGCACTGTGATGCTGGAAGCTATGATATTCACTTTACACTAGTGAGCATCTGTTGCCTCAAATCCTTCTGATTTACCAGACCCCTGGGGAAGAGCATTAACTACTGGGGCCGATGAACTCTGGTCTAGTTGGTGTGACTGTCCAGAGAAAGAAGGGGAAGCAGTGTGGATACATGGAAAGAACATGATGCCTGTGCACAGAAACAGGACATTGCAAACCATGCAGTGCACAATTTTAAACCAAAATGGATGGAAAATACTCATCCTCCTATTAATATTAACTGTACTGATTTAATGATCAGTATGTCTCCATAAAATATGTTCCCATTTGCTATCCTTTGTAGAGGTCATGTATTCAACTATCATTCTTAAAACAGAACTCTTCCCATGGAAAACGCCCCTGTTTTCTCAAATGCTTATTTTTATTTGGCAGGTGAAGATACTGAGCCAAGTCTGTCATTGTCTCTGCAACAATGAATATCATTTAAATATGCTGCTTCAATATATGTAAAGAAACATACCCTTCACCTGATGTATGCCCTCCAAGGCAACTGACCAAATTTCAGTTCACTGATTTAATTCTGCTTGACCAAAAATCAGTACCTATTGTTCCAAAACATGTAATCATCTCATAGTATATTGCAATTGCTGGTTAAGTGGCTTAGTGTTATTGATAAGAACTCACTCTGATGAGAACAAAGAGGATTGCCAGAATCCCTTATGGAAAATAAAAAAGCTATTTAGCACACAATTTTCAGAAACAGTTTCCAATGCATGAGAGCAGAGGCTGCTCTGTGGATGGGCTGTCATAATCAAATCCTTAGAAAGGGATGAGAAATGAGCATATTATTCTTGATTTACTATCACTTCATTTACGATTTCCAGTTAATACAGATTCACAAAGCCGTGCCAAAAAGATACTAAAGGCCTGATTGGGCTCTCCTAATTCAAGCAAAACCCATTCTCTAAGTCCTTTTGAAGCCTTTCAGACTTCTGCCAACTCTTGCAATTTTTATTGCAAGCCTTGCAGTACTCGATGTTTTGCTTAACATTCCAGCTCCTAGAGTTCTACAATTGTGAATTTTTATTTTCAGTTTTAAAAGATGTTTGTCACCTTCATGGCTGAATAGAAAAACTTGCAAATGAGACTTTTAAAAAATGTTAAAAATAAAAAAGAAGTAAGAATTTAACTGTATAATTTTGCTGAATAACTTCGTAAAAAGGGTGATATTCTTAGACCAAATTCATTACTTTTGAGATCCAATTCATACTTATGGCTCACTGGAAGTTAGCAGCACATAGCTGCATATTTACACTTAACAGAATTTCTGTTCTTGCAACACTTAAGTTTGGGGATTTCTTTTTATGCTCATAAAGGTATGTAAAATTTTGAGTCTCCTCCCATGCAATGTGGGGGAAACAAAGGACTTCTCCTGCAATCCTCCATTCCCATGCCAGTGGCCACAACTACCCTCAGGTGCCAATGGCAAAGTGAGAAGTGAAGCAGAAAAAACTTCTCACTGACCACCCAACTGGTGCCAATTTTGCACCAACTGCCTGACCAGCCAGCCCAGTCTTTAAATTGCCTGCTCCAAAGTCTCCTGTAAGCCATGTGGTGATCCTACAGGACAGCTGTAGTTGGGGGGCTGCTATCTGGAAAGCCTGAATAGAAAAAACACAGGTAGTAAACTGTCCCTCCCACAATGGCTGCAAATCCACATGTTGCTTGTTAACACTGCAGTAACACAGTGCTTGCTTTATTTCCCTCTTCATCTCACCTCCTGATTTCCTCTTTTTTTCCCCTCCCTCCCCGATACCTTTTGTTTACCCTGTAATATATTGGAGGCAGGGACTTGCACTTCCTATGTGTTTACACAGTGCTTTGCATGAAGGCTGACAGCTCGAGAATGCCATTACAATCAAAGGTGGGGTAAAGGGGAGGATTTTAAGGCACTAAGGAAAATGAGGCATTCACCTACCATTGACATTCAATAAGCTTTGAGTACCTTCTTCCCCTTTGAAAAATTTGCATTTCCAAGTGCTATAATTAAGATGTCTGTCATCACCAAAATATTCATTGTTAAAATATAACATAGGGTCCAAGTAGGGAAAGCCTTCATTTAGAGCAGAGTCGCTAACAAAAAGCTTTTTTTTCCTCAGAAGTATTAAGACCTCATTTGTATAAAATCACGCACAACAGTATTCAATGTACTTTCTGGAAGTCCCATGCGTATCTTGTATCATATATTGCAATTGTAAAATATCAGTGAAGAAGCATGCACTCTGTCAATTAAATATTGTAGTTTTTTTAAAAAGAACATTTCCTATAAATAAAGACTTCAATGATCTTCTTTAATTATTGTAATATTAATGAATTCAATACCTCGGCAAATGGAGCAAACAATCTCTGACTGATTAGATCATTTGCTTATATTCTATTTCAAACCTGCACTGGTTTTCAGTAATGTAAGATTTTTTCATTAGCAATTGCTCTTCAGCTGCATATTTTCTTCAGTAACCTAATTAATGCTAGAAATGTAACTTTTCTTCTTGTGCATTACAGTATGTCAGTGTAATTGACACTCCTGCAGAGGTTACAGTATGTCAGTGTAGTTGACACTCTTGTAGAGGTTATATATAAGTAAAAATCAGGGGGAAAAAAGTAAAGGACAAAAATGAAAGGGAATTAAGAAATTAGATTTTTCATAAGATGGTAAGTGCCTTCATCTCTAGTGACACCAAGACGGAAAGCGATTACTCAGCACCCTGCAGGACAGACCCATGGGAGTCCTATGGGGCACTAGCTCAGAAATTATTACATGCAGGTAGAATAAGAAAACAGGCATTAATGAAGAGAAAAAATTATGTCCTCAATTTAATTTAGTAGCTTCCTAGGTCTTTGCAGCATGAATAGTTTTGCAGATGTTATCAATCTCCTTAAATCAAATCATAGGCCTGATTCCAAACTGTGTTCCAGTGCAGTCCCTAATTAATTGTATAGTCATTATGACAACAGAGGTTCTACCAGGCAGGACATTGGGGCATAGCTGAAGTCAAGAAGGGCTCAGTTATATACTCAGCATGCCCTGTGGTGTAGTGATGTTGCTATCCAATGCTTTCCTCAAAAATGTTGATTTCAGGCTCACAGATACAGAGTTTCCCATGGGCTGCATGAAGGACTTGTGCCAGCCAGGCTAACAGGTGAGGGAGGCTGATCAAAACCTTCACCTTGAGAACAGGTTTTGCTGAGTTGCTGTGCACCTCTGGATGCTCCTGGATCCTCCTGGAAGCTCATGATGGTGTAATATCAAAAAGTAAATGCTCACAGTATGTTGTTATAGCCAGAAAGGGATGAGCAAATGGCACAGCTGCATTGAGGTCACTCAGCTCCAGTGGCAGCAAGGTGCTCTGAAAAACTGAGCTCCGATGGAGTCAATAAGGGCCATATCTTATTTTAGGTACCACAGTCTAGAAACAATACATCTTTGGAGTATCATTTTGCTTAACTGTCTGTTTCCCCTCTTTAGAAAAATTTACACCTCACCATATTTGTTAGCTTAAGAAAATTCTCTTCCAAAAATAAGCCATTGGAACACCTCAAAAAGAAAAATCTTAATGCCAAACTTGCAAATAGTGTGTAAATCATACTGGGGAATACTCCCAGAAATTGAGGCCAACTGGCAAAGCAACTATACCAGTAAACTCCCACTGCCTACAAATCATGTAAGGTGCCAACTGGGAATGGCCCCTATGACATTTTACCTGCCAAATTGTGCTTGGGATTTACTTGAGAGAATGGCAGAGACCAAAAGTATCCTGAGAACTGATAGAACGGTTTAACTTAGTTTAATTTTAATTTAGTATCATTAATTTAACCCAAATTCTTCCACACTGTGAGGGTGTCTTGTACTTTTAGATGCAGATCTTCCTCTTGGTAAATTTGATGAAGCCTTAGATTTTGCTGCTGCTAAATACTGAGATCAGACTAGTTGGATAATACAAATACAGTGCAATATACGATTTAAGACAGAATTATTAACAAAGAAAATTTTATTGCCTATTTAATAAAAATACTGCAGTTTATTACAATAATCATTAAAAAACCTGCAACCAGTAAGTCAAAGGGCTTTTTAAAGCTCACTTTTAACTTAAATGTACTGCTTCAGTTTGTTAAATAAAAACAATTACTTTCATTTAACTGTAGTTTTCAGTCTATAGTATAAAGCATACAAAGACACCACAGACAGAAAAGCTGAAGTGCCAAATTTGATGCCCTGATCAAATTCAGTCTGTGGTTTGAGTTTTTACACAGAAAACAAGCAACTTGACCTCAGCCTACAAGTCTAATCAGCATGTTCTCTTTCATTCTTGAGAAAATTAACCTTATTCATCACATCATGCTCCTGCTTATGATGCTTTCTGTGTTCCTTGTCCTAGTTCTGGATCTCAGGAATGTAGCTGTCATGGCTTGATAGCACAGTGGGCACACAAGCAAGCATGTGAACCAAATGAAACTAAGGAAAGCTTTTAGAATTGTACCTTTTGTTTTGGTGGGGTTTTTTTTTGTTGTTTGTTTTTTTGTTTTTTTTTTTTTTGAAGACAGAATAAATGTAAAAGAATATTCTCCTCCACAGAAATGCCTTGATAAGCTTTAGGTTTTTAAAGCACAATGTCTGAATGCTTTTACTCAGGGTATCCACAAGATGAAAGTACTTAATTCACTCACCTGTTTTTCCCCCTCCTTTTCCCAGTAATTAAATTCCCCCACATATTATACAGAGATCCTGACAAAACCTGAAAGCAACTAAATATATCACTAAATTCATGAGATGCAAATGACCTCAAAAAACAGTAAACAACAGCCTCTGACTTGGAGCCTGAGTCTCCCATGGCGCAGAGTACTCTTAATTCCCTCTGCTGCCACTGCTTCTTATGAGGAATTCTGCCAGAGAATATGATCAATCGTGGGACTTAGAGAAAGTGCAAGTTCCCTCTTTTCCAGCCTCTTACAACTTTTTGTCTTCACACCTCCTTCCTGTTCTCTCTTAAAACTGGGTCTCTTTTCTCTGTCTCATGGATAAAGTCATCACTTCATTTCATTATCTCTAATTCCAGACATCCTGCATTCCTACACTGAAAGTAATCGATGTAAGCCATCAAAGGAAGAAAGAATATTTAAAAATATGCAGCACTATGAAGATGGATGACAGGGCAATAAAACTCAGCACAAGAACAATCTGAACTGGTAAGTTTGCCTAATTTAGAAGAACAGCAAAATCAGTACTTTCTCTCTAAATGCTGATCAGCATCACATCCATGAGCCATGTATGATACAAAACTTTTAATTGTAATTCATGCATTTCTTCAACAGGAACAATTTCATCTGCAGTGTGAAAGTGGTATAGGAAGCCACACTCCCAAAGATGGGAACATACTTGCAAAAGGTGAGGAAGTGGACTAACCTGACCAATCGGTTCTTTTGTCGGGGCCTTTCCTCTTCTAGCAGTGCTTGTGGCCAAAGTGGTGGTTGTTTCCATGACTGATGTGGACATCTCAGACTGCATCGCTGTGGCTGTGGACTCGGTTGTCATAGAGGAAGGCACTTCACCAACAAGTCTCACATTTCCTTCTATCACGATGTTGGCATCATTTTCTGCTGCCATATTCAGAACTTTCAAGCCATTGTAGTAAAGACCAGAGAGCTGGCCTTGGAAAGGGTGGCCACGTTCCTTGCCTCCAATTTTTATGGTTGCTTGGCTATTGAAGATTGTGAGCTGACGTCCTGTGAAGATAATATTATATACATGCAAATATGTTGACTGTGAACACTATACTCTACACGAGTGATAACAGATTGTCATGGGGTGAAAAATGAGAGCAATAAACTATAAGAAAAGGATTTGACTCATAATTCATTGCTTTTTAATGAGGTGTCCATGAAATGCATAAATTTTGAGAGCATTTGTGTGTTTCTTAATTTACAGCATTTTGGGATTTACATGTTTTTTGCTAAAAGGCCAATCAAATACACTTGCAAACGTGTTTAGCACTACTTGTGATACCCCTCTCCCTTTTACCTGAAAGCAGTGTTAACATTTTGGTGTGTCTCAAGAATGCCAGGTTTCTAATTCCTTAACGTAACTTTTTCTTCAAGTCTGCCAACATTTAAAAGTTTTTGTTTGTTTTTTTCCCATGCAATGCAGAACAGAGCCTATAGCTTTATGTACATATGAGTTTATGTATGTATAGACATATACAAATATGTATATACACACAGATAAAGTTTATGTATATGCCAACAAGTCATTAGGTCGAGTAAATTTTAAGGAATTTATGCAGTAATCTGTCACATCTCTATATAAATGAATATTTACATTTTTAATTGTTGCCTTTTCATATTTAAATGTTTATTTTCCTTCAACATACACACTGAAAAGAAACACATGGTTCGCACTGAGAATCTCAGAGGCAGGTTCAAAAATAGATGTCTGATTGGCTTTCAGCAAGGCTATCAATTAAAATAAAAGATTTTTGATGTAAAAGCGGCTTCAGAAATGATACACATACCGATGGAGAAATTATGGCACATTTCCATTAAACAGAGAAATCCTCAGCAACAGTACCACTCTTAGTAAATAGAATAGTCACTTTAGCAGATTGGTTTCTGCTCACAAAAAGCATGCACACAACTTTAAGTTCTGTTTTAATTAGTGTTTGTTCCAAAATCCCCTTAGAAAGTTGCAAACGTTAAAGGGACTTCATTTTGATTGGCAATTCATATTGCCCACTATTTAAGATACCTACAGTTTAAACAAATTTTTTTTTCAGGACCATAATGAAGATATCATAACTACACATATTTTTAGTTAATAATTTAGATGCTGGAACATGTAATATAATCTATGAATGATTTATAATTTTTGGTTAATGTTTGCTATGAGTACCTTCATAGATTGAGTTAGTGGATTATATTTAACAGTCCCTTTAACCTTAAGTTAACAGGGTAAGATTATTAAACAGCTGGTACTTCTAGAAATGTATAGAAATTATTATACAAGGTATGCAAATATTACTCTATATTTTACTTTTTAAAATTTGTTTTAATTTAGTTTTACTGAAATTTATTTTTTATGTTTATTAGTGTTACAATGAAGTACTACTTGGTTATGTTCAAATTATTTTTTTATTTGAAGTTTTAATCAATGTTTTTTACCTTTGTCGAGTAGCCATTCATCAACTACTCGACCAAGTCGATATGGAATTCGCTGTCTAGCAATCGCCAGGCGCTCGTTATCATTGTTTCCTTTAAAGTTTAAAGAGACATTTCATTGGTTAAAATCTGTAAGGTCAAAGGTTAAAAGTTAATACTTAAATCTTGAGCTATACAGTTGCCACATGATTTTTTGAAATTTGGAATTTTAAAAAGTGCTACCTAGAACATTTCATGGTTCAGACTTTTCATTCATTCATTTATTTTATTTTAGCAAACAAAATTATTCCTATGTTAATTGAAAATTAGAAATCTGCATTTGAGCTAGGTTATTAAACTTATGTTATAGACAGACCCAAAAAAACAAATTTAAACATCATCGAATGGCTTTACAAGAAAATGATAGTTGACCTCAGGGTTTTGTCTTTTTTGATGTTTCTTATTAACTAGTTAAACATGTTCAGGTGAAACAGGTTTAAGTTTTCAAAAGACATCCAACCTCGCACTCCAGGTTAGTCATTTAAAGAAGAAGAAGAACAAAACTGTTAATCACCATCTAAGGCACACTTACTTCTGCTGTCTAGTAATAGTCCTGCTGTACTTATTCCTAAGCAGAAAAAAAAAATACATACTTCTTTGCTTCATTTAAATAAAAACCAGTGAGTCAAATACATGGTACAGAACAGACCAGGGTATTCAGAGTTTGTACATTCTCTTAGGACTCATTCACAATGTCTTGAAGGAACACCAAGGCTTTGACAAAAGTGATTTCTGAAAGGTAGCCTGGTTCTGAAACATGGATGAGCTTGAAAATTTAGCAAGAAACCATCTGTAGTGAGGTTTTATAAATCAAGAGTGAAACAGAACTTGGCAACACAAAGGGCAAACTTGTCATATTTGCAAACCATACCTATTTTCAGTCTGTGCAGAGATTTTTGATTTCTTTAACTAAAACAGTGAGATAAAATAATGCTGGTACAGTCAGAGAAATAGGAGGTGAGGAATAACTAGCAAACAATTTAAATATTTATTTTTAATTATATCTTTTTCATTTGATATAGGTGTGATCCCTCAGAAAACCTTGCCTTCTACTTAGGAGAATGGCAAACCTAAAGACTTCTTTCAGTGTATCAGTTTTTGGTGGCAGTAGAGTTTTAGACCAACTGTACCTTTATCTTTCATTATATTGGTTCATATTAATAAAGAATCTGAGAGGTAAGAAGAGCCAGATGAGTAAGAAACAGTCATTCTTAATTCGTGTCCAAATCTTTTATTGTCTTTGACTTCAAAACCCCCCCAAATCAACCAATGAACCAAATCCTGTATCTGCAATGCAAATGTAAGCACACGATGCAGTAAGCCCACATAATGTTCAGAAAGATGTGTTCTTGATCTAGAAGGATCCTACTGCTAATTATCAAATGAAATTATTACAGAAATTCAGGAGATCAATGTTCTAGTTTGACAGAAAATTACAAGCCATAACAGGCTTGCGGTACAATAGCCCCCCAAAACTGCAAAAGAAACAGCTTCCGTGCCAAAAACCATGGTGGCTTTATGCAGATTCTTATTCTGCAGTGATATGAACTGCTATTTTCCATGTTTCATGCATCCCTCATTTGGTTTAGCATGGACATAATTCACTATGCCAGAAGCAGACCTATTTTCTTTTGAGAGTATGGCTTTTTCCTATTCACTTTCCAATACAGAATCATAAAGGAAGGGATATTTGAAGATCATATAGTCCAATCCCCCTGCAGTAGGTAAAGACATCTTTCACTAGGTCAGGTTGCTCAAAGCCCATTCAACATGGCCTTGAACCGTCCCATCCATGACTTCTTTGGACAATAACAGAAGCTGGTTCCACAACTTCTCTGGCTAAATATGTTATGTGAACTTCTATATGTATGTCAGTATTAAAAAGTGCATGGATATGTGTGTGTATGTGTGTGTGAATGTATATATAAAATATATATATTTTGTTCATATGTACTTTTCCTCTGTTCCCAACTTTCAGAAACTTTTTCTGTAAAGTAATATTTTACTGAAACTTTCCCTTTTCTACTTCTCCAAGAAACTGAAAATTTAGAATAAAACACTTCAGAACACAACTACTGTGATGATGTGAAAATACAGAAAGTTTAATTTTTTTTTTTCCTGTTGTGATCTTTAAATTACTTCCTTTCATTCTGGGCCTCTTCTCTTTTAAAAAACTTCCTGTGACTAAGTGGAAATTTGAGAAGTACAAGTAAAAACATAAGAAATATCATATGACCAACACAGGAACAAAAATAAATGGTATGATTCTCCATGTTTCTGTTCTGGATTTGTATCTTCAATTAAAATATGTGCATATGTATGTACACCTAAGCCAGTGAGTTAATAATTTATTTTCTCTGACAGTCAGTTACTTTTAACACATTTAGCTTTTCAGTAAGATGTTTCTATAATTTTATTGAGGCATTACCAGTTGACTCACTGAGTAATTGAGAGAATGTCCTATTTCCAAAAGGTTTCCTTAACTTAAAACAAATGAATCATAAGATTTAGTTGCTGTCGGCTACTTTTTTTTTTTTTTTGCTATCTATATTTTAAAAAATTAAAATTGATGGAGTGGGTGAGATTCTTCTATTTCATTTATAAGAAAAAGGCTAAGTTGTTCAGAGGAGGTTTGTGGGAATAAGGAATCCATTAACATAATGGCAAAAAGTCCCACGGATAGACATCATCATTCGCTCATCAACTTCACACACTGTTACTCACTGGATGCCTTTTCTGAACCAATGCTCTGTAGAACTCAGAAGAACAGTTATGTCAAAGTGAAACACTATTCACAACTGTGAATATTGGGAAGGCATTAAACTATGTTGTTATTCAACCAGCAGATGTAAATCAGGTGTATTTGGTAGAGGGACCCTCTGCAGTCACCAGACTGGATCCTTAATGCTCTTACACCTCTCTACTGTAATTCCATTACTAATATGGGATTTATCCTAGACAAGGTTTTTTGCTGCCTCCACTCTTAGTACTTGGCAGCTGCTCCAGAACATCTCTATGGTAATCGTGGAAACTCCTCTGTGAATTAACAGCACAAATTTAGTCTTGGCCAGCTTATACATTTCTTTGAATTATTTCATTAAAACATACATTATGTATGTTTTTTGAGAATACTGCACCCTATTATAACGTGATTCTATCAATCAATTATGTTTTATACTAACTGCAGCAGCCTTTCACCAGTGGGAGCAAAATTTAAATGAAAAGCAAGGAAATAACAATTTGATTTGTAAAGGTCACACAAAAAATAATTGCTGATTACATTAGCCCATTCCTCATTAGAGGAAAACTGCATATCAATTTGACACTATTACATTAGCTTAAATTCTTCTAGTGTATAATATAAATGGAAGAGCTGGGGGAAATGGTGTGGAACTTATCCAGATTTAGTTTCAAGGAGAACACATAGGTTTAGTAATGATGAAAGTAGTAGACACATAAGTAACTTTACAACTACATTAAAAAAATTTATACATAGCATTGAAAGTAACGGAAACAACATTAAAAGCAACAAACATCCTATTACTACATCATGAAAAACAAGCATCTTTTCAATAACTGCTTTTCTCAAACACAATTGGTTTGGTTCACATACTCAGCTACACAGAATCTAGATAGCCCCACTGAATTCAGTAAAACTGGGCATTTCCTTCATCTTATAATCTCATCCCCAGGAGAGAAATCACAAATACCACAGATTGTTTTTCTCAGGAGTATTCAGTGCACGTTTTTCTACCTTTCTTTATTTATGCTTGTTTTTTACCAATATGGTGAACCACGAGGAACTTCTTCGGTAAAAACACTTCCAGGAAGGTTAATAAATTTTTTTGTGCTCTAAATAAACCTGTGGCTTTGAGATTTTATTTCTGTTACCCATCTGAAAGATTAAGTGCCCTGGAAGGGATTCTTTCAACCGTAATTCACAGAAACCAACCGACATGCCTAAACTTTAATTGCAGACAGCTATGTGACTATCCAGCATTACTCTTGGTTTTTTGGTTAAGATTTCTTTGATTAAAAAAGCTGGGTAGGAATGATTCACTCAGGATGTGCACTATGACATTGTCCAACCTGATTGAATTCTAGATGGTTTCATTCTTCTGCCAAATAGATAATATTTTGTCAAAACAGACTGTTAATTTTGTATGGGCAGAAAGCCTTCAAGGGAATAACAATAATTCAAAGAATCAAGGTAGGCAGAGAGGAGAAGCAAAGGTCAAATCTTTGAGTCACAGCTAAATCTGGTGTCACGATTGAGAAGAAACAGAAAAAAAAAAAAAACTTTAATCATACCTTTATGTCTATAGGTCAGCTGGGACAAACCAACTATGTGAACTTCACTAATATGTATTTTATCCCTCCTGATTTATTATATTGTCAGGGCTGGAGTGTAATTCTATTTTGTGCTCTGAAATAAAGGTGTCAGTTATTGATGTGAAATATCAGCATCCTTGAAAGAGAATAAGTAAGAAGGTTAAAAACTGAGAGTCTATGAAGAACAACCTAGACTAGAGGATATTTTCTTTGAAATAAACCCTTTAGCAGAATACAAATTCACATGGTTAATCCCAGTGATCTGTTAGGGAAATAAATAACAAAATGATGAAACCCAGGTCTATCTCCATTCATAAACTACCCTCTCTCCCTAGTTTTATTTATCATGATCTTGACACTGCTATTTATGAGTATCAGAAATTCTGAATATAACTGCAAGAGGAAGACAGAGACCCATATCATTCCTCCAGATGTAGTTATGGATGAACCCTGACTAAGTGTTACCTGCATGGCATGAAAGGGAGCCACAGCAGCTCTGTGATACAGGGGCAAACAGTCCACATACCATCGCATGTGGCCAGGAATAATCTTGGCAAGGGCCCTTACCAAAGTTTTGAATCATCTGTTACTACTACTGTGTACACATGTAATAATGTGCTTGAGACTGGTTGCATGGGGTAGAAGAGAAGAAGTCCAAGTTCACCTTAGGAAATCACTGTGTTTGTGGGGAACGCTGCTTTGACCTATATTTTTGCTGAGTGCTTACAGATTTGTCTATCTGGTGTTTGATCCAGGAATGAGCTCTAGATGGATCAGATGAAGCCACGTGACTTTTTCTGTTGCTAAAAGGTGTCAGCTCTGCTTATTACGATGTGTAGATAGTGTGCTGGGAGAGATAGAGGAGCGTACAGTGCTCAGCCTCAGAGACTACGGTACAAGGAGCTACATATCCAGAAGGCTGATTTGAGCCTCCTCCAGTGCTCAGAGGGAAGGTACACACACATTTGCAGGATATGAATATTTTGAACAAATCTTACCATCAGCTTGGTGAGGAGATAAAAGTGCAAAGAAACTCTCAAGTTACGGAAATAACCTACAGCAAACAAGTAAGAGTGCAGCTCTTCAATGCCTTACCTTTTTGAGAAAATTTCACCTATAAAGAGAGAAACCACCATGAGGTATAACTTCTCCAAACTTTGAAGTCATCAAGCCTGGCAAGTTTATATTAAATGACCAGAATATAATATGACCCTTTTCACCCTACAGGAACTCCCAGATTCCTATTATAGGGAATTCCTATTATAAGGAATTTGGGAAGTTGTGAAGAATTTTAAGCATCCAAAGACACTATTTTCTCCCAGAATGACTGATAGCAGTCTTCACAGCAGAGTAAAATCTCTCACTGGTGTCTTATAACACAGCTAAAAACAAAGCAAAACTCAGGTTGCCTTAAAGAATAATACAATTATCATATTTGTTGAAAGATGAATAAGTTGATCTTCATTCCACTTATTCTACAGACTGTACCAAAACATCTTATATTCACCTGTAAGCTCCTTGTTTCATGCTTTTATACTAAACAAAGTAAGTAATACTTTTACAGCTTTCTACAGGATAAAACTGAGAACTCATTAAACTCCTAGGGAGAGCTGAACCTTCACTTCAAATCAACTCCTTTCTGCCTTCTTTTGTTTGATTATTTTGCACTGAATTAATTAGTAATTAAATGAAGAATATGCTCTTCCTGGTTCTTACTTCCTCACTATAATGCAGTACCTGCCTCATTTTGTGCAGTGGTGGATCACTTACTTTGAGAAATTGGTGTATTGTATCAAAAACAAGCAAGAAAAGATGAAAAGCAACAAGAAGCAGATAAGAAAACATAAGACTTGTGTGATAAATTAAAGGTCATATTTTGTTACCAGGAGTTTTTAAAGATCGTTTGTGTACTGCCTGTGCAGTATTTAAGGAGCTAATATTGTATGACTGCTGCTAAAATAGGAAGGAAAATTGATAGAAATCATTAAAGAGGAAGATTAAAGTATAAAAAATGAATTGTTATAAGTACAGCACCATGTTGCACATCACTCCAAGAGTGACGTTTTGCAGATCTCCAAGGTAAAAAGACTCTGAAGTGTTTCTAAATCATAATGTCACAGCACTTAAAGTTACTTTTCCTATAGAAATTTAACCAGAAGTTGACTATAAGCAGTTTCTTATTCAATAGATTTTCAACAGCTGAAAAATGGATGATATTTCAACCCCATTGCATCTAAAATTAGCTAGATCTGAGATAGCAACTACTGAATGTGTTCTACTGACTTTTGCCCAGGTAGCAATCTGGATGATCTTCATTTCATGTTAGCAAAAAGTGCTATATGGAATGTCTCTTGACAGAAATAATGCATTATATAAATGAACAATGGCAAATGGGAAGCACTGTGCTCAGCTCTCATTTTAAAATTCCTATTGGGTTGTAATGCCATGAGAATCCAGTATTCAGATAGAAGTCATCAATAAGAAAGGTATTATTAACTGTGTGGTAAGCCTCCCAATTAAGTTTAAACACCCTGTAAGTGCCAATGTCAGAATAGGACAAATTGTCAAAAGGTCATGGCTCATATCATTGCATTTTATTAGAATCAGGGAAAGGCTTTGGGAAAATCTATCTGTTTTTCCCTTATGTTGTTCATGGACATTTTGCAACATGAAAAGTTATCTGAAACAATTTAAAAAATCTTCTGGGGTTAAATTCTGCTCTTGGTTTTGTGGTTGATAAAAGAAATTAGAGTATTGGCTTTCAGTTGTGATCACCAAAGCTACTGCAATTGGGCAGCTCTAGCAGACTGTTCAAAGGCAATGCAGGTGCAGTGAAGATAATGTCATGCTCATTACATGACCAGATTCATAAAAAACATAAGAAATCCAAAGCAGTCAGCATCAACCTTCATCAACAGCACACAAACTAACTAAACTGTAAATTTTAAAAATGCTGAGTTTCATTTTCTTTCACAAAGCATGAAAATGCTGGAGTTAACCCCCCACTACGTCCTAAAGTCCTGGACCATATAGGTACTTTGTCACACTCACTGCATCTGCCCAGGCTGTGTCAGCTCGTTCTCCTAGGGACAAGCATGATTACACACAAGCCAATGGAAACAAAACTGAGGTCATTATTTGGACAAGCCTTTGCCAAGCAGAAGAAACCAAATGTGCCCATACAGATAGAAAATGGCATTTAAGAGATAAAAATCTGTTCTATGTCAGCAGTGCAGCCAAAAAAAACCCCAAAAAACAAAACAACAAAACCAAAAAGTAGCCCTTGGCCAAAGCGAGCTCTAGACATTCAATTCTGTCTAAAAGTGGCATTTCAATTTGTGTATTTAAGCCTTGCAGACATCTTACTATAAAAGAATGAACTATTTCAAATGGAAAGGTTTAAACTTGTACATATAGGGGTTTTTTAATGCTTTTGGCAAGACATAGAAACAGAAACTGTAAATATTAGAAACAGATGCTCACTGAGATAAAATCAGAGGAATGCTTTAGGACTGAAGAGCTATAACAAGCAGTCCACCATGCTATAGCATAATGGCTGTTGGTAGACTCCCAGGAGTGATTTAATTTTTTCTCTTAGAAGTTGAAATAAACTGATTCCTTATTTATAAATTTAAAAAAAAAGTTTCACTAATATATCCCCTTTAAATTAATCTGTGTTATGTAGCATTACACTACAATGTTTTATGAAATGGAGCTCATTTTTTTAAATCTGCAAAGCATTTCCAATTAGCTAAGTATTTTCCCCTTGTCATTATGTTTTACCTCATTTTTTTGTGCAGTATATCTTAGAATACTGAGAAATGTTGTGAAACATTTGATTTGTTTTGAAATTATGATTTTGAAGAGAACTGAAAACTGTTCAAATTGTTTATGTGGTTGCTCAAATGCTCTGGATTTCTATCACAGAATCGTAGTATCATAGAATTAACTGGGTTGGAAGAGACCTTCGAGATCATCAAGTCCAACCCTTCATCCAACCCCACTGTGATTACTAGATCATGGCACTCAGTGCCACATCCAGCCTCGTCTTAAAAACCTCCAGGGACGGTGAATCCACCACTTCTCTGGGCAGGCCATTCCAATGCCTGATCACTCTCTCTGTAAAGAACTTCTTTCTAATATCCAACCTAAACCTCACCTGGCAGAGCTTCAGCCTGTGCCCTCTTGTCCTATTGCTGATTGCCTGGGAGAAGAGACCAACCCCCACCTGGCTACAACCTCCTTTCAGGTAGTTGTAGAGAGTGATGAGGTCACCCCTGAGCCTCCTCTTCTCCAGGCTAAACAACCCCAGCTCCCTCAGCCTCTCCTCATAGGACTTGTGCTCAAGTCCCTTCACCAGCCTGGTTGCTCTTCTCTGGACCTGCTGCAGCACCTCAATGTCCTTCCTGAACTGAGGGGCCCAGAACTGGACACAGTACTCAAAACTCTTCTATAGTTCCCTTCTGGTATGATTTAGGAAGTTCCCAAAGAAGGGAAAATATAGTTACACTAACACATTTATCACTTTCCTGAAATCTGTGCTTCATGACTCCTCATATTCTCTGTTTAGAAATGTGAGAAAGACCCACTGCTGAGTAAAGGAGGAATAGGTGGGGGAAAAGCTGTGAATGTTGTCACAAACCACTCCCATGTAAAATCCATTTCAGTGCATCCTGTTCTGCAAAAGTCCTCAAAGGCACACTGACCACAGAAGCAACTCTTGAGTGCCTTACTAAATCATGACCTGAAAATGCCTTTGAAGCTACAGGTCTCTTCTTGGACATTTTCAAATGACAGATGGTGTCCAGGTAGCCTTGGGTAACTGCAAGAGAAAGCCACCAACTCCAGTGCCAGACCTAACACATATGGATCTGACCTGTACCAGCTAAATCAAGATATCCCAGTGCTTTAAGCTCTTTCCCAGAACACACTTTCGTATGAGGAGCTGCTCTGTTTTAAATTAACAAGGCACATTTGGGATGGGCAGTGAAAAGCTGGCAGCTAACTTTCATGTAGGCCTAGATTTATTGGCCTGATTTTCAGAGTAAATCTGAATTGAAATACCAGAATGAAGAAACAATCAGTATTGAACTATTTAAGCATATTGAATTTTCAAGGAAATATGTAATCACTAGTCAACTGTCAATATATTTAATTTTTCATTTTATTTTACAACAATCCATTTGCTGATGCAATATCCACAAAGTAGACCTGACTTCTACTTTGAAACATTTGTGAAATGTTAAATGGGAAAAAGAACAACTTTTGAAAGAAAATAGCTCTGCTAGCACAATTTACACATCTACTTTTTTCTCAGGAAACCACTTGACCTTTTAAAAACATACTGAAACCCACTATGTTGAAATTAAATAAGGATATTATCATCCTTCCAGCTTTATGAACTCTTGTAACTTCTCTAACACGAAGTGCTAATGCATTATTAAAATATAATGTAATATGCTATTTAAATTATTTTTATTTCTAAATGATGGCACTGGGAAAGGTGAAGTATTAAATAAGCATCTAATTCGAAGCAGATAATACGCTAACAGCTAAAACATGCAGAGGACTTACCAATAAAATATTAATGCATTCCGGTTTAATAAGCGTATTTCAGGATAAAAATTCAGGACTTTAAGCTGAAGGACTACCTCAGTCCATCAATCTACTGTCCATCCTCACCCATGAAAGTACTGGCATGGACTCAGCAGATTAGATGGGAAAAGGAAACTGCCCACCATCCCTGCTTTTACTGATATGTGCACAGATTTTCTGCTGCTTCTGAAGTAGAATAATAAAGCTTACAAACAAATTTTCATGGCTGAGGTATACTCAGTCACACTAATATACATCTCACTGCCAGGATGGATTGTTACCATCATCAAGGCTAAAACACGATTCTGACAGAGACTGGAGCAACATCCCACTTTGTTTTCTGCACAGAACACCCATGGTACTCACATCAACAGAGCAACGAGAGATAAGGGAAGCCTACAGGCAGCAGATTATTTTGACACACTCTTGCAATGTGGTTCATCTCTCCAGCTCAGCTGGAAAAGCTGTACACAAGCCTACTCTGTAGAATGCTCTTTAAGTAAAGTCAGCTACTGGAAAAATTATATGTAACAAACTGGGAGCCATCAGATAGAATGGATATGTGAGTAGCTAACTAAGAATAATTTTCCTGGTTACCAGGATTTATGGATGTATAAATATATGAAGCTGAGAAAGATGAAGATAAATGATATATTATGATTAGAGTAATATTTTCAGTATTCTTTTTCTTGCTCTTTTGCAAGAACATTCTCAGTTTAATGCAATAGGACTGACATGCTTAAGGCATTGTATAGCTGCTGTTTAGCACAGAAATGTTTCTGGATATAGAAATTATACCTGGAAACATTATTTCTTCTGGTCTGACTTGGTTAATTCCTGGAAAGTTATAGTTATATCTGCATTATGAACACATTGCTACCAAAGCATTATTCTTATATTGATAATACATTCCCAATAAAGATGTAGGTGTAAGCTGATCTGCACATCACAGGATATGACTATTGACCCACTAGATCCTGTATTCAGCCACAAAACTATTCTTTGGTTAATTCACAACCTGTAAAGGGCTCAAACAGGACTTCCAGGAAAATATCTTCTCCTAATGTGATGACACACCACAGAGGAAAATCTGTCAGCAGTGAATTCCAAGGCTCACTGTTGAAATTATGTGTTCAATATTTGCCACGTATTTCTTAGTTTTGGTTACAGCTTTCTAGGAACAGCTAAAGAGCACTGTAAGCATCTATTGTTTTCTTCTCCTGAAAGCACTTAAACTGTAATCAAGTCACTGCATAGTTTTCCTTTTCGACACTATAAAGCACTTGAGATAGTGCCTCTTTGGGGATCTTGTTACACATGCACCAATTTGTTTCTTTCCATAGAACCACAGACCCCAGGTACAGAGTTTGATATCTGTTCCAGAGCTGGTTTCAGAATGCTGTAAAGGGCAGTAAAATCCTCCCCATTTCTTAACATTTTAGCCTTTTGTGCCCACAAAGTGATTTCCATGAACTCCTTTGTCCCAGCATCGCATAATATTTCATAAAGAGCAACCTGGAAGATGAGACCCCCACAAGTGTCTTCCTGGAATTATATATTCTCAGGACATTGCCTGCATTGCCATAACCTTTCCTCCTTTGCCTTGGACCCCTGCAACTTTCTTCAGATCTTCCCGGCTTCCCAACTAATCACGTCAAAACGTTGCATTTGCCCTGCTCTCTCTACTATTTACCACCTTTCTTTATGACAGTCACACATCATCAGCAATGACTTTATGCAGAGTTCAATGACACATATAAAAGTGTTAGGTATTTTTGAGCCCAGTAAAGAACCCCAGTGCATGTGTTTCTGGACAGTGAATGCTCCTTGCTGAGGACCATCAGTTGTATGCAATACTGAGTTTAATGGCTCAAGGTGACTAAATTAACTATATTCATTGCTCATCACTTCTATGAAGAGTATCCATCAGCTTTTGGACTGACAATGAGAGGTGTGGCTGTGATATGCAGGTTCCCCAAAGTCATTGCCACACTGCACACTGCAGTGCTGCTTCTCTATGGATTGTAATTTGGCTCTTAAAGGATGATTTTTACACACAGGATACCTATGAGCACTAGAGAAATAAAAAAGGGGAGGAGGAACCCTGAAACTGAGCTTGAAACTCCTCTGCCCAAATCCGTTTATGTGTACCATATCCTACCACTGCTTTCTGGAATTGACAGTGCAGCCATAGCACCGTCATCAGTCAGAATATGTATTTTAGTTCAGACAAAAACACCCATAAATTTGCATGGGACAGAACTACAGGACCCTAAAGTGAGATGCTCGAGAATCCTTTGGTTGAAAATTACCATGAGGCAATTGCCATGCTCTGAAAGGATAGCATACTTTCAAAATTTAGCCATATACCCAGTTACAATTACATTTTTAGCACCATTTGTTCTTTTGAAAAGGGCATATTTATTTTTATCTCCTTATTATGCAATCATAATTTTAAAATTTTAAACCAGTGCTCTATTAATGCCCATCAGTTCTGTAAAACAGGAATATCAAAACTGTCTTTAGATATACTTAACCGTGACAATTTTGTGTTTCATTCATTTTTTAATGTCCACTAAACCTGATGGTGCAACAGAAAAAACCATTTAACTCCTTAGAAATAGTCCACTGAGGAAAATAAACCATTCATATCTCAATTAAACCAATTTGTAAAGGCATAATTTCACTGCCTTTAATTCAGCTAACTTCTGCATGTAAAGGGTTGAAACCAGGATGCCCTTTACAATGTTTCATGCTTCTGATTCACTGAGAGGTACTCAGCTTCTGCTTCAAATTTATTTGAAATGATGCATACTACAAAATCCGACCTTAGTGAAGCTAGTAAGGGTTCTAGGTCATATAAATCATGCAAAGTTGTTGGTTGTTTTTTTTCTGACAGGTAGGATAGACTGGAAAAAAAAAGATCCTCTGGCTTAACTATACCTTGCTAGGGTCAAGGTAGCTCTTTAAACACTCCTGGAACACTCTGAACTTAATTTTAAATACAATTCAACAGTCCTGTATGTTTTCTTGATTTTAACCAACAGGGGTTAAGACTGAAGAAAGCTAATCACACCACAGGATGAAGAGATGGGTGTACAGCTTCTATCCTGTGTTCACATGGTACAAAGGCAAAACACGGAGCCTAAAGAATGCACATACTCACACGTTCCAGACAGCAATGATTTGTGTCCTTCTGGATACCTGCTTAATGCAGTTCGGTCTCTGGAAAATATATCTAGGACAGAGCAGGGTGCTGTTCTCCCTGCTGCAGTATGAATTATAGTGACTGTTTCTGAATTAGTTAGTTTAATGGAAGTTCTTATCCTGAAGACATAAAGTACTATTCTGCTGTCACACCTCATGACACCAGTAGAATATATTGGAGACACATACACAAATGATCCCCAAATAAAAAAAAACCCTCATCTTCCAAGAGCACCTAAAACACAATAGCTCTGCAGAGAAATTAATTTTGTTTTCCATATGATAGATTGTCTGGTTGGAAGGCTCAACGCTGCATTGATTTGTTCTGTCCTGAGAAAGGCTCCCATTTCAGATTGACTTCAGGGTTGCCCCAGAAGCTAATGGAAACAAACTGCATCGCAGAAGGAGCACACAGTACACTGTCATACTCTGATCTCGAATGCTTTACCAGCCACTGGGAGCTTTAATATCAGCCTTAGAGCAAACACATGTGTATGCACATCAAGTAAGGGGCACTGTCACAAACATACCAGATTAAGTGTTACTGAGGGGATTGAGTTAAAGGTTTGGCTTAGTGAGTGACATGTTATATAAAGTCCCGTGTAATGCGATAGTTATGAACCCACTGGAGGCTGAAAGGAAAAAGAAATAAAGGAATCTGGTGTTCAAAGCTTTGTACTGACCACATGGTCCTGCACAGGGAAAGAAAAGGAGAATGAAAAGTATCTCTTAAGTCACTGATCAGAGATACCAGCATTATATTGTTAAGGAAACTAAGTAGCTAAAATTCCTTTGTAAAGAATCTTATTGAGCTGTTCTCAACCAACATGTTAATCTTCCATTTCTAACTTATTCTACTGGATTGGATAAGTTGTGATACTGCAGGTTACACAGAAAACTTATGCCAAGACAAATAAAAGTTTGTAAAAGGATCTCAAAGTATTGGCAATATTTCATCTTTTGTGATCTGACTTTTGGGGACTGTTAATAGATAATGGCCTTCCCTGAAGAGGCAAAAGGGACCAGCTGGAACAGATTTGCCATGCCTCATCCTGAGATCTGTTTTAATTTCCACTTTCTTCCTCTGACTTGAATCTGTACAGCTTGTGGTTTCCTTCAGATATTCCATTTCCATATCACTCTGTGCCTAATTATAGTAAGCAGGTGCCCATCCTCTGCCACAAG
Organism: Myiozetetes cayanensis; assembly: GCF_022539395.1. Taxonomy (NCBI): domain Eukaryota; kingdom Metazoa; phylum Chordata; class Aves; order Passeriformes; family Tyrannidae; genus Myiozetetes; species Myiozetetes cayanensis. The sequence continues at coordinate 19,753,354 of NW_026087411.1, forward strand.
ACAGAGAAAGAGCAGATATCTGTCTGTTTCGGTATTTTAGAAAACCTTTTTCTGAATCACCATTCATTTGACATTTTCTTTCTCCTTCTATTATGCTACCTTGCTGTATTTAACTGAAAGGTGTTATATCTTCTGTGATCAAGTAATGACAACTGTGCCACACATTTTATCAAAATCTGAATTTAATTACAGGATCTATCAAGCCTAAGAAGGGATGAGCCTTTGTATTTTATCAGGATATCCAAGATAAAAAATAAAGGGAAAAAAAATCTGCCTGCAGACTTAGAGAAGCATTATTATATAGCATTATCTGACAGAAAGACCTGATAAGCTGTCAAATTAAAAATCTGATTTGGGAAACTCTAGTGAAACCACTTTTTGAAAAGAGACTTACTGTAGTGTCTTGTTTGGGTATCACCTAGGCTCTTTATTTAAAGATGACAGCAGGATAGAACAATTTCATAATCTCTCAAAGGGCAGCAGTGCTTTTTAAAAAAAGTAATTTGTTGACTTTGGGTAAGCTGCAACAGAGGCTTACCAAAGAGAATGGGAATATAAATTGCCATTTTTGTTAACATCAATCTTTCACATGAACAATAAAATGGTATGAAAAGTGAGACCTGGATACATGCTGAAAAATACATTTAATCATAACCAAGGAGCAGTCAGAGCTGTATGAATCAGAAAAACATGCAAGAAATCAGTTGTGAAATTACACATCAGCAAAGGGAAGGTAGCACGCTGGCCTAGTTACATCCATCACTTAACTGCTGGTTTGTGTCTCAGTAACTAAGATTAATTTTTCATGTATTTTGATTCCTGCTTCTTCCAAGATAGTGTCTTCGATCTTACTTTACTCTGGAGAACCTGTGCAATTGAGTTTTGAATATTTTCTTGCCTTATTTTTAATTCTCCATGCCATTATTTTACACACTGGTATAACACCTTCTTTTATTCATGTTATAACTGAACATAATAATATGAGTATAGGTAGATATCAGCTTCCTCTAATATTCTTTGAAGTTTTTTTCCATATGAAACAAACAAAAAATAATGCTATTTTAGCTTTACTTTGGATAAGTAATAAAACCATCATAGAACAGTTAATTGTAGTTCATAGTTTTTGATTGAGTGATCATTAGTTGACTCAAATTAACACAAGGGCAACTAAAAATAAGCCTGTAAATCAGATTCTTGATTTCAAAAGAAAAAAATCTGATCAGTTTAAGGAAATCAGATGGTGTAATCAGTATGACGGACTGGAATCAGCCAGGAACAACACTTGGAAATTCTATAAGGTAAGGTATTAATATATTAATACATTAATTTTTTTTTTAAAATTTGCATCTGCAAGGTTAAAAATATACAAGGGGAGACCTACTAGACTGACTACGTAATTATCTATGCTATTATAGACTGTATTAGGAGATTAAAACCCCAGACTTGCTCAGCAAAGAAAGCAGAGGTTTTCAGAATTAGAAAAATAAATAAATATATAAGTAAAGTTGCCAAAGCGTAAGTTCAAAGGACCTTTCAAAGAAAATAAAATAAATTTAAAAGCCAGGGATTCTTAAGTGCTATAAACAAAAAGAGATCATAGAGGAGTCACTTTGTAGTAAGGTTGATGATGATCCAAGGCAGGAGATTGAATTGACTAACAGGCATGTGTCTATGAAAATGTAGACGTCCACAACTAAAAAAAAAAACAATGTCCATATTTTTAATGAACTTGTGGGGTCATAAAGAAAGGAAGATGATCTCTGTCCCAAAACTATAAAATAACAAGCCAGGAGTTTTCAAATACAGTTATCCAATGGGGTATGCTCCATCTTGTATTAGAGAACAGCAAGTGTAATAGTTTTACATGAGAAGAACTAAAAGCCACCTAGTCAAACTATTTATTCTGGCCTTAGCCATACACGATGCTTTAGAACAAATTTGAAAGGAAAGAATTAAAGACATGGAAGTGATTGGAAAAGGAGATAAAATGCAAAACTTTACCAAATCATGTTCGACTAATCTAATAGCCCTATTTGATAAGATAAGTGATTTTCTAGATGAAGGAAATGGAGTATAGCTAATTTATCTGGATTTCAGTAAAGCATTCGATATGATGCCATGTAGCAAATCATTGATTAACTGTGGAAAAAATAGAGTGCAAGAGCTGCATAAAAAACCCAACAAAGGATAGCATCGAACAAGGATTTTTTTCTCTCCTCCTTTCTCTGTCTCATGTGGAAACCATAGCCTGCTTGTCTATTGACAGGCTTCTGAACTAAAGGGTTGCTTGCTTTAGGTCACACTCAAGGTGCCCATCTTCCCAGGATGCAAGCCTCTTTCAGGAACTAGCTAGTGAATTCTTCTCCCTAATACTCTCACTTCATTACAGTGTCTTCTTTAGCTCCTTGGTGAATCATTCACACAGATGATAAACAGTCATTGCTTGTGACATTCAGAGCTGCCAATGTGTCAACTATACCATATTCTAGTCCTCATGTTCCCCACAATATTACCTATATTTGAAAAATAAAAATCCTCAAGAAATAGTAGTTTGGTCAGGTTTATCAAAGCTCTCCAAGTATTTTGGACAGCTGATGCCATCTAGTTGAATGAGCGGAAGATCTATGTGTGCTAAAAGTCAAACAAACATGATAATGTAGAACTCAGCATTTAGCTTATCAAGATGAATATCATGCTGAATTTCAAACCTGCATTAGATTGTGGCATTGGAGCTACCACAGCAGCCACTGGAAATTTGTATGTAAGGAAAACCAGTGGATTTCCCACAGAAAAACTAACAGGGTGGAACTCCTAAGAAAGTACATGAGTTGAGTTCCAGAATCAATCATCTTTGCTATTTTCTTCACTGATCTCTGTATAAAACGTAGACTACACAATGAAATCTGTAGATTACATCAAAGTAGACATACTGGTAATGCTGAAGAGGCTGCAGATATCAGCCAAGAGGAACAGAGCCCTTCTGAGTTAATAGAAGTGACACTAAATTTTATACTACAAAGTGCAGGTCACACACTTAAGATATAGGACCAGTCACACTAGTTCTTGAGATAAATTGGGATGCTGTGAGAGAGAATTCAGGAGGAAAGACATTCAGTATGTAGTCAGCTGCAGAATGATATTGGGCTTTTCAGTTCTCGGGTATGAAAAAAAAAATTAAGATCTTAGAATGCAGAGATAACTATCAGCATTAATGTCTTCCTATGTCTTTGCATGTGGTCCCAGTGTTCTCACTATTCATTTTCAAACACAGGTGCTGTTGAAAACCAAACTAAAAAAAAGGCATCCAAAGAAAGTCTATAATGATGAACAGAGGAATGAGAAAACCAGTTTGTGAAAAGACATACAAGAACATAGTGGGATGAATCTGAAAGTGTTTGAAATGAAAGCAAAGGAAAATTTCTGGAGAGCAGGACTTTTCTCCTAATTTACCTTCCAAGAAACAATTTATGCTAGGGAGCAGACTTGACCCAGTTCAGTTTTCTTTCTCATTTCTTAAGCTCTTCTAACACTAACATAATTGGGAAAATAAATAAATGGGAATGGAAAAAAAAATCCAAACCTCTAATCCTTTAGAGGGAAAGTGAGCCATTGATTTAAATAAAGTTCCATCAATATTTCTGTAGCATTCTAAACATTCTCAGAACTTACTTGGTTTTGGAATGATAATGAAAATAATCCTTGAGCTGTCTATAGCATTAAACCTTTCTCTTGAGCCAGTGCAATCAATTAAAAATATTTTCTATGAAAATTCAAATGATCTCACCTATGTGCATTATCTTTCTTAGATCAAATTTGCTTTTACTGTTATGATGCATATTCAACAGAGTAAGTAGGTTTTTTAACTTTGGGATAAGAACAAAAAATGCTTTGACTAATAAAAATGTTGTTTAAACTAATAAAGAATTTACAAAACCTCTCATTCTAGAAAAAAAATGCAAATAAATTAAATACAAAAATTAGTTTTTGAATTTCAGGAATGTAAAAATCTGGGGGATTTAAACACGTTTTTTTTTCTTCTACAGTAATCTTGAAATCATCTCTAGAACAGCTTGTATGTAGAGTTTCTAACTTTTATTTAAAAAATCAATGTTATTCAATATATAACAAGGTTATATATGATCATACTTTCATTGAAAATAAAGTGATTTACTCCTTTGATTTTCATTAGGTGGGAATCTGTGCCTCTATTCCCCTAAGCTAGATTTTGATCTATCAAACAACTTGGCCTTTACCACCAGGGTTGTGTAATTTCTTCCTGAATATTTTCACATATGGAACTTTGTTAAAGACTCTTAGCAAATCTAAAAGAACCCAAAAGTATGTTAACTCATTCATATTTATGCCCCATTATCTCCTATCAAACCAGAGTAGGTTTAACTATAATAGTTGTTACCAGCAGATCTCCCAGATGGAGGCTTCAGCATAAACAGAACCCCTGGGGGATGTAACTCCATGGACACATCAAAGGCCATAAATAACACTGATGAGTTTTGCTTTCCAAATCAGGGAGGAGGAGACATTACTTGGTAACAAAGGAACTACTGACTTAGCTGGTATTTTTCCCATGCTCCTCTTAGTAATTCCAGAGACTAAATATTTTAGAGCCACATCTCCCACATCTAAAGCCTGATTTTATACATATGGCACAAATTTATTCATAAAGTGTTCACTTGCACTGTATAATTCATCTTCTGTATATTCCCAGATGGAGAGTTCCTGAGAAATCCTCCTGTTTTTTCCAAACACTGTTATCTCCAAGGGAAGTAAAGTATTATGAGATGTCCTTGTTTCATTGACACTGCTGGTTTCTCCCAGCAGGAAAATGACATACAAAACAGGAGACATGGGGCAGTATGTGTTTCATAGAAGCTTAATTACTGTGAACAGAACTTAAGTCTTTTCCATTGCACATCCCTCCTGGCTAGAAAGGCAGTTTTTATTTTGTCTTTGGAAGCATTGTCACCACCAAGTTTGTAAGTTTTGCAGCTTATCAGATGAGGACATTCCTCATATCCTCTATGTCTACCATCAAGATTGATTGATGACAGATCTGACTGCAGGAGCTGAAACTCTAACCATAGCAAAGGAAAGCACACAAGAGAGAATCAAGGTATATTCTTTTATCCAAAGAAGGAATCAAGTTAGAAAAAAGGGTAAAGGTGATGTGTTGCTGGACAAATAAATAGCAGTCAAAAGGCTTATATTATTTTAGCCTGGAAAACACTGAAAAAGTCCTGTGTCCTAACAGCAGTGGCCAGGGAGGTTTGAAAACTTACCCTATGGCACATGCAAGGCAAGGCAAATATTAAGTGATCATCTACTTGTTTGGTTCCTACATCATGTTGACAATTAAAATTTTGCATGGATGTGGTGATAACAGGCTGACCGCCCATTTTATTGGAATATTCAAAGATACGTTTGTGAAAGTGTTCAAGAGCTCTTCCTTACCACCACACTTACACCTGAAAAACACCTTTGATTCTCTTCAGAAGTAGCTGTAGGGGCTTGAATTTGGAAGCTACTGCTAAGCCAATAGTATACAAGTTAGGCAAGTACATGGATTGCATGGCAAATACTGGAATCCATTCCTAGAGAAACAAACGTACCAACACAAATGTCTCCTCTTAATTTTATAGTCAATCTGAACACAAAAATCAAGACAAATGGATGCCATTTACCCTAAATAGGATACATGGTAATAGCTGATCCTAGCATTTATCTTTAAGTCAGATGTAACTCATGAAAAGACGACAGACCCTTTTCCTATTTTCCAGAATACAGGGACCAAGAGAAGCATTTAAATGGCATGCTCCCTTCTGTTAGCCCTTGGATGTTCTGCAATAAAAACCTTAACCCACAGATCCAGAGAAAGTCCCTAAAGACAATGCGTGACCTCAGATGTTTAACCTTATGCAATAAAGCAAAAAACAAAACAAAAACAAAACCACCAAAAAAACCCAAAACCAGCCAACCAAAAAAGAGCGGAATTATTGTGCATTATACCAAAGCCCTCAGGGCTTCAGCTGGCAATTGCCTTATGGTAGAGGTACTTGGCATTAAGCATAATGTCAGCCTGCAGTTTGATCTTCTGCCACAATACATGGGCTCTCACACAGGTTCTTCTTTGGTGTATATGCTCAGTCACAACCTGTACTCCCCAATCACAGAGATACATCTGTTCCAGTAGTCTGGCAGTGTTTTGGATAATCTCTTTAGAGCAAACAGTATGAGTGACATGCTCATGCTTTCAGATCTCAGTCTGTTAGGCACATCCCCGACACATCCTGACCCATGGGGTACATGAGGGCAGTTTCAATAAAGTTATGCTTTTCTAAGGCTGACCAGAGATCCAGAGATGACTGGGAAGGCTTCATTTTAGGTATTTGCCTACATCAGACTCTGTCTTCCAAACTGGTGCAGGGTTCCAGGAACTGCTAAGCATTCCTGAACAGCTTTGAAACCATAGACACGCTGGCCAATATCTAAGAGATCATTTTCTATCCAGGAAATTCTGCATCAGTCTGATTTGTGATGGAAGTCCTGAAGAGTAAGTTGCCACTGGTAAAATGATTTCTTGTGCTGTGTGTTTTAATAAAATCAGCATTGGGCAAACTGCCTTTGACCACAGAAAGCATAGAGTTAGTCTCAGAAAAGTGATTCTGAAATTCTTTCAGAATAAATGGTGGTTATCGTGGCTTTAAAACGTCCTCTAGCTTGTTTTGATATATGTTCCCAGACTAATAAAATGTACTAAGGAACAAAAATCAGAAAATTAAGAAAGCTGTTTTTCATGTTAAATAGATATGGCTACCGATCACTGTTGTGAGAAAAATTTGGGTTTTCTCTTCTCCACATTTGATCTGCTATGAAACAGATTTTTTTTCAGGTAAGGAAGAAAAGGTTGTTTCAAATTAAATAAAATGCTTTGTTCTCAGATTACCTAAGTCCCCTAAAAATACTGGGCAATCTTGACATGAAAAATCAGAATATTTTACTTAGAAAATACTGAAATTAATATTTTGACATTATTAAAATCAATTTCCCTTTTAAAAAAAAAATAAAAATTTGGCCATAATCGTTAGTTCAGTTTGACCCAAATTAACAAGTTCTTTGGTTTATGTATCTTTAGAAAATCTACATTTCAGTGCAGAATTATTACCTAACAAGTTACAAGAGCAGTCTCTTCACAAAAGTAGTTGGAGTTGCTACTATGGCGCAGTCCTGTTGCCACAACAGCAGGCAGTTGCAACGTGCAATTAAAACCAAGTAGTGAAGCAGACAAGATAAGCCACAAGAAGTAGAAAGGATCTGCATGGAAATGGGGATAGTCTATTGATTAGGAACTCTGAATGCACAGTCAGCAGTTTTCCCATTCCTGTTTAATATGATCACAAATTAGGCTGCAGATAAGTTAATGTAAATTCACTATCTGAAAAAGAGGCCAAGGTGAAATTCTAAAGTTCTTTGGGAAGGTGCAGACAGATGATGATAATTCAGTAAAGAGATATAATACTGAATCTAGTTAAGAAAGATGGAATATATAAATTGAGGACAGATATGGGCATCTTAGCTATCAAAAAACTACAATGCACTCTTTGCAATGATAGGGCCACCCATCAGTCACAAACACAATGAGCAAGGGAGAAAACAGGACAAACATTTAATAAAGGGCAGAAATTGAAGTGCATATCCTCATAGCTCTACCATTTTACTCAGAGAAACAGTAAGAGAGCAAATTTGGAATAAAAAAATTATTCTTGTGGTAGTCTGGAAGATCAAATCTAAACCTCTGTTTCTAAAAATTATCCATCCATTTCAGGATATTGAAATCTTCACATTTGTCTAAGACAAAACACATATTTTCTAAGAATATTTCAAAAACCAACCATCCACCTTTACTAGGATAATCATCCTCTATCACTGACCACCCCTACCTCTTTTCATTTTACAGATCTCTCATTTCACACCTACTCAGATATAAATTAAAGGTGCATTGGCCTAAACAAAACTCAGGTCTAGTGGATTCACAAATAAAATAACAAGAGAGAGATACTAGATTCTACTCATCTTTCAGGGTCACTTCTGCATTTTATACAGCTCCAGGCTAAAACCCACAAAGCCACCATAGAAGCCCTGTGAAGCACTGCCACATGCACTTTTTGGAAGGTGTCTATCTCTCTGACTGATCATAAAGAAATACTGGATGATCACCTGTGCTACAACAGCTATAAAATCCCTTGCATGAACACTGAACTCTGGGAAGCTCCTGAGACCTGAGACTGAGTTCAGACTTCCTAGAAATCCCACATAGACTTGTGGCAATCAGAGCCACAGCTCTTTTTTCAAAAGATGGTCTCTCTGAGCATCAACAGGGGTGCCCACAGCACACTTGCAGCAACTGATGCAGCACCCACTGTTATTTGGCTTGGGTGGCCTTATCTGCAGCATAACGGAGCATTATGAAGGATACACAGGCAGTGAACTTGGAAAGTCCCAAGTCTCTGACCTGATACTTCTCTCAGAAAATCTTTGCCCAATATTTGAAGACGCCGAACAAAAACAAGTGCTGTCTTGTAATTAAACACTCCAACCAGAAGTATAATTCAGAGAAAAATCTTTCCTGGTAAGGGAAGACCTTACTGGGAAGATCAGTTGGTATCCTTTAGGCAACCAACTAATTTTTTAAGTCTTATTTTATTTTTTATAAAGGAAATTCAGCATATTTAAGAATAGCAAATTTACTAATTAAGTTGCTAATCTCGTTTCTGGTTTTAATTAAAAAAAAAAAAAAGCCAAACAAAACCAGAAGCAGGAGAGATAACTCTGTGCTTATGTACAGTGGTGCAAGTTAATTGAGAAATCATGCAGAAAGAAACAATTCAAAAAACAGGTACAAAGCAAAAAAGAACATTCTTTCTAGTATGGAAATGAAAGCTAATGAGTCCTCACTCATGCAAATAGGATCAAATTCTGTTGATATTATACAACTGCAACATGCCTCCATCCAAAACACAAGCCAATAGGAAGTTAGCTGGTTAACCACTAGTGCCAGATACTACTGTCTGTCCCTAAAACAGACACAGCAGAAGCACCTCTAACCTGGATGCAGCAGCATTTGTCACACTGTGTTGTCTGGTACCTTCAAAATGTCACTTTTAGAAATATTACTTTTAGAACTGGAAGGAAAAGAGTAGGTTTGAACATAAATCATTACTATCTCCAGTTTCAATTCTTGCCTCAGTGTCACGCCTGCTCACAGGCAGCATAGTCGTCAGGACAAGCCTATGTCTTTCCTAAAATGTATATCAATACCAGTCTGTGAAGAAACTAGTGTTAAAAAGGGTTTAAATGAAGACTGCCAAATCTGATGGAGCAGTATGGAAACAGAAGAGAAAGGTATGGCTAGATGTGCTCGTGCTGGGAAGGGAGAAGAGATGGAAGGTGAAAAGAGGGAGAACGGAAATCAAAAGTGATGTTATGGCATACAAGAGACATAAGGTATTGCTATGGGAAAGGCAAAGAAAATTGTAGCAGCCTTGAAAGATCCAGCAGCAAAGCAAGCCAAGGGATTCTGTACCTCATCTAATGAAGCAACTGAAAATGCCTTGAAATGCAGCTTCAGAATGGATTGCTCATGGTAGCTCAAAAAGCTCTAATTTTTTTGTTTTCCTTTTTGAAGGAAAACATCCAACCCTCTTCAACTCCAGTAATCCCATCCCTAGAAAATCACTCTATTTTCTAAATTGACCTATGTTCAGTATAAACAAATTCTGTGTGCCCTTATCTTCAGAACTCAACTGCACTCTGACCTTGTTGCAGGCACTTTGTATTTTCATGAAGAAATGGAACAGAGAAAAAAAAGTATTTTTATGCTCATAGAATGGTTTGTGTTGGAAGGGACCTTAAAAATCACTCATTTCCAACCTGCCTGCCACGTGCAGGGACACTTCCACTAGATCAGGTTGCTCAAAGCCTCATCCAAAAAGCCCCTGACCTTGAACACTTCCAGTGATGGGGCATCCTCAGCTGCTATGGGCAACTTGTGCCAATGCCTCACCACCCTCACAACAAAGAATTTCTTCCTAATATCTAATCTAAATCTACCCATCAGCTTAAGGTCATTCCCCCTGCATGCCCTTGTAATAAGTCCCTCTCCAGCTTTCTTGTAGCCCTCATCAGGTACTGCAAGGTGCTATAAGGTCTTCCCAGAACCTTCTCTCCAGGCTGAACAGCCCCAGCTCCCTCAGCCTGTCTTCATAATAGAGATGTTCCAGCCCCCTGAGCATCTTCGTGGCTTCCCTCTGGACTTGCTCCAACAGGTCCATGTCTTTCTTATGTTGGGGGCTCCAGAGCTCAATGCAGTAGTCCAGGTGGGGTCTCACCAGAGTGGAGCAGAGAAGCAGAATCACCTCCCTCAAACTACTGGTCACATCTCTTTTGAACCAGTGCAGGGTACCATTTGCCTGCTCTGCAAGTGCACGTTGCCATGTGATGTTGAGCTTCTCACCCACTAACATCCTTTCTGGCAGGGCTGCTCTCAGTCCATTCTCCACCCAACCTGTACTTGTTTTTGGGATTGTCCCAACCCAGGTGAAGGATTTTACACTTGGTCTTATTGACTTTCAACTCCAGCATGTTGACTGCACCACTCATGACAAACTTGCTGAGAGTGCCCTTGATCCCATTGTCCATGTCATCCACAAAGATTAAAACAGCACTGGTCCCAGTACTGACTCCTGAGGAATGCCACTCATCACTGGTCTCCTCTCAGACACTGAGCCATTGACTGCAACTCTTTGTGTGTACTAACCAGCCAATTACTCATCCATCAAGTGGCCCATCTGTCAAATTCATGTCTCTCCAATTTAAAGACAACTGTAGGAGGTTACCAAACTTCTCAGGCACAAATTTGCCCTTACTGAATCTATGTTGGCTGTCACCAATCACTTTTTTAGTTTTCATGTACCTTAGCATGGTTTCCAGGATGATCTGCTCCATGATCTTGCCAGGCACAGAACTACTAGCATGTAGTTCCCTCAGTCTTCCTTATTTTTCTGTTTCAAAATGGCTATTATTTTGCCCTCCTTCTAGTCAGTGGGCACTTCATCAGACTACCACAACCTCTCAAATATGATGGATACTTGTTTGGCCACTTCCTTAGCCAGTTCCCTCAGTACTGGATGTATCTTGTCAGGTGCCATGGATTTGTGCAGCTTCATGTTCCTTAAATAGTCTCAAACCTGATGATGTCCTACAGTTCTTCATTCTCTCAGTCCTTAGAATCATAGAATCAGCTGGGCTGGAAAAGACCTCCAAGATCATGAAGTCCAACCCTTCATCCAACACTGCCGTGGGTACCAGATCATGGCACTCAGTGCCACATCCAGTCTTGTCTTAAAAACCTCCAGGGACGATGAATCCACCACTTCCCTGGGCAGCCCCTTCCAATGTCTGATTACTCTCTCCGTAAAAAATTTCTTCCTAATATCTAACCTAAACCTCCCCTGGCAGAGCTTAAGCCCATGCCCTCTTGCCCTACTGCTGATTACCTGGGAGAAGAGACTGACCCCCACCCGGCTACAGCCTCCTTTCAGGGAGTTGTAGAGAGTGATGAGGTCACCCCTGAGCCTCCTCTTCTCCAGGCTAAAGAACCCCAGCTCTCTTAGCCTGTCCTCACAGGACTTGTGCTCAAGTCCCTTCATCATCCTTTTTGCTCTTTTATGGACCTGCTCCAGCACCTCAATATCCTTCCTGAACTGAGGGGCCCAGAACTGGACACAGTGCTCAAACTGTGGTCTCTCAGCCTTCTACATGTCCTGCTAATGAGGTCTCAGAGAGATCCCATATTTTCCCTGGTCTGGCTTTTATAACTGACATACTTGTAGAAGGTTTCCTTGTTGCCCACTAACATCCCCAGACAGATTTAATTCTGTCAGGGCTTTGGTTTTCCTAACCCAATCCCTGGCTCCTCAGATAATTTTTCTGTATTTCTCCCAGGCTACCTGCCCCTGTTTCCACACACTGTAGGCTTCTTTTTGTGTTTGAGCCTGTCCAGGAGCTCCTTGTTCAACCACACAGGCCTCCTGGTGTATTTGTCTAACTTCCTCTTTGTTGGGATGCATCACTCCTGAGCTTGGAGAGGTAAATTCATGCTAATCATTTAGGTAAAAATCAAAATAGGCAAAAGAACACCCCAAACTTATTTTTTCCTTTGTGCTGTTTAGGTCTTGAACACAACGTAAGACACAGTCCTCCCCAGCTTTCACCTTGTCATTTCAGAAATCATTTATCAAACACTGCAAAATTAGCAAAAAAAGGGGTACATGGGGGAAACAGGAATATCTGAAAGATCACAGGACATATTTCATTCACTATCCCCCCTTCCCTAAAGAGTTTATCACCACTCAGAGATGTATCTAACTTAGAAATAAAGAATGGCACTAACTTTGAGAGCCACCATTCATTCATAGCACATTAGCACATAGATTTTTTTTAATACAGCTCCTGTTATATATAATTTTTTTACCAATACATACTGTCATTTTTATTTTGAATTCTAAATTATTTGCAATAAATGATCTGAAGGGTTATATTTCACCTGTGGATTTCTTAAAAATTGCTTTTATTTTTTAAAAAGTCAGATGAATAGCTGGACTGCAATTCAAAATGGCAACAACAATAGCAAAAAAGCCCACCCTAAATACTAATAATTAGTACAGAAAATGGTTTATGCGTTTCTTACTAGTGAAACACATCTTCCTGTCCCACTCCACATCCAAAAATGAAGAATTTTCTACTTTTAAACAGATAAATCAGAACTGTTATTTACATAATAGGCATTCTGGTTTCATATTTGCTTTTGCTTACATCTCTGGATTTGCTGCCTTTTGTTTAATAATATAAACACACAGAGCAACTGCTAAGAGATAACACGGAGATTTATAAGTTACCATTAATGGCTCAGTAGTCCTACTCAATAAGAAAGGGACTGCATGTCTGAAAAACCTGTTGTCTTTAAAAATAAAGAAAATTAGTAACACAATAGTCTTCACTGCATGGCATTTGCATAAAATGGAATATGGGCCTGATCAAGGCAACTCTGTCTTCATACGAGTTGCCTTCACTTAAGTGACCAGCATCATTTGCATAAGTAATATCCTGTAGTTTGCATTTTAAGTTAAGGCATCTCAATTTGGTTGTTTGGTTGATTATACAATTGATAACTGCTACACCCTTTGGTTCATGCCTTCTGGAACACTTCTGCTAAATTCATAAGCTTCAGATTGCTTTAATAACAACTTGTCATCAAAAGAACACAGACAACCTTTTCCTCAGTAAATGTTTTACTCCGTCACTTGGGGATAGATTTGGGAGTCACTTTATTTTGTAGTTTTTGTCAAAGCCTTTTTTTTCCTCCCTAAAACAGTAACTCAATGAAAACAGATGAAAACAAGAAACAAAAGTACTATTTCATGCCTTGATAACTCTATTTTTCCACTTCCAATAATAAACTGAATTTGTGCCTTTAAACTTGCTTAGGAAATGCCATCAACATAAACTGTACATTGCTCAGGACTCTTTAACTACTTAATTAGCTACTAAAACACTGCAAAGAAGCTGATGTTATACCAGAAGAGAAGCAAAAATGAGCCAAACTCCGCGCGTCCCCCACCCTCTTCACGACAAGTGTTTGTGTAAGCCCTTACCTGCTGGGTAACGTTCGATAACGGGCCAGTTGTCCACCTGTAACGTGGCATTGCCACCACTCCTTGTGAAGCGAACTACATGGTATTTCCCGTCATTAATGATTGCGTTCATCTCTTCAATAGCGATGTCATCGGTTCCAACATTAAATTTAACTCCAATTTTTCCCTGGTGCTGCATATTTAAAAAAAAAAAAAAAAAGAAAGGGAAGAAGAAAGAGAAGAACTAATTAAGACTTGTTTTAGCAAGAAATTGAGACAGTGTGTCACACAGGGAAAGATTTCTAACAACATCTTCCCTCCTCAGATGTAACTTCTGAAGACTTGCATGCGGTAGTGACAAGCCTTCTGACAGCTTAGTAGGTCTGTGATGTCTTTTTGATGGATAATTGATATTCCAAAGGAGTTATTTCACCAAATTGAGGTCTCTTCTTTTCCAAGAGGTTCAGACCAAGATGAGGAGGGGGGAAGGAGGAGGAAAGCTCAAGGTTTCCTTCTTTGTCCTCTCCCTCAGCTCCAAGAGGATAAAACACAGTTTTTCCTTTTAGACTTTCAAAACAGAAATCCTTGCAGTGTCACTTGGAAGAGATACAAGAATTTTCCGGCTATAAAAGCCAGGGCCCAGCCCTGCTTTCCAAACCTCATTCATAGTCCAACTCTTCACAAATGGTAACAAAGGAGGAACCTTTTTTTTTAATGGAGAGATTTTTGGCATCACATTGTAGTAACTGTGAATCATTAAGCCAAGAACAGACTGATTGACTAAAAAAGACTTTCCTGCTCAATGCCAGAGAGCAGTGAGAGGTATTTGCTGACACAGAGATGGTGTATTGTTCCCACTAAGGGCAGAGGCTTATTCTTTTGCTGGATTTACCTATAAACTCCTGTGCCTGAGTGCATACAAGGCTAAGGGGACTTCCCACACACAATCATACCTTAGACCAAGGCTGTAGATTTTCCAGATGATTGTGATATTGGCATGCTTTCATTTTTATTGATTTTTAATTATTAAACTCTTCACTCTAATGAGACATTTACATTTGAATAAAATCTTTCAATGTCTATTAAAATTTAACTTAAGGGCTTTGTGATTTTTTTTTTCTCCTGTAAAATCAATTCTATTCCTCAAAAAAGGTATTTATTACACTGAAGAGAAAAAAAGAAAACCATTGTACAGTATGAGATTAGGGACTTGTGCATAATAAGTGGTAATTCTATCTGAAATTGCATGTCCTTGGTACTGGTACATCTTTCTTAGTTTTTACACTTCCAGATGAAACACAATTAAATGTTCACCTTTCCAGCATAGCTCTTGTTTCTGTTCCCTCTTCCTCTTACTACCCTAGCACCACTCCCTGTAGAAACTGTATTCTGCAGCTCATCTCTAAGTCCCTCAAGCAATGAACTCAGGAGTTTTTCTGCCTTATTTTATTTTCTTTTTAAATACCTGTCTTCGTTTTCCAATAGTGTTTGTATATTGCAGTTGCACAGCTGAGCAGCTGTTGAACACCTTTGGAGTTCCTCAACATTTTGGCATTAGGTTTTCACCTCTTCAGCTATGAATTTTTTAAAAATCAATAAAAGAACCATTCCCTCATGAGATTTGCTTGATTGACTAAAAAATGTTCTAGACATTCCCATTTCTTACTTGTGGATTGTTTTAAAATTTCTCTACTGGCTGGTCCTACTTTTCCATGCCAATAGGGTGTCAATAGGGGACCCACCTCATCCAATACATGCTCATCTTTTGCCTCTCATGTGAGTTGCATGGCAATTTCCCAGTTTTCTTGGGTAAGTAACTGTAGCTCTTCCTTATTTCAAATGTGTCGGTTATAACCTTAGAATAGATTTCACCCATTTTCTCCCATGGATAAAGTAGCTTATTTGTTTCACATGTTCCATTCATATGCTTACTCTCTTTACACAGAAACATATACAAAGAAATATAATTTTTTCCTAGATTTAAAACAATCTCCTCTTTTAGTAATTTATGAAATGCAGAAAACCAGCATATAATGATAATGGCATATGCAGCTTTTCACAGTATTTTCAAGAAATCAAAGGCTTTGAGGATTAAAAAAGCTGACTAATTTTACAGTGATTCATAATTATACTGTTCAGAACCTACACTTTATGTACCTGTTTTCCTATTCGCTATATATATGTATATACATATATTATTTTAGATTATAAAAGAAAAAAAACAACAAAGAAAAAACACCTTTAAAATGAATAGACCAGGTGCAGGCAAAAAGAAGTGTCATACAAGGCAAATATATCAATAGCATTTCCAAAATTAGAGCACATGGTGCTGCAATGGTCACCAAGTTACCATTCGCAAATGACCAGAAATTGACAAGTGAAATGAATGCTATACAGACTTGAAGGCAGACCTTTAGCCTTCCTTTATAGATATATACTTGTTAGTTAAAAAAAAGCAAATTTCCCTGACTTCCCTACATTTGTACAGAAGTACTGTGCACAGATAAAAAGCATGCAGCTGCAATAGCAAATGTCACCCTAATAGATGATAACATATTTTAGTGATTTCTTTGGTTTTATTTCTAACATATTTATGTAGCTGAGGCCACGAAAACCTCCATTTTTAAAGGATACACTTCACTGTTTCCACACTTCCTCAGCACCTGTGGCCATCTCTGTATCCCCACATAAAACAAGGAGGCAAATCTGTGTTTCAAATTGGAAGAGTTCATGATTATTGCATCCATTTTAAGTTTGACTCCTGGACATAACGTTAGACATGACATGAATTACAACCCCATCGTGCACAGCCCTTTAGAACCACAAAACAAAATATGATGCAAGTCTTGACAGTACATGGACCCAAGCAGATGATGCCACTACCACAGAGCAGCAAGTCACCATGTATCAGCTGAGCTCAGATAAGCACCTCTGTATGTAGACAGTGGGTTTTCTAAGCCTTCGCATAATCATGCAGCAGTTTGATGGCACTACTCCTTCACTGCAAGATAACACTATTTTTCATTTGTCTTTGTCACATTATTTTCATTTATCTTTGGTTTAGACCATGTCCACAGTTGTTGCAGATCAGCTGACATGCAGTAACCTGCCTAGATAACATGATGTCAGCCCTCAGCCTTGTTATGCTTAATTTAATGGGCCTGTAGCCTGCTCGAAAGAACTAGTTTTTATTTTTCCTCTTTTTGGAGCAATATGGTAGTGCAGAAAGGAAAGAGATTGATAAAACTGAAGCCTACTAAATTACTACTTTCACTTTGCCAGCCTCACTGGCATAGTACAGTAGTGGAATTTTTCCTTTATCATTTTTTCATTCAAAATAATCTTAAAAGTCATTCTTCCTATCAGAAACAGCCTCAGACAAATGCTGAATGAGAGGTTCCCTCTTCAGCACCTGATGATGGGCACTATGGAAAGTCTGTTCATCACTAAGTACTGCAATAAGTCAACATTACTATTGAATGCTGCCATCCCTGCCAGTGACCCAGAATAGTACAGACTCATATTCCTAGAAGGTTATGTTTTCCCACAAGCAAAGATAATAATTTTAGAGCTCCCCTGATAAAAATCAGCTCTGTACACAGGGATCAGAGAAGCCCACCGTGCTGCTCATGGTTCTCAGCCTGTGTCTTTTTATCTCAGCCTCACCTGGTTGTGAGAGAACATAGCAATTAAATAAATTTCTTTTCCTACTGTGCCTTTATCTATTTAAAACTGGTAAGGTCACAATAACACAGTGGAGACATGTAGACGCTGGGAGAGTCTCCAGTTTTACTTTCAAGAAAGACCAAAGGAGAGATTGCTCCTTCAGGAGAAGAGGGAAGCATTTCAATGAGTGGCCTAAACTTTGTTCTGTTTCTCTGAAAATTGTTTTGAACTGTAAAACCAAATTTATACCATGAATAATGCTACAACCGCCATATCACCACCACTGGTCCTTGGGACAATGCAGCACAGGACCTCCAATTAATCTACGGACAAACTATGCTGACACTCTAAGACCCAACCAGCAGCTCTTCAGAAATAGCTCTTGGTTTGGAGGTCCTTGGGACATGTAGCTCTCCTGTTTCTGAGGCCAGGGTAACTTTCCTTTCTACAGTAATTACACAGGCAGGTAAGTCAAGTTTGCTAAAGTGCCCCTGTACCTCACTGCAACATGCAATGTAGGCTCTGTCTACAGTTTAAATTCTGCTGTCCAGGCACTTGTAGGAGCCCAAGCTCACAGGCTAAGGATAAATACATTAATGGCTTCAAAGCAATTGGATAAAACTATGAGATATACATGTTTAGTTCCAACTCTACACTCCTAATGAGCTCTGAAATGCTGGGAGCTTTGATTGCTTAGGATGGGATGTGTATGTATGTGTGTGTACATACCAATCACTTTAAAACATTTTGTCTTCAAAAGCACTGGCAACTACTACTATAATCTAGCAACTCCAGTGGAGTACTTTCAAACCTTTTTTATGAATTGTGTACTCTGAATACTTAAAAGACTTCTGATGAAGCACCAAGAATGCTTATGAACCTAAGAACCAAGCAAGAAAGGTGAAATGTGAATCAAGCCAGTAGCTGATATTGCAATTTGTTCCCTGTTGGACTCTAGTTCAGGGCTACCAATTTGCCAACTCCAAATGCAATAAACCTGATGCTAGTATAAAAGTAAATAAATAAATAAATAAATATTTATACACACACACAGAGAATTGATATTTCCTATAGCATCAGCAAGATTTTACTGCTCTCTGTAGTAATAACTCTGGAATCAGTCAAACATGAGTGTGTGCAAATTTGGCACAACAGTAGTTTTAGAGGAGACTATAGACAACCTAAGCTCATAATACTTACAACCTTTAAACACTTGCAAGGAAAAGTAATAATACTGTGACTCCCACAGGTGAACAAATAGAGAAGAAAAAATTCAAGCATACCAGCTTGCATCTTATAGCGTCAGTCCCTGAGGTACCATTTTCTGGTGA
The DNA here is from genome assembly GCF_022539395.1 of Myiozetetes cayanensis. Lineage (NCBI taxonomy): Eukaryota > Metazoa > Chordata > Aves > Passeriformes > Tyrannidae > Myiozetetes > Myiozetetes cayanensis. The sequence goes on from NW_026087411.1 coordinate 19,772,057, forward strand.
ATGTGATAACAAAGTCTTAGAACTTACTGAAGGTTTACTTTTATTTTATAAAAGTGTAAGTTTCTTGAGTTTTATTGAGAAGAGTGAGGTCATTTTCACTCAAATGTAATCAAAGGCTGATATTCTATATTATAGAAATTTAAGCAAAATAATTAAAATAATTTCTGGGTTTCTGAATGCTGTAAGAGAATACGTACTTAAAAATAGTATTACTTGCTTCTGAAAGTGAGGGGAGGGATACATAATAGACAGAAGATACATTTACTCCAAGACTAATGGAGTAACTACATATATTTCAGTCTAATAATCCATCATTATTTCTTATTACCATCTAGTATCTTTCAGAGGAAATGCTTCCTGGAAAAAGCACAGAAAATATAAACCATCTGGGAAGAGTTCTTGGAATGAATACATCTCTTTCTTTTTATATTCCACTCAAAGAACTTAACTTTCTGAATACTGAGTTTTATTTTTTTTCTCTATGAGAAATGATAAAATAGCCAACCTAATTTTTACCAACATTAGTAATTTTTTTTTCCTTTTTAGTCAACTGCAAGACAACACACCATAGGAACAGGCATTCTCCTGTCATCCCTCATCTTGAGTACTTATAGTTATGTTTTCTGCCCTTTCATGAATTCAGAAAAGTAACCAATTTCAGGGATGGATTATAGTTTTCAGAATACCAGTGCTTGACATACTGCAGAAAATGTAGGAGGTGCTTGAAACCTCTATCAGAGTGCTAGCAAGCAAAGTTATCAGTCATAGGTAGGCAATTCAAGCAAGGAAGCAAAGATTTCTGCTGATGCCTGTTAGGATGCATCCACCTGGTATTCAGTCTTTTGGCATCTGACGAGTGTGAAACAGTTTGGTTTGTCTTTCTTTTCCCAAAGACTGCAATGTGTTGCTAGTGTGGAAAAGGAAAGAAAAGAAAAGAAAACAAAAGAAAACCCCACAACAAGCCAAACTTTCCCCTTTCCTTGTTTTCTGGTGAGGATATTAAGCTATTCCCAGTGATCCTTCTGGCGAGTTCTCACCATTTATTTGCACCATTTATTTTCCCAATATTGGCTTATTTCTTAAATCCCTGTCTTTGTAGACCTTAGGTTATGAGAAAAAAAATATTTTCATTTTAAGCCAAGTTACTGGTTTTGATAATTGTCATGATTTTAAACTAAATGCTTAATTCTTTTTCAGCTGGAGGTGTCACTCTGTGCAAGTAACACTGATTTCATTACTCACGTATCAAATCTGAACAATGTGCAGTAAAGTTGACTTCCTCTCAATCCAGTTTCCTGACAATGCTTCTCCTTTGTCATTGAACCTGTTTCCATTTGTTCTCTTTTACTTGATTCTTAGCCTCCTGGTCCCCAAGACAGTGGGACTGGAGGGATGAACTGACAATCCTTACTTCAAAAATGCTCTGTAAGGCTGTATCTGCAGCTGACTGGTCTTTCTGAGCCCCCAGCACACAACATGCTTTTATTCAGAAAGCTTTTTCATGACCTGAAGGACATCATCACTTGGCTTAAATGGTGGCTGGAATCCAAACATGACCCTTGGATTCCTGTGAGAAGAGCGGTCAGATCTGTGGTATCCATTTGCACACACCAATCGAAATGCAATCCTGGCAACAAAATGCTGCCTAACACTATGCTTTGCCACTATTCAGATTATTCACAGAAGAAAAATGTCTCCATAGCCAGAAATGTTACCAGTATTTCCTGCAGAACCTGTGCATGCCCACCTAAACACAAACACATCTTTTTCACCTACACCAAGATCCCTCTAGAGACACTTAAAAAACCAGATCTATAATCATAAATATATACCAACAACTCTTTTTTTCCTCCCCTAATTTTGGGACCCTCAATTTCAGGACTTTTTTAAAAGAGAAATGGTGGGAGAATTTGCAACATAGTTCACCCTCCCATTTTACTCAGAAGTTCTGTAAGACCCTTTAATAAACTTTACATGACCCCAATATCATGCAATTAAGTTATCTAGGTTTTCTAAATCAATACAGAAACAATAAAAATTCAGTGTTCACCAGATGCTCCTGGTTGACATATAAGAAATAGCACTGTCACTGTAACAATATTATGTATGCAAATATATACAGATGCTACCAGAGATACTGCACTCTTAAATGTTGCTCTATAAAAATTAAGCAGCTTCTAGTCTCAGACTACTGACCCTTGAAAGAGGTAAATGAAATATGGGCTCAACATCACACTAATTTACAACTGAGGCGTATCTAGAAAAAGAGCCACCTAGATGGCTCACTAAGTGGAAGAAGTAACATGTGACATAAAATTTTTTATGTCCCAAAATGCTCCCTTTGTGACCACAGAACAAAAATCCCGGAAAGAAGATATTGTGAGATCAATCAGTCACTGACCCAGCACTTCAGGGCAGGAAGCAACTACTTTTTACTACTATGAAATAATGATTTGTATCACTTTCTGCCTTAAAGTAAGTCAGCTCACAGTCAGCTTTAAACTGTTGTTATAGCAATTCAATTTGTACATAAAGCTCAGCAAGCAGAAAATATAGAAATATTTATAAATCTACAATTCTGACACTTCAGCTCTCAGTCGGCAGCATTCCTCTTTAGTTTAAACATTGTAATTCTCATTGCTATATATCATGAGTTTATTTTTTTTCAGGTTACTCTGAAGATTAATTCCTCATACAATATAGTTACTTTAACAACCAGCCCCCCAAAATGCAACAGTTATGAAAGACATATTGTGTAGAGCCCACAGTAGCAGCATACTGAATCTTATTATCCACTCAGCATCATTACTGCAGTACACAAAATTATCTTTTTTCTGAGAAAATATGCAGTAAAGAACAATTTAGTAGTCAGTCCTTAACGTGGTATTTCTGTGAAAATAGCATGTTTCACAGAAACGTCTTCACCTTGCTAGTATCTCACCAAGGGGTCCCAGTTGTGGTGAAATGCTATGGATGAAAAGACTGTTATACCAAACAGAGCATAATCTTTGCTCTGCACTCTTGTTTTCCATGTGGGCAGACACCTTGAGTACCTGAAATACAGTATGTCCAGCCTGAGGAATGGCAGAGTCATTGGAAGTTCCTGCTGCTCACAAATGGCAAACGTTCCTCCCCAAACACACATCAACACATTTCCAGATGAGTACAGTGAGCTTGGAAAATTAGGCTTGCTTTGCACCCTTCCATAGTGTATTTTTTTATACAGAGATTATTAAAATAGTATTCCTGGAATATAGTAGAGTCATCCAAAGGTGTAAACCAAAAGAGTAGCACCTTGCTATCAGTACAATCTAATACACACTGGAAGTTGTCCTGGCTTAAGGGCATTGATTTCTGTGCCTAGAAAAGTTTCACAGAACTCTTCTGATAATTTATGGGTCTGAAACAAATCCAAAGTCAGAGTCAGTAGGGATCAGAAGTGAAGAATCAGCAAATTCTCAAGCAGGCTTTCATGCTAAATGATTAATAGTCATATGATCAACACATATGCTCATGAAAACACCAGCAGTTAATTTTTGAGAATCTGGGTCAAAGGATTTTTCATATTAAAGACCTGTAGGGAATTATTCAAAACCAAGATTGGCATTAGACACGCAACTCTTATTGAGCTTTAATGAAAAATGAACACCTGCCTGCCATTCACACCTTTGATAAACTTCCCTTTAATATTAACCAGAGTCTTGAATATTTCCAGATGTCTATCACAAACATTAGTAAAAAGTACTTTTTAAAGACTGTTTAAATGCAGACTTTGCATTTCTTTTTGTACTGATTGCCTGTATGCATATTTATTTCCAGAATTCTTTTCTAACCATTTTTCTCTTGCTCTGGGATTGCCAATCAGAAATAACCTGTTCCTAATTCATCTTGGCTGCTAAGTACTCAATATTGACATGGATTTACATGAAAGAAAACTGAAAGGAAAATCCAATCCACAAAGCAATTTAAAGGCTGGGCATCTGAATAGTGGACCTAGATGAATTTTTTTGCCTCCTATCTGTAAAATAAAGAAAGATATTCTCACTTCAGGTACCTGTCTATGTGAAACAACTTATAAGTACAAAGAAGTTAAGCAGCAGTAAAACAAACAAAAAAAACTAAACCCACACAAAAAATCGACTACTGGTGTATGACAAAAGGTAAAACTGAAGTGAAAAAGCCTCACAGAAGGACACATAACTATGCTTTTACCAGCCAGCAGAGCTACAACATGGCAAAGGTTGGTCTTGGGCTCCCTGCAGAAAGTTAAGTCCTGGCTGTTTTCCCATTTTCCGAGTAGTCCTGTCATTTCTGTTGCCAGCTTTCTTTTTATTATCATGAAGTGTAGAGTCATTCTATGGCAAGCTTTAATACCATTATATTTTCCTCATTGGTAGTAGTTTCCTTTATCTTACCTTTCTTCATCTTGAAGATCTTTCAGAATCAAAACCAATCTGACAGTTTCCCAGTGTGCTTTGCTATGGAATGTGGAGTAGCCGATTATCAATGCTACAACAGAAGATCTCACTCCTTTTGATCACTTATTGCTACAGAGCATGTAAAAATTCTTACACAGAATACATGTAGCACATGAAGTGATCAAACAGTGTTCCTTGACTGGACTGTGAAATCCCTCGGGTAGCTGGATGAGGAATGCAAAATCTGATAGCTACCTCTATGTTCTCTACTACTGTTGCTAACAACCCCCAAGGGTTGAAAGACATTGTTTTGGCATCTTAGAAACAAAACAAAACACCACCCTGTGGAAGAGAAGCACCATAAATAAAAGGGCGGTGTACAAGAAATCATTAGTGTTTGCCAACAGTTAGTACAAGGAAGAAATCTGGAGTGGAGGAAGCATTTCAAAATAGCAAAAGCCCCTTCAAAAATATGCTCTTCAAAATGCAAGTTACTTAATTGTATTTAAGAAGAAATCTACCAGGTAATTGAAAAGTCTAACCTCAAGAAAATTAGAAAAATCAAGACAGAATGTAACCCATATAAAGGGAGCTTTGTATATAAAAGAGTTCTGTACTGTCAGGCCCTCTCCGAAGCAGGGAACAATCATGAATGTTGTGGTTTTACTGGAATGATTAGTATCAGGCTTGAATGACGTCCAAATATATCTGTGTTCATGAATACAACAGTATTTTAAAAAAATCCCTAAATACTTGCTTTACAACATGTAATGCAACAGCCATTGAAAGCAAAAATTGCAAAAATGCGTCATTATCTTCAAACCACAAAGGAAGGAACAGTTTCATTCTTTTAGTTACAAGTTCTTCACTTCTCATGTGCTTCACAATAGACTTTTACTACTTTTGGAAATTATCACTTTGCAAATGGGGTGTGTTAGGCAACCAACAATCAACTTCTTAGGGCATCATTCTAACCTCACTGGTAGCATGCTCCTGATTTCTGCCCTTGGTGTATCTGCTTTCTTCTGTTCACATTTTTATTATACCCAGCAGATAGTTACCCCTGAAAGTTAAAAGTCAGAATTAACTCCACTGAAGTCAGAGCTGCTTTAAAAATAGTAGCATGTTAAAACCAGGGAATCTCTAATGAGAGTTACTTGTCACCTTTTCAGAGCTTCTGCCTTTTACTGGTGGTCTCATATATTTCAGAATGGAAGAGATGTGATGGTTAAATATTTGAAAGACAGTTGATGCGGATTGTGTGCAAGATCAAGGTTTTCCTAGAAAAAGCTTAGTAGAAACCAGACATATAACTGCTTTCATTTTCATACTTTTACGGATTTACTGACTGTGAGGGACTATTTGAAAAAGAAAAAAATATGTGAATAGCTTTGCTGCTATTTGGTCAGATAAGCTTTTGCAAATACATCAGGGTGGCAGGAAAGAGAATGGGCATCTCTGGAAAGGAAGGGGAGAAAAAAAGATAAAAAAAGCACAGAGGCATTGAAAAGGGGATTCATGGACCTGTTTTATCAAGTCTTACTCTTAAGACTTCCTAAAAACATATCAGGGAGAAAAGTCTGCATCTTAAATAGCCTTCTTGGTAGCTTATGTTTGAAATGCCTCATGCTCTGCAGCGGATAACCCAATGCCTTGGTGACTTTGCTGCCACCACAGAGGTGAGGTTTCCACATGGGTGAAGTAACCGCTCTTGAGCAATTTATTCAAGAGCATTAGACTCAAAACTGCTCTAGTATAGCACCTGGCAAGGCAGGTGTGTGTGCATGGCTGTGCACATATACAGCCTTTCTGACATTCTTCTATGCTAAATATGATAACCTTAGGGCTATAAAAAGCAAACCCTATTTCTTTTCCTTCTCTTATTTTTCCAAATTGTTCTTTGCTCACAAATAGTCTCATTAAGCAGTAGTACCATTAGAGGACATCATGCACAAATTTTTTCACCTGATGTGAAGCTAGGTTTTTGCCACTTCTGCTTTCCCAGTGCAATTGCTAATAGACTTCTTGGCTCTTTGACCACTGCAAAGGGCATTTGCAATTGACAGATCTCCCCAGTAATCATTCTTTCATTTCCTCTTTCAGGTCTGTACATTGAGGTGACTGCTCAGGCAGACCATTGTGCAAGTACTATGCCCATCGTGCTGCGAAGAAACTCCACAAACTCCAGCACAGAGAACATTCCAAAAACAAGGAATCCACTGGAGCTGCTCTTCCACTAAGTTCTGCTTCTGATGTTACAGGAGGACTTACTTTGCCTCCTAGATAATCATAATTACTTTTTGTGCTGCAGCCCACACTCAGAAACTAAACTTGAAGCAGAAAGACAGGTGCTGACAATCAAAACCTTTTCCACCTTCTTTCACCAATATAAATACATCATGATCTAGAGAGGTATGCAGATAACTCTGCCTATATATCTGCTAGTATATCTCTATGCTTTATGCATGCATATAACATCTGTGAATGAAGAGGTGAAACAGAATATCCTACTGCACACTCTCTGTACTAGAGGGATATATATACACAAAACAGCATAACAAATAAATGCCATTACTTCTTAGCAAAAGGTGTCAGGTACTAAGATGATGAGTAGAGCAGGATAACCATAGTAGTCTGGATTCTATGGGAAAGATAATATTAAATAATTACATTTGCAATCTCCTCAAGGTACAGATAGGTGACAGGGTTTTTTTCTTTATAAGCCACAAATTACAGAACAGTGAAGTTTGCAGAAGATGTACGTTCTTGAGCTCTGCAGTTTTATTATTTGGCTAATTTAACTAATGCTGCTCTAATTTAAAATGTCTTCAGTGTATCACTTTCAGTGCTGATGGATGTTTGTCTCCTGCAGAAAACTATCAGTTAAGAGACTTATTCTAACCATAAAAGTAAAATAATGCTCTGTTTATTGTTAACAGAGAAACTAAACTATAATAAGGATTCTTGATTAATTACTTATCAAGAAGAATTGACCTTAATTAGGGTCAAATTCTATGGCAGACAGCTTAATTTATTCTTTAATTTCTATGTGTGAACACATTTTTTTCTACAGGACAATTGATTCTCAGTTTAATTCACACTCTTCAATTGTATTTTATTTTTAAAGGAAAAACAAATTGAAATGATATCTTTTGAAACCACTATGTCTGTTTGGAATAAGACCCAACTCTCATAAGTTATTAAAATTAATGTTTCCTGGTTTTTTAACCTCTGTTATCCTGCTGAAAGAATTCATACAGAGATTCCACTTCTAGTGGGATCTGAACAGTTCTCAGACCCTCCAGAATCCTTAAACTACCTAGTTCAGGTGCTGATACCAGTGAAAGAGCAGGGTGCATCCCCAGACAGACAAGTACACAGACAATCAGCCTATGTTCCACTATCCCTTTAGTGCCATTCTCCTACTCTGAAGGGAACAGCTTTCTGCCAGCTTGGATATGTTGACACAGCTAATTGTTGTGCCTAAAGCACAGGTAACTCTAACTTTGTTCTCTACAGGTGTAACAAGTAGGAAGCAGCAAACTAAAATACTGTGTAAAATGTGCCTACTTGATAAAATCAGGGGTATGCATATTCATTACTGAGAGCAATATATAGAATAGACTACCCCAAGTATGCATATATGAAGAGCAGCTGTGGCATTATGGAAAAATCAGGCTGCCAAAATTATCTAGGAAGCTGGGTAAACACATAGGAAATCTTGTGCTGATATGTGTGCTGTCACAGCTACATGTCTATCTATGTGTACCCCAAGGGAGGGTAGCTAGCTTCTGTTCCTTCTCATTATCTTCACAACAATTATTTCAAAAGATAATTTTCCTATTAAAAAGAAAAAGAAATTCCCCTTCTGGCATGTGGCTAAAATTATTGCATTTGGAAAGGTATCATGTTTCATTTCAAATTACAAAATTATCACTGCTTACTATATTTACTTTTATGTACTTAGTACTATTAATACTGAGTAAGAAAAGGTTTCTAGCTTGTTTCTTAGTAACTGAGATGGATAAAAATAGGAAAAAATAGATATGTTTTCCTTGTGAACAATTGTTTAGTTCTAGAAATTAATAAAACACAATATGAAGCCTCAGGACGCATTTCATGTGGAGAGAGCCTGTGATCCACTAGACAGGCTTGCTTTGAAAACATTATATAAAAAATAAAAGAGGAAAAAACCTCCATAACCAAACTATAAAATACTTAATACCTTAATAGGTTTTTAATAAACGAATATATCAAGAATTGATGACATGGAAGCAAACCTTCCATATCTAGCACCTAACTTCTTTGTAATTACTCTACCTGTTGGGCAATGGCCTTGAGGTTTGTTGGATACAGAAGCAAATGAAAAGTGTGGGGAGCAGCACAGTAGCAGCAGCCTTTAACCTTGAAGATGTAGTTTATGATTTGTAATCTCATATTTTTTTTCCTGACAATTTATAATCTGTTGATTGTAGATCTACAATATAAGCTAGTTTCCAATTACTAGTGAAATCCTTTTATATCATGCTTACAGCCTAAAAAGGCCATCAAAACAAACAGAAAAACCTCTGTTGGGCAGTTCTCAGCTCAGGGGGATTTAAACCTGGTTTAAGAAACACCACACCTTCCAAACCACATCATTGAGGGCTGGAGTACTTTCCACTCCAGTGAATTCTAGGCCTTCCCACCAGGCAATTCCCACCACCATCCTCCACAACCATTCCAAAAGCAGAAATCTATCTGCTTAATAGATGTTTCTCTACAGTTTCCAGCTTTTTTTCCCCTCACCCGATTTTCTGGAAGCTCAACTTTTCAAGCTCCCTTGGTTCCCCTTTGTGGGACTCAGTCTGACAAAATAGTGAACCCACTCCACATCTGCCATATTTTTCTGGAGAAAAAGCAATGTAAAAGAGAACTGTAATATGAAAAGTCAGGTCAGCAGAGCCTGACAGGGGCTTCAGGGATCTCTGAAAACATGTTAATGTATCAACACACTCCAGTGTTATAAGATCTCCTCTCAGTCCAGTCCTAAAGAGGTTTCCTATGAATCAGTGGCATTAGATTCTGAAATTAAAGCTTTCTCTCTCTTTGCCCTCCTTCTTCCTTATAATACATCTTGTAACCCACATACTGTCCTCCTGCCCCTCAAAACAGCTCCTAACACATTTTCCAAGAAGAATATGGTAAAATGTGAATATAAAAAGTTTTGTGCATAGACACTGCCTTTCTGCCCTCCTTGGGCAATCCTTCTAGAGATATTATTGCTGGCAATAATTTGTTTTGCTTTAAAAAGCAAATAAGTGCAAAGATGGTAAAAATAATGAAGAAACGTACTGAATGATTTTATTATAATAATTATATCATATTAAATTGACTTAGAAGAACAATTCAGTGTAGATATTGTCTGCAAAAAAAAGTATTTCATACCTTCTTACTACCACTAGAATAACTTCAGCAAACAGTTCTAACCAACCCAGTGAGCCAAATCATAAAGCTTCAGGCAGTCATGAAAAGCTATTGATTTCTTTTTCTTTTTCAAATCCCTTTCTTCAGCTGTAAATTCCTATTGATATGTGACAAAAGTGTGCAAGTGGCATTTGCTACAATAGCCATTGTGGGAAAAGCCAAGGTTTCAAGTTCTCTGGTTAAGCCACTCTGAAGTTTAATGTGGTCAGCCTCAGACTGCTCCATCCCATCTTGGATCAAATAAAATACAGCACGTATGTTTCTGAATAGCGATAATCAAAACTGACGTTTTAAGATTTTGCTGGAAACAAAATTAGAGAAAGAAGGAATGGGCTGGATATTTCTTTTTATTGCTGGGAAACAGGACTCCTAACGACAAATCATTTTATTTTTTTAAGTTAGCACATCTATCTATCCATGTTGATCCTTCCTTCTTCTCCTTGACCAGCACTCAGGGCTAAGGAGATGGGATCCCTGCTCACCTTGCACAGTGCATATGTCCATTCCCCACAAGAAATGACATTTCAAAAGTTGGAGTAGGCCATCCTAAGAAAGGGTGACACAAAGCTGAGCTATACGTTACCCCTTCCCTCCCTAAACATCATCTTACTTGTTTTACCTCCTCTTAATAGAGGAAAAAAGGAGCTGCTTTGCATGGGAGCTCTGAGTCCATCACAATCAGGTGGGACAACCCATCAGTCAGGCTCTGCCAGTGCCTTTGGGATGACACCAACCTTTTCAGGTTTCAGGTGTGTCTGAAGAACAGGTTGGGCTACTTCCTCCTGAAAACAAAAGCTATAATGATGGGATAAGGAACTTTCAACAACTGGCTAAGGTACTCAAATGCAAAGCTGCCAGAAGCTGGTGCTGCATAAACACTGCAATCCAACTTTACTACTGCTTTTACTCATATGACCTAGAATGGTTTGATTATATCTACCCATAATATATTCACATTTCTGGCTGGCTATACTGTGGCTTGCACCCAGTCTCCCACCTTAAATATGTTGTCAAGAAAACAAGAGTTGGGGAGGTCCCAGGAGTGCAAACTGATAACAGTTTTTAAAATTATAAGGTGGGAGACACAAGTAAATATTTCTTGTGGCACATATGTAATGGTATATGTAATATCAGAGTTTGCAGCCAAATGCAGCAAAATATAAAAGGATTTTGCACTTGACCAGTACCTGATAATTCAGATGTTCAATATATGAGAGTAAATCAAGTCTGGATAGAGCCACACAGCAACTAAAAAGATAAAAACCATTCACTGCAATCCAAACATTAGACAATTTCCTTCTGGACCCTCATTTTGGAGCACAGCACCTAAAAAAGAATATAGGTGGGAAGCTCCAAAGATTTCCCAAGTTTTGTACTCCTCTCCCTGATCCTTGGAGAAGCTGCACATTGCTCCATTTTCCAGCTACTTCTTGCACCTTCTAAGGGTGGGATGGACTAAATCCCATGTTTCTTTTAATACTGTAATTCTTGGAAACAACCATAGCACTGTTTCTACCTCCCAGAGTCATTCAGTGGAGAGTTTCTCCCAGTTTGTAACCAGCAGCAAAGCAGTGTAACACAACAGTGAAGGGGGCTTACAGAGGAAAGTGCACTGCCATCACTATCCCCCTAATGATGACCTCACTGCTTCATATTAAAAAAATAAATATATACTGACATTGTGTATTTAAAAAAAACCACAACAAAACAACAAACAATATTATTGAAAACATCCCATTAAAGACTGAAGACCAGTAAATGGTTGATATTTGTTATTAAATACATCTGAACCTCAAACGCTCATGGAATAAGCACAGATAGCATGTGTATGAAGTACTTGGCCTGCACCTGCCCAGACTTGTCTCAGTGCCTGCAGAGGATACAGAAAGAAGCAAGAGAGTCTCAGGGTTCAGAGACTCCCAGCTTAATACTTTCTAGTGCTGAAGACTACCAGAGTAATTTCAGTATCTCCATTTCAGTTCATCTTTTGTACAATAAAGATAACATCTACAATGTCAGAGAAGATACAAGGACATGGTGCTGCTCCCAAAAATATGATAACAAAGCCCACAGAGACTGGCAAGAACATGAAGATCTTTCAATCACATATCTTGGTCTGCAAAGTGCAAGTCAGGACACTTGGTAAACGAGGAAATTTTTTGTGTGCTTTTGCACTTTTTCCTTTTATACAGCAAAATCCCAAGTCTTTTCCAAAGAAAATTCAAGCCAAGGCAAACCATATATATTGATTAATCATGCTCATATTATGTCTGAAAAACATTTCTGCCATCTCCTCTTTTAGATGTTATTTTTAGAGTTGGGGTAGGAGCATATTTAGATGGAAGGGAAAATACACAGAAGAAACTGCATCTGCAATCACATTTCCTGATTAGATCTTAGCAGAGTGCTGCCTGTCTCAGTACTGCCTGTAAACATGGGGCAATAAATGCCTTCAGTACTAATTCATTCTCATGCTCTCTATCTCTGTCTTCTCTGCAAGTCAATGACACATCATAGGTATGGCTTGGTTTTGGGTATTTTTGGGTTTTGTTAGTTTTATTACTCAGCTATAAACACAGGTCACAACTCCAGGCACAAAACTCCCTACTGGGCAAGGGGAAAAATTAAATCAAAAGTTCATTTTTTGTATAAGAACCACCTTAATAATCTCTTGAACAAGTGTATGGCTTTAGGGAGATACATAAAACAGTGAACACAAACATGCAGACAAGTGCATTTGATCCCTTTCCTCTTGTTTGTATTGAATAGAAGGTAAGATTGTCTCTATCAAGAAGATGTAGAGGTTACAAGAGGAAAGTATTGTGAGAATCTTAGAAATAGCTTGTTAGTAGAACTGGGATTGAAAACTTTGAAGATTTATATGCCTCAATAAGCAGTTTTATTACTTCCATACCTTAACTTATTCACAGTATGTACTTGAATAGATAAAAATAAACATTTAACTAGATTTCTTCTTGTTTTTCTTTTTTTTGTTCTGAATATGTGTGTGCATCAAAAACAAAGAGGAAGGTTCAATCTCCCAAGATCTGGAATATTAAGAGCTTTGTTAGAAAAAGAGAGGATGTGAAGAAGCAACAATCAGCTTTATGACAGGCACTTCATTAACCCACATACTTCATAATTTGCTCACCGAACTATCTGCTTTTCCTCTCCTCTCAGCAGGAACATAAATAGCAAAGACGATCATGAGCTGTTATGCTACAAGAAGATTGTTAATCTTACCAAATATACCACAGAGCATTTACTGCTACGTATTTTTTTATTTAGATTTAGAGTGTGATTAAAGGGAAAACAAAACCAATATATCTTAAAGATACCTCTCAACTAATACCTAAATTGCAGCACTGCACTTGAATAAAACTTAACTGAGCTGGAGAACTTAAAGAAACCAAGTGTTTTCCCCCACCAGCAATTTTTGCACATATTATGTAGATATTATTAAAACAGCACTGGCAAGTCCCACTGCACTGGCATGTCCCACTTGCAACCTGTGTTGCAAGTGGGACAAACATGTCAGGGGATGGAAAGTGAACATGGAGTGGGGCCAGCAAAACTCTTCCCTCCCATGAACTGGACAGGAAAATTTGTGCCTGAGCTTGCATAGGGAGGGATATGATGCAAGAGTTAATCTATTCCACGTGGCACTGTTCCCAAGAGAAGGGTCTGCAGGCACAAGGAGAGGGGCTTGAGGTAGGTTTTTGTTTTGGATTCAGTAGTGATTTTACCAGTCAGCTCTATAAATTGGACTAAGCCACCTGCAGCAAGACTACATATCATCTTCCCTCTCCTCAAAGACGAGCTTTGCAATATGCTGCAATAGCAAGACCCCTTTCTACTGGGGAGAGTAGACCATTGGTGAGGGAGTGAAGGTACATCCATACAAGAGGTAGAAAGCTAGAAAAGAAAATAATTAACACTAAAATAATACAATTCTTCAACTGCATGAACAAAGGGCAATCAGTGGTGCAATCTCTTTGCTTTTTTCCTGTATTTATTTGTTGTGAGTCTGAGCCAACGTTCCTCACAGTGGGAGATTTTTGATGGCCTTTGGTAGGCTTTGATGAGGCCCATATTTGCTCATTTGCACAATATATTTATCTGCACCCCTGGTAGTGTTGATCAGCATGTAGCAGCAAAGTCCGCTGAATGCTTTAAATAAACTCCCCACTTGTTAAACTCTTCTCAGCTCAGATTCAAGAAACTTTATATAGCAAACACTACCTGACTCATTCGTCTGGGAGAATTATGGACTGAATGATGAGAAGACATTTCCAAAGTGCTTAAATGACTATTAATGGAAGCTGTGCTCCTAAGTTAAGTGCTTTTGAAAGTCCTAAACAAAACACAGCTCAGCAATGGGAATCACCAGATGAACATTTCTGTTATTGAAAAAAAAAAAACCCAACAAAAGAAATTCAGCAAAAATAAAAGGTTTCTGCATTTATACCAGCAAACAACTGATTCTGCAGCAAAATTATGTTGTTATATCTAATAAAATGAACTCAAACACCTCATTAAGACCACAACACTTCCACAATTGCAATGTCATAGAGGGCTATGGTGACTCTGAGTTTACTCCAAGTTGAAGTTTAACAAAGGCAAGTGACAGATTCTGATTCTGCACCTGGGGCAGGGCAGTCCTTGTGGTGTGTACAGGCTCGGGAATGAGATTCTGGAGAACAGTGCTGTGGAGAGGGACCTGGGTGTCCTGGTTTACAGCAAGTTTAATCTGAGTCAGCAGTGCCCTGGCAGCCAGGAGGGCCAACCGTGTCCTGGGGAGCATCAGGCAAAACATCACCAGCTGTTTGAGAGAAGGGATTGTCCTGCTCTGCTCTGCACTGGTGCAGCCCCACCTTGAATATGGTGTGCAGTTTTGGGCACCACAATATAGGAAAGATATTAAGATATTGGAGAACGTCCAAAGGAGGGCAACAAAGATGGTGAAAGGTCAGGAGGGTAAGACTTACAAGGAGCGGCTGAGGTCACTTGATCTCTTCAGCCTGGAGAAGAGGAGACTGAGGGGAGATCTCATTGCAGTTACAGCTTCCTCGTGAGGGGAAGATGAGGGGCAGGTACCGATCTCTTCACTCTTGTGACCAGTGACAGGACATGAGGAAACAGCATGAAGCTGACTCATGGGAGGTTTAGGTTGGATACCAGGAAAAGGTTTTCCAGCCAGAGGGTGGTTGGGCACTGGAACAGGCTCCCCAGGGAAGTGGTCACAGCACCAAGCCTGATGGAGTTCAAGAAACATTTGGACAATGTTCTCAGGCATATAGTGTGATTCTTGTGGTGTCCTCTGTGCAGGGCCAGGAGTCAAACTTGATAATCTTTATGGATCCCTTCCAACTTAGCATATTTTATGACTTTCTGAAGTCCTTCTAATCCTATAAATTTGACAACCATCTACAACAAGTATTGGAAGAAGGATCTGGGGAACTACAGGCCTATCATCATCGCCTCAGTGCTGGGGAAGGTTATTAAACAGATTATCTTGAGTGCAATCACATGACACATATAGGACAACCAGAGGATCAGGCCGAGTCAGGATGGGTTTAGGAGAGGCAGGTCCTGCTTGACCAACCTGATCTCTTTCTATGACCAGGTGACTCACCTAGTGGATGAGGGGATGACTTTACTTCAGCAAAGCCTTTGACACTCTCTCCCATGGCATTCTCCTGGAGAAGCTAGCAGCCAGCCCATGGCTTAGACAGGTTCACTGTCTGCTAGGTTAAAAACTGGCTGGGCCCAGAGAGTGGTGGTGAATGGTGTCACATCCAGCTGGCAACTGGTCACCAGTGGGGCTCCCCAAGGCTCAGTATTGTGGCCTATTTAATATCTGTACCAATGATCTGGGCAAGGGGATCAAGGACATCTGCAGCAAATTTCACAGACAACACCAGGCTGGGTCAAGTTTCCATCTGCTGGAGGGTAGGAAGGCTCTGCAGAGCGATCTGGACAGGATGGATTGATGGGCCAAGGCCAACAGCATGAGTTTCAATAAGACCAAGTGCCAGGTCCTGCACTTTGGTCATAGCCACCCCATGCAACGCTACAGGCTTTGGGAAGAGTGGCTGGAAAGGTGCCCAGTGGAAAAGGACCTTTGGATGCTGGTTAACAGCTGGTTGAATATGAGCCACCAGTGTGCCCAGGTGGCCAAGAAGGCAAGTGGTATCCTGGCTTTATGAAAAACAGTGTGGTCAGCAGGACTAGGGAAGTGATTGTCGCCCTGTACTCAGAACTGGTGAGGCTGCACTTCGAGTGCTGTGTCCTGTTCTGGGCCCCTCTCTACAAGAAAGACTTTGAGATGCTGGAGTGAGTCCAGAGAAAGGCAAAAAACCTGGTGAAGGATCTGGAGCATAAGTCACATGAGAAGCAGCTGAGGGAGGTGGGTTTGTTTAGTCTGGAGAAGAGAAGGCTCAGTGGGGGACCTCATCCCTCTCTACAACTACCTAAAAGGAGATTGTAGAAAGATGGGGTTCAGCTTCTTCTCCCAGACATATAGTGACAGGACAAGAGGAAATGGCCTCAAGCTGCACCTGCAGAGTTTCAGGCTGGACAGCAGGAAGAATTTCTTCACTGAAATGGTCATGAAGCATTGTAACAGGCTACACAGGGAAGTAGTAGAGTCACCATACCTGGAGGTGTTCAAGAAATGACTGGGCATGGTACTTTGTCCTATGGTTTAGCTGGTATGGTGGTGTTTGGTCAAAGGTTGGATTCAATGATTTTGGAGGTCATTTCCAACCTTAATGATTCTGTGATTTTATGAAATACAGCCCAGTGTTAGGTCACAACTACATGGCAACCTGAAGAGCAGAAACATGGAGTGATGTCTTAGGCTGACTTTTCTATAAGCCTACTCTGTGCTGCCATTCCAGATTTCCTGTTCCACTGTGGGAAGGTTACAGACTACAAAATTCCAGTCTGTGACTAGGACTGCATGAAACATAGCACCACTAGGACACTAGAGATTTTTTAATATAAATTTAAATAGCAGTACACCATTACACCGTTCAAAATAACATTTCATTTTTCAATTGCCGAGTCTGGCCTTGGGTAAATACCTTCTCCGAAAAAGAACTGTTTCTCTCAGAGCTACTTTTTCATGAAAGGGATTTATTTGCAAGGCATATTAGTTTCTGATGTATAAGCATTTTGATTCCCCCGAAAACAGTCTGTCAGAAAATTTATGACTGCCTTTTCTAATTTTTTTTTTTCTGATTAAGCACATTTACAGTTGGAATGCATTGAGCTGGCAATGCTAGTTTTATCTCATTAGAAAGTGCAAATCCTTTCTGCATTACTGTTCACCTGGGTACAGTTTTTAAACCATGCCTATGAGAGTCAGCAAGTGTCAGGCTACAGAGAGACAAAGCTTGTAGGGACAGGGGATCTCTTCCTGTTAACCAATCAAAAATAGGGGGAGAGAGAACAAACTTTCATACTGACAAGGCCCTGTTTAGGTATGAACACCAAAAAGAAAAGAATTGAAATTGGATCTACCTATAAATCTTGCCTTTTTGTGGCTTTATGTGTGTCGACCGCACCACTATTATTACAGAGATCCTGTGAGGCCTTTCAGTTGTAAAAGTCTTTTCTTCTACTAATGCCATTAAAAAGAAAGTTTCAGACATGAATATTTGATTGACACATTATTAGGAAAAGTACGAAAAAAGCAGCAGTGTCACATTAGCAGTCCTCTGCAACCATCATCCTTCCCAGCGTATCTCTGTATCTTCCCTGCACAGCGAAAAAGCAAAAGGAGAGAAAAGACTATGCTCATTAGAAAGAAAAATGGAAGCAGCTCTTCTGAGCACCCCATCTGCTGCCATCATGTCAGAGATATCACATTTTACTGCTGTCACCAGCAGGTGCACGCAATTAGGTGACAGCAAAATGAACTATGGCTTCCCAATGACTGTTTCAAGCAGATTTCAGACTGTTGGCAAGTGCGTGATAACAGACTATGGGCATTTGACTCTGAATAATTTCTGGAATTCACAAGAAAAGTGTACAGGTGATTAATTTTGGTGTAGAAGACTACTGTAAGAGGTGATAGAGACAGCAACTGCAACAAAGCAGAGGACGATGGAGGGCATGGGATGGGCTAATTCAGGCTATTGCAGTTATTATGAAGACATAATAAGGCCAGTCTGTTCAATTCTGATCTCATTTACAGTAACATATAGGGACAATCAAGCCCAAACCAAATACTTATAAATACACTGACAGCTCTTTGAAGGATTAGGGAGAGTAGTTGCATATTTTCTTTTAATGTCGACTGAATATATTGTTACTGTTCATGACTGGTGGCTAATTAACAGAACAGTTAATGATCATTAGAAGTTCGCCAACTTTCACTCGGCGAGGCAAAAAGCATAAAGTAAGGTTGTTTTGTTTTGGGTCGTGGATACCATGCAAATCACTAACAAAGTAACAGCTCAAATGTCTGTTTTCCATGCACCGCCTGCAGTATTGCTCAGAAAAAGGAGAAAGCACCAGTGAAGCAGACAGAGCAAGGAAGGTGTTCCTGCGGGAGCATCTCCAAGTCACAATCATCAGAGAAGGAAGCTGTACTACCAATGCCTATTCATAACACAACTTTGCAGTGCAACATGAAGATGTCAAAAATTACTGTAGTAGTGAAAACATTCTTCCAACCAAAAGCTGCTTTCTGAGTACTGTGTTTTTCCTTTGCACTTATTCCCATGTGTTTATAGGACTCTTCACACTTGCTGGGGAGAATGCCTTTCTTCCTTATCTGAACTCAACAATGAAGCAAAAGTACCTTCTTTTCTATTATCTAAGGTGATAATGGAGAATTGTAGAAACTTGCCAGAGGCTACGAGATGCCTTCACAGCGATTGCAGAAAATCATCACCCAAAGCATGAACAAAGACCAATTTTTCCAGGTTAAAAAAAATAAACCCTCAAAATCTCTGGGAACTTATATTAAAGAGGAGCACAGCAATGTAAAATATTCAACTGTATTTATTAGCTTCATTTGTTTGTTAAGAATT
Source organism: Myiozetetes cayanensis (assembly GCF_022539395.1). Taxonomy (NCBI): domain Eukaryota; kingdom Metazoa; phylum Chordata; class Aves; order Passeriformes; family Tyrannidae; genus Myiozetetes; species Myiozetetes cayanensis. The sequence continues at coordinate 19,790,985 of NW_026087411.1, forward strand.
TTACATCCTGGCAGCCAATTCCCAAGAATAACAGCTACGTTCTGAACAATAGGCTGGTGTTCACCCCTTATGTCAGGAGTGCTCCATTTCAATTCAGTGATTAACAATGGCAAAACCATTTTTACCATGTCTGGAGTAAACCACTTGAATGGGATTAGTGAAGGACTGCACTGGGCAACTTGCTTTAATTCAAGTCAGTATACCTTATAATACCTTATAAACCTTATAATACCAGAGAATTGTTTGTTTCATAAGCTTATTTTAAGTAAACTTATTTTAAGTTACAACTCGAGCAAAATTGTTTTCCATGCAGATGTTTTCTCCTTAAGGAGAAAGGAATACAGTTTTTGAAATCATATTGTATTCCATAATTGTACACAGCAAGTTAGGGAAACTGGAACATTTTCAAATAGGGCAATGATGGTGGAGCAGCTCCCTAATATATATCTTAGTAGGGATGTATAAATTATACTCTAAAGTAACAACAGCAGTTTCCAAAGCAAACAACAACTTGTTAGGTCATATTTCTGATTCCTGTTACCTTCTTGTGAATCTCATTTGATCTTTAATTTTAGGAATTTAACTAGTAGAGTCAGGCTATGAGAAAATCTCAATTTCAATTTATTTTTTTTTAAGCTCATTTCCAGCTACAAAACACACAGCTTAAAGTTCAAATCACCTGAAGAGTTGAAAATGGCCAAGTTTAGTTTTTTTGGTAGAATCAGATAATGTAATGATACAGGTGTCACAGCTCATATGCTGAAAGGCAATAAAGCATGTGCTCCTTTAGAAAAAAAAAACAAAACAGAATTAGCTATAAAGAAAAACTTGCACTAATAGGCAACTGAATTCACACCACTAATTACTGCAGAATATAAAACACTATTTTCAATAACCAGAAATGAGTACAATTATTTTTTATAGTTAAATGTCTTTCTGTATCAGCAGATGGATTCGGTGCTGTTACCGTTGTTCACAATTTTCTCAAGTAGCAATGCAGCTTTTAATGGGAAGCTCAGAAAACAACTGCACCAGACATATCTGTAGAAGTGACACTATTCTCAGAATGGGAAAGTAAAGAGGTAAAGCTTCTCTTCTCCTCCTTGCCCTAGCATGAACTTAGGCATGGGTGAAGAAGCATCTGCACTGCATCACCTCTACATAGGCACCATTTATCTTTTCAGTTTAAAAACAAGCACTTTGAGCACTTATCCAGTGCTGTCAGACCTCATCCTATTAAAAATTTCCACACAGTAAACTCACATTCATGAGTTTTGATGGTATTGATATTTGACAATACCCCTTCCTGGCAAAAGGGAATCATAAAGCAGTGAGGAGACTCACTAGTTAACTTCCTCAGCCTGTGTTCAGTCCCCAGTCATTTAAATCAAGGAAAGGGTCTAAATCTAGGGCATCTCTATGAACTGCCTATGCAAATCAAATACTCTGCCTGTAAACTAGAAACATGATTTTTACCTCCTACTACTGATGTCAGTGCCATGGGAATTCTCTGGAATTCAGCATGAAATACCTCTTTGTTTCACTTCGACCTATGTCCATGCAATAGTGAATAGGTGCCTGTGTGCAAACAGTAACAGTGCCAGACTGGAAAAAATCCCAAACTTCATGGAGGACAGCACTTTGCAAAGTAACCAGGTCTCCCAGACATAAAATGCTTTGATTAAATTGGGGCAGCTATGAGGCAGGCAGGCAAAGGCAGTATCGATGTTTTCTCATATGTAAAGATATTAGTGAAGATTCTGACTTCATTAATATTTTCAAGCACAGTTGAGCTTTAAATTTAATGAGATCCTCATTTATATTCTGGAAAAAAGAAGATAACAGAAAACTGCACATGTTCTGGAAATCAGCAACAAATAACATTAAGGCAGTCAAATAAAAACACGTACTGGTAACTTTTATCCTTCTCTTGGCTCCATGGCCTTATTAAAACCCTGTCTGGAGCTGCTATCACAGCAGCTTTACTCTGCAACCCTAACGGGCCGTATCAATAATCTCATTGTGCACTAACAGATGCAGGGAGCCACTTACTGAGTTATGGCTACAGGGACAGACACCCTGAGGGGCTGCTGTACCAGGGAGAGTCTCAGCACAACCAAAACCACTGTCTGATACAATACAAGGAAACACAGCGGAAAAGTAACTGGTTTTCCCTTCTCTGTATTCACTGAAGTTAGAGGGGATTGCAGACTTCTTCCAAGGATGGCAAGACTGAAGTAAGCAGCAGTAAGGGTGGAGCAGAGGGGTGGCTACAAGCAGTACAAACAATAAACTTCAATTCCACATTTACCATCTAACAAGTTTTTTAATAAATGTCTTTTAATCCTATGACTTTAATATTAAACTTGACAAGTAGGCAAGCCATCAATCAAGCAGAAATCTGACAGAACATACTTAATATAATATTCTCAAAACAAGCCAATTGCAATCAATACGTACAAGTCCCTTTTCTTTTGGAGTGCATGCTTGCGTGCCCCACATCTGCAGGTAGCTCAATAACATTAATGAGAATTATGTACCTGAAGATAGAAGTGAAAGCATCACTGAAGAAAGTTTCTGGTTTAGATACACTGGCTACACCCCTGGCTGCCCCAAAGAAAGAATGAAAGGAGGTCGCTAAACATATTTTGCTTCATTTCCTTAAGTTGTAGTTGGCTAAAAATTACATTTAATAAAGCTATTATTCAAACACTTTTGAGAACATTTAAGTACTAATAATGTTTACTACCCCAATGTACTGTGAGCTCTTATAAGCCATGCATCTTACTGAAAGTCACTGGGTCAGTTCCATTGCCATGATTCTCATGAGCTTCCTTTTGTTCTGGCAATTAGGCCATCTGCCAGGAGCTGAAATCATTAGCAATAAAAAGAAATCCAATAGCTCTGCTTTGTAGTCTCTTCAGTCAGTCCTGGTTCCCTTAGCCACTGGGGGCACTACGAGAATCAGGTGAACAAAGAACAGTAACGAATGACATTGAAATTCTAAAGGAACGCTGTAAAGTCAGTGGCAAAACAGAAAAAAACAACCCAACTTCTTGTCAATGAGATTTTTTTTCAGAGAAGCACTGGGGCTTTTGTCATATCCCTTTTATAACACCATACTCTGTGATCCTCACTATTGCCTAACAAACTTCTACCCTTCTCGCTTGCTCAGTCAGGCATTTGATCAAAACTGCTCCCTGTTATTTATATATGTGTGCATAAGCATACATGGATCACATTCTTGATTAAGGCATTTAAACACTGCTGTGATTCAAATAATAATACTAATAATGCATTAACTAGCAGTGGACATTAGTGCAGCTGATGATCTTTAGCCTCCTGCCTTGAGCCTGCAGGAAATCAGAAGTCTTTGCCCATAATTGAAGCTGAGATGTTCAGGGAATGGAAATTCTGTTTGATAAAGGAGTTTGGATTTTAAAGCTCTGTTGTTTAAAGCAGCGTGAAACCTGCAAATTTTAAAATCTTCAGAGAGGAAATAAACAAATCCAATACATTAAGACCAGTTTGATGGAACAGCATCTTCCAATGAGCAAATAATTGTATTAACCTTTCTTCCACTTATCTGTAATATCAAAGAACATAATAGTATCTATGCTGCCAAACAATAATCTCTTGAAACGGCCTGGAGAGTGTTGCTGAAAGCCAGTAGGCACTAAGGTGCACCAGTGGTAATGTACAGCACAAAACAATCCCTACATTGTTCAGCAATTTCCTTTCATGATATAAAAGTGGAAAACTACCTCGTTCTTAAATATGAAAATTTTAAAAAGGCCAAAATTAATTCAAGTGTAAAGTGAGGAAGGACACATACTCACATTCACAGAGTTCTGCCATATTCCAGAAGACTGATAAAAGTTGAATAGTGATGAAGTTTCAGTGACTATAAATGTAATCATTCACCAAAATTAACTATAATTTAGCCATGGAAAAGTGTTTATGGGACTGCCAGTTGATCTTCCAAGACACTTATAAGCACATGTTCTCTTACTCTCTCTTTGAAAAGAGGTTCCTGCCTAACCTCCAGAATTATATTTTCTTGTGCAAAAAACATACATATATTCTAATTTTTCATTTTTATATTTTATCACTAAGGTCCTCATGCTTCCTAAAATTGTGAGACTCCTCTCCAGACACAGGGAAACAGATACACTGGATGATAAACCCAAGAATGAACTTTTTTCTCTGAGCCACAGGATATGCCCACTACACAAACACCGGTCTATCTTTCTAGTGCATATACCAGAGTGTTTCCTACATACCTCTGGCAGTAATGCAAAAATATTGGATTAAAATAATCCAGTTGACATAGTAAAATCAAAAATGTATATGGAATAAATACAACCGCAGTAGTACTAAATATGTTTTTCATAGCATTAATCACAATAATTTTTTTCTCTCCTCATCAGTTAGCAGGTGTTTCAATAAATGCATAAAAGAGCAGAACCTAACTCTCAACAAACCTGGGGTCTGCACGGGCTTTTGCTTCTCATAACTGAAAGCCATATGCACAAAGGGAGTATGTCAGACACCAGGATTACACTCGAGGATGTTTGTTGTTAAACAAGCAATCAAAGCCAGTAGTTAGAGAACACAAATTGCCAAACATCAGACCATACTCATTATGTCTAACATCTTCCATGTAAAAGGATAAGGTAGCTTTTAGACAGCAAAAGACATTGCAACCAAGGGCAGAACTGATTACGCTTGAAAAGCACGTTCTTGCTTTCTGGTATCTCTACTTTCCCCCTTCCCTCCCCTCAACTGTCTATCTGAATAAAGTCAATTATAATACTCTTGTAAAATGCACATATGAACAGTTTAGGAATCAAACTTAAAACAGGGTTATGAGAAAAAACTACTCTATGAAAAACAAAACAAACACACACACACAAACTTCCAAGGACAAGGGATATACCAAAATAAAACCAGAAAATAACCAACCAAACAAAACCTCCAAAACAACAACAAAAATCTCTGTCAGAGATTAAATGCTACTGATTTAAAAGCGCCAAAGAGAAAAAGAAATATTGCAGTATATCATCAGAACAAAGCACTTGACAAGTCTCATTTGATGTTTCTTGAAGAAGCTATAAAGAATTCAGAAACAAAGAAAGAAAAGTGTGGTGCTGCAGAATGGGATGTGTCAGCATCCCTGCCTTGGTGGTTTGATCCAGTGGTATCCAGATACTGCACTGTCCCCACTGCCCACATATTCCTCCAAGATCTTCATCCTCAGAGACACACCACTACTGCAGAGCTGCATCTCTTTGGAAGAGACTGAGAAAAAAGCCTGATTTGCAGTTACAATTGAAGGAGGAAAAAAACATTTGAAAGCATGAAAACTAACCTGAACCAGCTATCCAACCCCAAATACATCTAGAAGTTAGGACCAGAAAAATTGCAGAGGAAAAAAGACCAGCACAAAAAACTCTTGAGAGTCAACCAACATGGCTGTTATTGTTGAAACAGGTGTCAGGAGGCAGTTTAAGCTAAAAACTGATGTTTGATGTGACCCTATAAATCTTTGAATGTACCTATGAACTTCATTCATAGTTTTCATCTAGCCTAAACCAAAGTTTTATTACCTCTACTTTGCAACAACCTGACTGATGTTAATGGTATTATACAAAAGAAAGTTCAGGATCTTCATCCCAACCAAATATTTCTCCTAGGTTAAGTCTCCCTCAAGCATTCTCCCACTCTCTTTTGCAGGTAAAAGTGGTGTGACACTTCAGATGAATATCTCTCTTTATCTCAGCCTCTGAGCTCACTTCATTCCTGAAACTGTTAGGGTTCCAGCAGAGACCAAAACATTTCTTAACCCTGTGTTTGAAGTGCTGATACTTTTCATCACCATTACACTGTTCCCATCTAAGCAAAAAGCTGCCAAGTTGCTTTTTTACCCTCCATTTTCACTTATAAGGATTTTAGTCTGTAAACTGCTTGAATTGGAGGTTATTTTCCTCCCATCTCATTTGTCATAACTGCCACTGTGAATGCATTAGTTCAAATCTGGATAACGTGGTCTTTATTGTCCAAAAATACTGCTATGCCGCCTCACCTTTTCTTTTTTTCTTCCACTGCATCTCCCTTCCTAGATGCTACAGATCCTTTGCTAGCATTTTCTGAATTAGAAATAGAAGATGAATGAAGTATTTTCAACTAAAAACCACTGTCAATACACAAATTTGATCAGTCTCACCAGAATCACTCACAGTCAAACCACTTGTTTCAACAACATTTTAGATTCTACCTTTGGGCTCTTGAACATGCAAAGAGAAACAGGTAAAAAACTTGGCTTTGCTCATTATATCTTATGTCATCCTTATTAACACAATGAAAAATCTGATAAAAAATGAGGTGAGATTTTAGAACTACACAGCCGTGGGAGCCCAACTAATACAATGGTCAGGGTAATTCTGACAGGCCTGGCACCTTCAGGTATAGAATCACGAGTGTCCTTGTGCATGTAGAACTTAGATCCTCACAGGCTTTATCCTTATAGTAGAGGACAGATAGAACCAACTTAGGGAAAAAAAAACACAAACAAAACAGAAAAAAGACAGAGAGACAGTTTTCTGAACAGTCTCCTCTCCGGCAATCCTTTCTGTTTCACTGGGTTTTAAACCCATTTTCCCCATGGGTAGAGTGGAAAAGCCACAGTGACTTGAGGAGAACAAAAACCAGAATGCAATTTCTTGTGGTCAGGAGAGTAGGAGCCTTTCAATCGCTACTGACAGTATGAATATACATTAGTCATTTATACATTCATAGACTTTAGCCACACAGTAGTTGAATGTCCCACACTCATTCAAAATGTATCCTTCAGGCACAGAAATATCCCTTTTTCTTTCTATTTTTTTTTATTTCTACATTGTATATGTACTTACATTGTAAACAAATGCAAATGGTAAGATAACACATTAGTTAACATACAGAAAGCCCATAGCAAACATGGTTTCAGACATGAGCTATTTTACTGTGAGATCAGCCCACTTTTTGATGATGTTGGTGCTAAAAATAAAGAATGAATCATTAGAAAAAAAAAGCAAGTTAAACAAATCTTGCAGAAATTATTTCTCTTGCTCAGGTATGCACTCACAAACTCTGTGCAGCGCACGGAAGCCTCAGGTAGTTTTCAGTGAGCATCCCACCTTTGACTTCTCAGCTCAGTAAATCAACTTAAAGGGTGCTCCACAGTGCCACAATAGATTTCTTCTGACCTCCAAGAAGTACATTTACAGCCACTTTTAACAGCCTTTGTATCCCACGCTGCAGTCATGAAAGTTGATATAATCCTTGAAAGCTTACCACGAGCACTGAAACAGATATCTGTAATATTACATATGAAAAATAGATACCATAAATCCATTAAAAACTCTCTCTCATTTAGATCCCAATGACTGCAGCAATCGACTGTGGAATACACACTGAATACAAAACATCTTCTGCTCTTGTCTTCTCGTTTACCCAAAGGGAAAAAAAAGGAAAAGGAAATAAAAACAATAACATATGATTTTTATTCAGGTATTCACAGGGGGAGACTTGGGTGTTGGTAATCTCAGACCAGTTAGAGCTGAACAGTGACTCTATCACAACATCTGCTACTTAATTTAGACATTATTTGAGATATTGCTCATGTGTCTGGGCATCTGGGCTAAATAGACCGTTGAAAAGTACAGCTGAGAGTTACTTCCACTGAGGGCAGTATCTACTCTGATGGCACTCAATGGTGCGCTGAAGCACTTAAGCTCAAGAAAACATTTCAGAAAACGCTAGCTAACCTTCCCTGGCCACCTAAGGCAATACAGTTTATAACAGGCATTTCCCTAGACAGTGAAAGTTGTGTTCCCTTTCATTTCTTTCTTGACCAGTGTGACTATTACGGGTAGTCACATTAGGATATTTTTGATTCAGATTTGAAGCATCCTGGCATTAAGTCCTCTCTGGAGTCCTGTTTTCCAAGTGTGCTCAGTGTTGCAACAAACCACTTAAAGAAAAAAATTTATAAGAGAATTTTTAGAAGAAATGGCAACAGTAGTTTGCAATTCCTCAAACTGATGATGACCAATCCCAGATCTACTTCTCCTCCATCCATATCACTGCAGAAGAACAAGTTGCAAAGAGCATTTTTAAATAATCACACTTTATGGGCACAGAAAAAAATAGGCACATCACAGAGATTTCAATTTTGGGATTTCTCTGCTGATCTTTTTCAGTGTTGGCCTTTTAATAGGGTTCCTTTGTAAACAGCACCTGCTGTTGTCATTCAGTTAACCAGAATTCCCAGGATCTTGCTAAGATGGTGTTTTGATTTCATACATTCACACTCATATCATGTTTGACTGTTTTCAGCTATGGAAAAGCATGCAGACCATGCAGACAGCTAAGTTAAGAGAGAGTTAAGTTCTCTCTCCTTGAGAACACAGCACTCTCTATCAAAAACAACAGTTGAGGCCAATACACTAATTTTTGATCCTAATTAACTGAATGCAGGTGCTGCTGTCTTAACTTGTTCCCACAACATATTAAGGAGCTCTCACAGAGAAAGGCTCACAACCTCCCTGCAACTTTTTACTAGTACACTGCTGTTAAAATAACCCAGTTGAAGGGACTAGCATAGGGCTGCTCCCTGAAGAAACTCCTACCTAAACACAGTGAAACCCCAAAACTATCTTTCAGATAACATCAAGAGACTCGGGGCAGGGAAGTCTAATCACAGAGCAATATCTGGTTCCTTGGAGTTTATAGCGTTTTGCACCTTTCTGCAGGAGCGTGGCACATATATGAATTTTCTAATTGGTTTTCAGTCAAATCATTCCACCGAGAATAAGCTTAGAGCACTTACAGGAAACTGGGGAGCTAGACTGGAAATAAAAATGCTGCTTTGGCTCTTGAGTTTTTTGCACCTGCATTTTGAATACTTTCTTAGCTCCTACTCATTTTGTAGCTACATAATGGTTGAACGATGTTCTACTTACAGCAATTCCCATTTATTTATGTTGGGTCCAAATTGCCCAAAAGTTGGATAAATAGAGTTAAGTAGAGGGCTATTTTCCTCATGAATACAATGAAAGAAGCAAGTGGAAATGAAGTAGCCCTCAATGTTATTCTCCCACTTCTTGTGATAGTCTGTTTTGTGAAAGGCATAGCTCAGAGCTGGCAAAGCATCTTTCGGTCACTGCTCATTCAGGCTCAACTTCAGCACAGCTTTACACATACTTTATTACATATGAAATTTAACAACTATGTTTTTGAGGCATCTTTACTACCATATTCTTCATTTCTGAAAGGAATTATTAGAGACAGAGCAGAATAAAGCTTGAAATCCAAAACCGCAAAGTGATTCATTGAGTGAGTGAGCTTGGGTAGTTCCAGTTTCTTAGCAAATCCATCAAAGCTAAAACATAAAAAAAGCAAAGAGGTAAAATGGTATAAAAACACCTTGTCTAAGGTCCCAGCCTTCTAATATTTTCAAGAGCAGTTTAGGAAAAGAAAAGAAAACTAAAAGAAAGAGACAAACTTTGAAACTAGGTAAAGTTTTTATTCTTGCAGTTGAAAGGGAAGCGATTCCTGGAGGTCAGCTCCATCAAGGAAACTCAATTCACTGTTCAAGCCTGTCACTTTCAAAGCTGTGATGCACCTCTTAAGAACCTGAAAGAGTTAGCTACTTCTGCATAAATCATAGCGCAGACAGTTTCTTTCAACACATTTATTTCTTTACCCATTTATTGGTTTGGTGGCAGGCTGCTTAATGGCATAAGGCTGTAAGTAAACAAGTAAATAAATAAATATATACCAAACAACAAAATCTAGGTTGAGAGATTTAAACACGATGCAAGGAAGAAAGTATAGATGATAAATGCTCGTGGCAAAAGGTGACTTTATTGAAATATTCAACAAACTGAAAATAAGGTATTCAGTACCGAGGAACGAAATAAAAAATGACTGGCAGTAAACAGCTCCCTTTTGCAAGAGTACAGCATTTGGGAACATTTCAGCAGCAACTTTCCCTTTGCTTCTCTGTTTTGCTTCTTCCCCAGTTGTTACACAGCTAATAATAAACTTCTTAAGAAATGGAGAAACCTGCTAAACAGTAAACACTGTAATACAGGAGTGCAATACTCAGCACAGAGGGCCAAGGCAAACTGCCCAGAACTGTCACACAGAGGAACTCCCAATTCGTACGCAGTTTCCAGAAAATAAAGTAGGACTGGCAAATAAGCCGTGGAAGGATCCCTGGGACCATGAAGTCCTGCACTGTGATACTGATGTCGCCCCCTTGCTGGGACCACTCTTGGGCAGCTGGAAACAGGGCGACGAGGGGGTGCAAGCCTAGCAAGATTTCTACTCTATTTCTCCTAGAAGGGGTTCAGCAGGTCCAGACTGATTCCATGAGCAAACCAAAATCACCATTGTAGTTCCGCCTTGCTTTTTAGGGTAGCTAAGGCTATTCCAGGCAGGGAAGACAGAGAACCCTTGTGTTGGCTATTTTAGCACTCAGCAAGACATGGATTGATGACAACTCAGCTCCATACTATTACAGGTTCCCCAGGAAAAGTGAAAAGCCTGTGCACTTTCCATACATGGGGCTATTCAAGCAGTGAAGGCTTGGGAAAAGACTGGTTGAGACCTATGGACTCTTCATCCTTTCCCTCTTGTATCTCCTTAGCCCTATAGGAGCTACAAGGCAGGAAAGTCACCAGAACAGAACTGAATGACTTGTATTTCTTAAAATTGGCTTCCACAGAAAAGAAGCAAGGCAAGATGGAGATGATGCTACATGGAGTAGAAAAATACTTAATAATTTGTTTTATCAGGGAGGTGGAGTAGTCTCCTTCATGGGCTGAAATACTACCTTGAAACCTGATTCTGGTCCTCTTGCATCCCAGGTTTTTCCAAACAATTGCTGAAGTCAGTGGAAGCCTTTTTACCAGGTACTTTTTATGTGCAGCCCTTTTGAGAGATCTTATTCACATGAAGCCCCTCAATGTCAGAGGTACTACAATTACCAGGAAGGCCCATCAAAGCTACAAGTATAATGGTACCTGTTTCCCTGACATTGTGTAAAATGCAACACCAAGCCCATTTTAATTCATTTTAAAAACAGTCTCTTAAAAGGACATGATCTACATGAAGCTTTTGAACTTAGTTTCCTCATATGCCAATGCCAAAAGCCTATTCAATTCCTCTCTTCAAAGCTAAAGTTAGAACTATTGCTCTCAAAGGAACAATTTTATGCTGCATACTTCAGCTAATTTTTGAAACTTATAACAATTAACTCAGTTTGAGCTGCCTGATGATGAAATATCTTGGTAGAATCCTAGTTAAGAGGAAGACTTTGTCTTTCCATGCATTTAGCATCATCTAATTTTAAATTATTCAGATCAGTCAAGAAACTATGGACAGAATGGGTATTAACAACACACCGCAACTATAAAACCATGTGAAGAGTGGAGCTAAGCAAAGCTCTAAGGTATCCCTTCTGCTGAGTCTATAAGGTGGGGTTAAAAGCATCCAAAATCTTTTATAGATTAGATTTTTTGCATGGGTTTATTTGGAGTTTGGACTTGTGATAAGGCAATGCTGTCCTCAATCAATATTTGACAGAAGCAGTAGTGGTGATCCTTTCTAACTGAATTAAACAGTGTTATGATGTCATCCACATTTTTTCCCTAATTTGCTATTGCTCTAGCAAGGCATTCTAGTTCTCACAGCTGCTTTACATCAGCTGTTTCAGATGACCGGGTACTTTGATGTAATTCCACTAACTTGAACTGCAGTTGCCAAATGCTTGGAAAATCTGCAAAGACCAAACCTTTCCTGTTCTGCAGACAGGTAAGTGCCTTGCAAGTTTTTACAGGCCTCAGTCTTCCTGTCCTTGCAAATCTTGAGTTTTTAAGAACACAGTTTTTTGCTTTCTCCTTTCTCCCTCTCTTGCTACAGGTTCATGACTACTTTTCTTCCCATCTGCATATTGGGTAATATTCAGTGGATAAAGGAAAAGTAGTTTTAGGCTTTGGGTTGGATAATATCCCTGAACTCAGCTGGAATTTTGCTTCTGGCAACTGTATAGCCAGGAGCCTGAAGCTTTAACATCATCATTTGCCCCACAGAAAAGGAAAATGTATTCCTAGCTTTGCAGGAACTCAATTGAATTTAATAGAGCTCATCCCAAGGGGCAAGAATCCCTTGCATAAGTGCTGAAATTTCAAAATAAGGTGCCTTGAAAAACTTTGTATATCTTCTCTCTGAATGCCTGCGCTGTGTAAGTGCTGACATAGGTATGCAAATCATGAGATGAGGTTTTATGAGCTTGGTCATAAACCAGACCTACCCTAATGATTATTGAGAATAGAAAATACTAATTTTAGAATTTTAAAAAGTTTCAAAGAGCAATGATACTAAAATACTGCACCATACAGAAATAATAATGAAAACAAAATTATGCAGGGTGAATCAGAGTTGCTTAGTCCTGGTTTGCATTTGTTTGAAGAGAAATAGTCTTTATGGGACTGCCAGATGAAGAGCATAAAGCAGAAATTCTGGACAGGATTTCTGATTTAGAAAGAAAATCAAAGCCAAGGGACTAAAAGTAAAGACACTGTACATGCCACCAAATGAATGGGTGCTATCACTTGGAAAGAACGCAGCCACTAGATTTATGAGCTATGTTATTTCTCTTGGTACCAGTTAAGCTTTAGGCAAATGAGCTTTCATGTCAGATATGACATGTTTTTCAAAAAGAAAAGTTAATTTAATGCTCTCTCCGGTTAAATACTATGCTAGTCATTATTAATGCTGGGTAATTTTGTAGATTAGAACAAGACAAAGTAAACTGAGGATCTAGTTTGAAAAATAACTGTTGGGTGTCCAGTTTGGTAACCAGCAATTTAGGACAGTCACCTTCTTCCCCCAGCTGTGCTTGCTCTCTGCCAATACAAAACAGGGCAAATAAAGACAAGGTATTTACAGCCTGGGTGAAAAGAAAACACAAGCACTGGGAACCTGATACAAATCTTTCCTCGTGTTGTCCTGATCTGCTGTAACAGCCTCTTCAATCTGGCTCTGCAGGATCTCTGGAGGTTACATCAGGGTGTCTGGGCCCTGGGCAAAAGGTATAACTGTGATCAGACAACCTGAGCACCACCAGTGGCACTGCTGCAATGTGCCTGCCTGGAGAAGATGCAGCCAGAGGTTTAGCCTCTTTTTCTGCAAAATAAAAAATGTTCTGCTTGGGTTTTTGCAGGGGTGAGGTAAAAAAAAACAAAGCAAAACAAAAAACCAACCTAACTCAAACCGAACTTCCACTGAGTTTCAGAAGAGCTCTGTGCTATTTAACAGAACCTTTGTGACTCTGGTTAATAAATATTTTACATGAGGCCAGAAGTCATCCAAATCGAGACTTGAAAGAGAAATCTAGGATGTTGGGAAAAAGCATACATGACAAAAAAATGCAAATTCTGCAATTTTGTCATTAGCTGCAGACTCAAGCCTTCCTTTCATTATCTGTAAGTGCCTAGCTGTTTGTGCTGCCAAGAAAATCCACAATAAAAACAGAAGCACAGATGTTTTGCTATACCAGCCTGGGCGAAATAGCCCTTGAGCTGTAGTTCTGGGCATTATATTTAAAGGAAAAAAAAAAAAAGACAAATAATAGAGGAAATGAAAATTTGCAAAATTAGAGTTCCCCAGAGGTTTGTGTATAAAGAATGGTAGGAGCTCTACCCGTGAACAGTCAAGAGAAAAGATGTCTGAAAGAGACACATTAGTAAGAATAGAGGGTGAAAGAAAATTATAAAAGATATGTTAAAGATGATGTTAATGATGGTGGGGGCAACCTGGCAAAAGGTGTCTTAGGAGTTTTCCCAACACCAATGACCTGAGTTTGACAATGCCCAAGAGATGAAAGGAAAACACGTCAGATCCATAAAATACACAAGGCAAGTTTTAGAACTTGCATCTCCAAATAAATGTGGTTCCCTTCAACACAAAGAAAATTAGCATAAACAGTTGAGAAAATAGTTTACCAGTTTAATGAAAAAAGAACAATTAATACATGTAAAGATGCTACAAAGTTACACCAGTAAGCAAAGGTATTTTTTGGACTCTGACAATCTTTTATAACTCTGTACTGTAGAAATTCAGCAATAAACCCTTCTCACTATTTAAGCTGTGTTTATAAGACAGAATAAGTATTCTAACTCAAACATTCAGAAATCATGAACCACACACACCAATTACAAGACTGGGCTAAAAATATATTTGCAAATTTGTTTGCAGTTTTCTGGGCAGCAGGGCTCATGTTTCCAAATTTGCTTCCAAAATAATGACAGTGATACACAAACACTTGCCTTTAAACAACAGCTGAGATTCTCATAAAGGCACACATATATAGGAACTAGGACTTTATAGAAGCATCAGTTTCTAAGATCCATGGCAAGACTGAGTTCTTTCTGTTCTTTCCAGAAAGATTTGACTTTGAGCAAATATAATAAAACCCCACAAATACGTTAAAGTGTTCATTAAAAATAATTGAGTACACCTTACTAATGGAAGTAAAATAAATAAAGAAAAAAGACAATGGGGAAAATATGGAAGACATAAACAATAAGATGGTTAAAGTTCAGTGCTTCCAACTGTAAAACTAAAGGCAGTAAGAACCATAGATTCTCAGATTCCTTGGAAATTCTAACACCTAAAAGCACGAATCAGTTGTTTCAGTAATAGAACTGTAAAAAAAAAGCACATATCAAACATTTAAGCAACTGTTCTCACTCCTAACTCTGCACATAAAGAGTAAAAGAAAAAACAAAATGAGAGGAAGATGGTCCAGAACTTTAAAGGAACAGCTGCTTCAATCTGTGACTATTCTCAATTTTATTGAGGGTGCTTCTCTCCAAAAGTCATCTGGCAATTACTAAAAAGGATGACATCAGACACTGTACACAATGACCTCATGCTTCAAGATACTGAACTGGTTAACTCCTCCTCCTCATAACCATCTGGTTTGAAGAGCCACGTGCCTTTATCATCAAGAACAGCTATACCTGGGAAATCACTCACAGGGTTATGGCTCAAATGACTTATGGGAATGAAATACTCAGCATATATAGGAAATAGTCTGCTCTAGGAATAAAAAGTTTTTTGAAGGTTTTTAGGTTGCTAACCCTGGGGAGGAATGGGAGCTACAACTCTCTAGAGAAATGAGACTGATTAAAATACATACTGCAGTGGGAGAAAACAAAACCACAACAACGACAAAAAAATAACCACAATCCAGCAACAACAAATGAATCATATGGAAGAAAATGACTCCTGAGGGCTACAGACGTAGCTGTGACAAGGATTCCAAAACATCTCTGTTGGAGAGTTCGATAATTCGGCATGCAAAATTTAACAGGATACACCAAGAATTAATGATCTGTCCTTGAAAAGACAGGCTTGTTCTGTTGAAGCAGGAATGCTTGAGACAATTTTCTGTTCCCTCAGAACAAGAAATACATTGTGAGAAAAGAAAAAGGAAAAAAGGGAAAACAAAACCTCAAACTAGCTCTAAAAATTATAGGTCTAAATTCTTAAGAGTGAGATGAAAGAAAATGCATCCTGTGTTGGTCCCCCAGGAACACTGCAGCTTGCTGGGAAAATGTCATTTTTCCCCAGCAGGATTCCAGGGTCACTTGGATGTTTTTGAAACAAAAGTGGAAGCAAAAAAATATAATCTTTCAAAGACACTAAGTGATATCAGATAACTAAGATCAAGACAGAAGAGAATCTTTGAAATATTTGAAGTGACCCACCAGATGATTTATTTTGGATATTACAATGTGACTGATGTATTGAAAATATGGCATAGAAGCTGAAGTTAGAAAGACTGTAAACGTACACAAGCACATAGCCTGGGTAGATAGATTTGTATGAACCCTACAAGCAAGTACTCTGAAAAATTAGCTCCAAATAAGTCATGTTAGACAGATTTTTTCTATGCTAATAAATGTCTATCAATAGTTCTGTGTCCAGAACATATTCATGCAAACATCTATTTACCTGGGGACAAATCATGATCAACACCAGCAACAAAACAGAATGTTTTCACTGACATCAACAACACAAGGTAGGGAGCAGTCCTTAGAAGATGCTCCTTCCAGCCTGTCGTTACAGCTGGGGCAGGAATGCAGCCTGACCCCCAGCATGGAGATAGTAGTAACCCAGACCTGGAAAAATACTGGAGCAAAACTGAAGGAACTACGCTACCATTTCTCAGATCTAACTTGTGTTTTTCTCTCTGTTCTGCTTCTGGAATTCCTAAGGTTCAATGCACCTTTCTCCTAAGCCAGGAACTGTTCTCTTAAATAACAGGTTTATGACTACAAAATTAGCAAGGACTTGGAAAACTCCAGACTGGAATAACTCATCAACAGCTGCATCACCCACTTGACCTACAACACCACAGTAAGTAAACGGTGAACAACCAATCCAGCAGAGTGAAAAAAGGGGCAAGGTCATTTTTCTCAAAATCTATTTCTTAATAAAACATTTATTCAGTAAGATGAGATACAGAAACAAGCAGGACTCTGGCAGCTGATATAATATTTATTATCTTTTATAAATGAATCACAATAAGAAACATCCTGCCCACTCATCTCGCTCAAGCCTAATGTTCATGCTACACACCAGGTTGCAAAATCCAAATGGAGATGTTTATACATTTTAAGTTTTCTAATTCTGCTTATCTCTTACAATCTACTACATTGTTGCTACTTCTTTAGCTGTTAAAGGTCACAGTGTCTTTTTCAGGAGGAAATTATAGGTTCAATGATCACAGTAAGCATTTACACAGATTTTACTGTCAATTTACTTTGTTTAGTCCAATACTACATCACTGTAGCAAAAGTATGCACATGGAAATTCATATCAGTGCATGCCTTGTATACTTATACTTTCGTGGTTAATTATCTACCACCATCTTGCATCATGAAAAGTATTGCAGAGTGCCTGGCTGTTGGGTCACTCCTATAGAAATTAACTCCTTGTTAAAGAGGCACAGGCTGGATTTTAATATTGATGTCTCACTAACTTTTTGAAAGGAAAATGATTTGTCTCCCTGACTTCCCTTCAGTCATTTATCTAAATATTAAACACCACATAGTGACTTTTAATACCATCTACATATAATAATCATATTGAGGAAAAATCCTCATGCCAACAAAAAGCAAAAATTGGAAAACTGTGGGTTTGCTCGTCTACAG
Organism: Myiozetetes cayanensis; assembly: GCF_022539395.1. Classification (NCBI taxonomy): domain Eukaryota; kingdom Metazoa; phylum Chordata; class Aves; order Passeriformes; family Tyrannidae; genus Myiozetetes; species Myiozetetes cayanensis. The sequence continues at coordinate 19,808,258 of NW_026087411.1, forward strand.
AACTCATTGAATGGCTCTTTGCTAACAACTGGGAGGAGCTGAAGTCCTCAGTCTTCAAAGTCTCAAAAACAGCAAAACTGTGGGAAATTTATGTCTTGCTAGGTTGTGGGGATTTTCTCTTTGGCAGGGAGGTTGGCTGAATCTTTCATATTCCATTCTATACAGTTTTACTATTACTACTACAATTTTTTTGTAGAAAAGAGACTTAGATTTCTAAATTACCTCTATCTTTCTTCTTTCTTTTCTGAGAATTAGCAAAAGAACTGAAACTAATTATCCTCTACCTGCCCATTTATCAAATAGATGAGCAACATTTTAGAGTACAGTTGTCAAACAGATTTTATGATTACCTTAGCTTAATTAATAAGAGGAAAAGCAATGAATCTTAGGCTAATTAAACAGACATCCTCAGCTTCAAAGCCTTTCGCCTTGGTCCTTGTCTGCAGTTTCCCAGCTCAAGAACAGAACTAGTACAGAGATTTGATTAGGACAGTGTTGTGTTTCTCAGCCAAGGGTAGACCAGTGTAATGCAGAGCAGCTACTAGATAACTTGCACGTACCAAATCAAATCTTTGCAAGATATTATTTGTTTTACAGGCCCCAATCAATAATGCATAGCTAGACACATGGGTTTTCCTTACTAGAAAATTTAGATTCTCTTTTTTTTTTTTTTTTTTTGGTCATTTCCAGATGCTGTTTCCAGAACTTGTAACAAGATGAAGCTACCAATTATTTAAATGTAAATACTTCAGTTATTTAAACAGTTAGTGAAGGACCCTATTCTGAATATAAGACTAAACTTTAGGAACAAATAAAAAAAAAATTCTTCTTCCAATCTGCTAAATTAGAGGGCAACAATTGGTCAGTTTTGTGTTCAGGGATGATATTAAATACAGCAACTATCCTGTATGTGTAAGTATTGATGCAATTTTCATTCAAGGTCTGAAAACTGTATTTTGACATCTGAAAATATTTAGACATGGTTTAATTCAAATGATTTTCCATTTTGAAAGCACATTTTTAGTTATTACCATGAAAACATGAATATACCAGATGGGAAAGGAATACTCTGCTACTCCTGTGAAGCTCCTTGTACCCAACCATGCCAATGTTCAAAATCACAGCCTGAAATACCTCCCTCTGTTCATCACACAGCCTACAGTAGGCAAAGCCTGTCATTCAGTGACAGTTTGAAGAGACTTTATTCCTTACCTTACTGGAAACGTACCACTGACTTGGCAAACAGCAACTTTTCCAGGAAACCTTATGCACATACTGCTGACAGATTAGATTCACACAGAAAAATAAACCTTATGAAACCTTTCTTATGTCATTTTTCCCAGAATCGGGTACTTAAAGAACATACAGAAGGCAACTTATAGAAAAATATTGACTCTGTATAAGAACTCTGCAGCATAAAAGAAAGAAAACTGTTCTCAATTACATCTTGTGCAACATACAGAAACTGTAGCATTTTCTTTACAAGATATCTGAGAGAAGTATTGTATTGCAGTTGTTATGAGTGCGCAATTGTGCATGAAGAACTAATAGACAACAATCATCAAGGACAAGCAGTTGTGATGAATTTCAAATGGCTAAATTTTAAACATTTAAAGCTTTCGGGAGGTTGGTTAAAGGGAGCTAAGCTGAGAAGATATAGCTAGAGCAGCCATAAATACCTATAAATTATCCAGCAATATAAGCTTCTGCTTATTAATCTCATAACTAAAACTACAACAGAGATCAAAGCAAGACATAAAAATAACTAGAGCTAAAATAAATCCTCTAAAAATCAAAATCATGCCCAGTAATTACAGAATTGATTACAAAAGGATATTTCTTAAAGGAGACGGAGATGAAAACAAAGGGCAGACAAAAGCTGTAGGCTTAAAATAATGCTGGGCAAGTGGGGAAGGATGATGTGACACCTAGCATGTAGGAAAACCCTCTTCATTCAGTCCATATTTATTCCACTGACTCCTAAGAATTGCTGCATGTGTTCTACTTATGGTGAGGATAAGATATTTCACAACCTGTCTGCTCTCCTGTTTTGATGAACAGCACATCAAGGGTATTCCTGCTATCTCTCCACACCAGAGATCTCCAGAAAAGGAGAAAGAGGTAGAGATGATGTTCTCCCTACATCTCTCTGTGGACGTTGCAGAGCTTGCCCAGGTTTGGGTGACAGGGTCTCTTTCAGCATCTCCACTTGTGCTCCTGTGACTGACCTAGCCACAGCACGTCCCAGGAATAATAAAGAAGGATTGATCATTGCAGAACATGCACACAAAGCCCAAGAAATATGTAAGATGAGTTTAACCCCATCTTTCCCACTACAGAAGAACAGGAAGGGTCAAATGGGCACAGGCAGATTCTGATGTAGGTTTTAGAATGGTAAAAGTTACTTGTAATGCAAAACAGCAAACAAAAACTGTTTTCCCAGGCTTTCTGAAAGGCATAGATAGGCATTGATACTGCTGCTGATGTCATCAGACTTGAGAATTTAGAGTCTATCATGCAGAAAGAATCAGATGTCTATCGTAGCAGAAAAATAACCCTATTTGCTAATTATAAACATACTCCAACTTTTTATTACCATTCAGCCAAAACCTGTGCCATGACATCTGGCATGGTACCAAATGTGGCAAAGGTAACTTATCCAAAAGTCAATGATATGATGAGCAAATGTCTACCGGGGCATGACAGGATGAGAAGGATCATATTTCTTAACCAGTTAATGATATTCTTGGACGTATGCTATTTCAGGGGCTGTACATACCAATCTGGACTCAAGTTCACAGCAGATAAACCCCATCAGGATCCCATCCCTGCCTAAGCAGTAGGATACTAGCGCTTCCTTTATTTCATTATTCATTTAATTAATAATGTCTTATTATTTTATTAAAGGAAACATAAATCATCGCTTAGCATCAAGGCCGGTGTATGGTCTATGGGTCTGGGTGTCAGCTGGGAGAAGAAATGCCTAGAGGAAAATCACTTCTTTGTAGACTGGCTGTTAAAGGCAGAAATGAAAGGCATCAAGATGATAAAGAGTTGAACAATTTAGATGACTTTATTTATAACAGGATTGTCCAAACTTAGAAGGAAATTACAGGATCATGCCAGAGACACAAATCTACACAACAGCTTGAGAAATTAAATGCCCAGGGCTAGACAGTTTGCTGAGTGCCTGAAGACTATAAAGGAAAAGGAGCAGAGTGCCAAGATAAAAAAGCTGTTAATCGTAAGGAGTAAGGCAAGCTATTCCCAGATGATCCATCTTCCAAAACAAAAATAAAATTAATTTTCACTGCACCACTGAAGAGCTCAGGGTTCAAACACATCCCAAGCCAAGGAACAGAGTTGTCCTTAGCACATGATCAGCCCTAAAGCATAAGGTAAAACTGGGATAATGCAGGAGTGTGATAAGTACAGACTAAATAAACCAAGGACTGGCTTTATAAAGAAGGTTTACAGTTTGCAATCTGTTCTTTCACAGCATTCTTAAATGGTAAACAAGTGGGAGCCTGTAGCTACATTCAGAATTGATTATTTTAAAATTTATTTCATGTTGGTCAAGACCTTTCATGAGAGATTATTCAGAGACAAAGCAGAAAAGGATAATGAGTTCTGAATTAATAACAACCTAAGAGAGAGAAAAAGGGCATAATTAATGGCTGCCTTTTAGAAAGAAGATTACTTACTAGGAAGTCATTTCAACGATCAATATTGTCAAATACATCTTTTTGAATTATTGAGCTCTGAAATGGACAACAAGATTATGGAATATGCCCAACAGCATAAACTTAACTACATTAAACTAAAGAGATATTTGTGAGAAATCCAAATTATTTTGGAGGAAAGATGTAAGCCCAGTTAAAGGCAATGGCATGAATAACGAGAATAATGAGCTTTTCAGGTATACTCTGATGTCATAATTTTAGGTGACCTTAATATGGGACCAATTCAGCAATGTCCTCCATTTAGTGTGGTGAAAGACTTGGAAAACAAGAAGAAAAAACCTGGAGAAAGATGAGACACACAAAAAATATAAATAGAAAATAGTACATCAAATATTCAGAACAAAAAACAGGAGTGTTCCCTCTCTGCATTGAGTTCTAATGGCTTCCATCCCCCAGAAAGAGCTCACATACACCCAGACATACTTTTTGAGTCTCCTAACCATCCCAAGCAAAATATTTTGTGCAGGAACAAGCAATTTGAAAGCTGTTCTTCCATTCAAACCCAAAATCTTCCTGGACATAAATATCTGAGAAAGCATCATTTAAAGCATGCAATAGTCCCAAGAACGCTTGGTTCTTACTTTGGGAATAATCAGACTGATAAAACGAACAAGATCAATAGCACAGCTAACTAGTTCGCATTTCCCGCAAACACCCATGTGCTTAACAATGCATCACTTTGCCCACTTCTGCCATCTAATAGAGTTTCACCAAGGGAGAAAATACTCTGAAAAAGTAACTGAGAGCCTACTTCTCTTTTTAATGTCCTTTTAACCTCGTTAATGGGATCCAACATCACAAAAATCCATAATATATGAGCCTCATCTTCATAACTAATGTCCCTGTTGAACCCTGGTCATCATGCTCAGTCTGGCTCTTCTGTTATTCACCTCTAAATGAAAGACTTTTTTTTTCTTTTTTTGTTTTTTGGTTGGTTTGTTTTGGTTTTGTTCATTGGTTTGGAGAGTTGTGGTTTTTTGCTTTGGGTTTTTTAGTTGTTGTTTTTTTTTTTTTGTTTGTTTTTTTTTAAAGGCTTTTTCAACATGGAAAACTTAAAAACTTAAATTCCAGAGGGGGGAAAAAAAAAAAAAAGTTAAAAAAAATGCAGTCTCTAAGGTAAAACTGAGGCTTAGAGTTCTGTGCATGGAAGGAGCACCAGGAAGTGTCCTGTTTGTTTTCCCAAGCCTATGCTACAGTTAACATAACTCCAAAAGCCTGCAAGTCTGATGCAATGTAAATGCATTATTCTGCTGGTAGAATGCACAGATTGATGGAAACTAAGGCTAGAATAGCTCATTCTTGAGGTTAATGATTGTTAGCAGGATCCAGAAAAGTTGTTCTAAAAGCAGCAAACTTTGCCAACAGGACACAATTTCCCTGAAGCAACTGCTTCAAAACCAACCAAGCAACATCTGGCAAGAACCTTTGTAAGATTCATCCATCTATCAGATTAGCTCTCCACCTTCCAAAGAGAAATATACTCTGAAATATATCAAGTCACATGCTTTATTATATTCTTTCTGATTCAAACATATATACACGTGATTTACAGTTCAGAACGATCAAAAATTTGGGCTTGCAACTCCTCCAAAATTCAGCTTTTAACATCAATTCCCTGCAGAGGCTAAAAAGCATTGCACTCAAATGCAACATTATGCATTCTTTCTGAATTAAACCCTTTTCATTTGACAGAGGGTAAAGAGACGCATTCTCAGTTGAAATAAATTTTATGTGCATCTACTGTCACCGGTGAAGTTGCAACCATTTATACTAAAAATTGCCCCTCGTGTAGTGACTGCATAATGCATTCGTTCATTTTGACAAATGGCTGTTTTCATTGCTTAAAATCTTTCAGGTTTAGATCCTAGGACCAAACATCTGCAAATAAGATGAAGGTGACAACATATACCCAAGATATCTTACAATTTTATTACTCTTCTGTGCTATTGATAACACTACTGTTCCCCTTGCAGTGGTGGCAGTACTGAGTGCTGGCTTCACAGCACTGACTGTATCTATTAGTCAGTGTGTGCATGTATTGTCTTCTAAAGCATTACAGATTACCAGAGTATTAGCAGGGACAAAACTGAACATGCAAATTTTAATCCATTTATGTGTAGCACATTTATTGGAGATGCTGCTCGTTACTACTTTATAACTAACATTCATAGCCATAGAACAAGGTCTTACGTACACTATAGAAAATGGCAATCAACATGAAATTATGTTGAAACAGCTCAAATCAGTCTTGCAAATTTTAACTAAAAAAAGAAAACAAACAAACAAAAAGCAAGGGTATTCTCCTTAACTTTTACATAAACAGTAATCCTCATTTTTCTCTTTGAGTTACTGTGTTTAATTTCTATCTGTTGAGCCCAAGAGGAAAAACATCAGCAAAAAAAAAATGCCTCCTTATGGATTGAGGAGCACAACCAAAATAGAAATAAGATAGTAACTGAATAAATTGCAGTGCAATAAAAGTTCATCTATTTCATATAAGACAACTTGTTGTCTAGTCATGCTTGCTGCTCGAAGCCCTATTCTCTGGTTATACTGACATCATTGCCCAGGTTATTCTTTCCCTCATGAATTCATCTGAGTGTGGCACAAGACAGTTGCTGTCTCTATTAGACGATTGGCTTTCTGACCCAATTCAGAAACACGATAAATAATTACTTCAGTGAAACATTACTAGCAGATCCAGAAACAAATAAAAGGTTTTTGTCAGGCTGAGAGTAAATGCTACTAAGATATAGACAAGCAAGTGCCATATAGCATTCATCACTTGTGAGGTAAATGACTTCTTCTGAATTCACTCAGGCAGAAAATGAACAGCTGCCAATGCTGATCAGAAAGAAGTAAAATGCTGCATCTAGAGGTGAAGTGGTCTTTTTTTTCCTTTTTCTATAGTAAAAATAATATCTTTCCCCTATGGAAGGAGAAATATTGACTTAGAGGTCAAAAAAATGGTTCTCAGCACAGCTTTGATGTGCACGCAGCACTGTCAAAGTGTACAAGCAACTTAACTTCCACAACACCCTCTGTGACACAGCAGAGACTGAAGGACTCATTCAAAATCTATTTTGACACAACTCATTAATATAATCAATATTTAAGTATTTGCACAGCGACTGATACAGAAACATACAGAATGTTTACTTCTTTGACTGAAATTACAAGCCCGTGGCAGATCTAGTGACCTCCTCACAAGCTACCAAAGGGCACATGATGGGCGGTGGTGAGGAGGAGCACCATCAGTGCAGACAACTGGGCTCAAGCCAGCTCTGACTGACCTTTTGACACCAATGAAGTCACATTCACATAGGCTCCATAGGACCTGCACAAACCCAGAAAGCATCTCAAGCATTTATTTGGGTGGCTGATGTGCTGCTGTAACATTACTGCCACAGCTGCTTCCAAAGCAAGCAGCAGACTCCTGCTTGTTCAGGCACCCTACCCACCCACCTCCCATCCCCCCCCAGCTCCAGCCTAGCTGTAACCCAGAGAGTCTGACACTGCACTATTAGCAAAGCAGAACCTCTTTCATCCCACTAAGTGCTCTATGTACAGCTGAATAGGGAAAAAAAGAATACCCTCTTAGTCCTTACAAACTTTCTGACACTTCTGTCACTTGCTGCACCCAGACAGGACCTGCCAGTCACTTCAGAACAGCCCGTGTCTGCAGGGGAAAAGTCCCTCCTGAGGAAGGGCAGAAATCAGACAATGCCTCCTCCCAAGCATTTTGGTATCCAGTCTTACAGGGTTAATTTTAATGAGATACCAATCTGAGACGATTTGCTGTCTTTATAGTATCTCTTCCAGTGCAGAGTCCTTACCAGAGTTCAGTTTGGGGGCAGTACAGCAGAGATTGTGTAAAGAGTAAAAGCAGAGAATATTGCATGTCTAATTTTTAATTTAAGCAGTAAGACCTGTTTTAGTCATACAAAATATGGTTTTTTGCCCTTTAACGAACAAAAATTCATTCCTCTTGTGGCCTCTGTTTTCTTCTTTTATTCTCAAACACTGTAACAGCAGTAGATCACCTCCTATAAAAATAATTAATTATTGATTCACTTATAGAAACATTTTAAATTCTTATAAAGTTACCCTCTGTAGGAATGTAATTATTAATGAACATTTGCTGCCTTTCAGACTTGCTGAAAGTTCAGTGGGGTTATAGTAACAATGGATGCAATCAAAAGTGTAAGTACTTATCGGTCAATTATTTGCTCCATCAGGAAAATTTTCTCCAAAATGCAAATGTTTTGAACATGAATGTCTTGAATAATGATTTCATAAGACATATTCAAGTTAACAGGAGTGCTCTATTCAGGTCAAACCAGTATTGATTTCTGAACCTGTACTTTCCCGGAATTCTAGATAGTTTAAACTTCACGTAAATCTTACTGATGACATTTCTTCCAATTTGCACTGAATCAGGTTTATTGAAGGTTCACTGAATTCAACCAGTTACTTCTAGGAAGGAGCTCTCCTACAGGGTAAAACTGATCAGAAGACCATGGTTTGGGAGACAGGAATGGGAGCAATTTTTCACACTACAGAAAAATTAAGAATTCTCTGACAAGAATTTTCTTCTCAGATAAAAATACTTTTACTGAAAAAATAAATTGTTTTTTGTTTTGTTTTAAGGAGTAATGAGAATCTAATCACATTACTTCATAAGAGAACTATTAGCACAGAGGTAAAGAACAGCTTTTAAAAATAATTAGTTTAGCAGAATTCATAAAAAAACCCTTTTCATATTAATCAAAAAGAAAACATTTTTTCTTCTTAAATCAAAATCATTCCTTTCTCTCTCAAACCATATTCCATGAAAGATCAAATGGGAGAGCAATCTGTTTGTGCATGTCCTCTGTTATCAACCCTGTGAGCAAATAACCAAATAGAGAAATTAAAAATTTTAAGTTACTAATTTTAAAATTAAAAATTTTAAGTTACTAAATCTAAATGAAGAAAACAGACTTTGGTGAATCAAAAGAGGAAATAATGGAAGAACCAATCTAGGCTAAATATGAAAAGTAATCAATGGAAGAAACAAAAAGGAATGCAACCCACCCTGTTTTTTATTACAGGTGTCCCTAAGGCTTTTATTATACTATACTTGTACACCACACCCTTTTATACCAGTATTTTTTTTTAAAGTAGACAAAGAGGGTGCAACTCAGCCCATTCTAGTAGATAGGGTTTGATAGGGTGAGTACAGATGATCCCTTTTTCAAAGAACTGATACCTCTTACAGATGCCATCAGAAGCTGCTCTTTAAAAATTTCCTCTCCGACTTGACGTCATATGGGTAGGTCAATAGGAATGGCAAAACAGCAGGTCAGAAAACGACAGTGGTTCCAAATACTATTACATTCTCAATCATTTAAAGAGTTGGTAAGTAGGATAATGAAAAACATATATAGGTCTGTCAAAAGAAAAATCATGCAGTCACAGAGCAATAAGTGGTTGTTCAGAAGTGCCTATGATTCTCGCTTGAACTTCAGGCAACTATTTTCATGAAGATCCATTCATGGCTCAAAGAGAATTATCTTTTAATCTTAGCATAAAGAAGTTCTCAGGTTTATGTAATACAGGGAATAGTCTCAAAAAAAAAAACCAAAAAAAAACCACCACAAAAAAACTAACACACAAAGGTGTTTGTTGTGCCAATGCTTCCCAGTAGCAACAAGTAGAAAAGTAAGAGTACCAAAGACCTTCTGTATCTGGCTAACTTGCCCTGTTTTGATATTTGTGGGTATTACAGGGAAACTTATGCTGGGGTATCTGGAGGAACCGATTTAGTTACATACTACTTAGTTGCCTAATCTAAGATTTATTCATCAAATGGTATGGGCATACTGAGAGAATATAGCGCCTTCTATCGTAAGATTTATGTCATACGTAAGATCATATGACATTTGCATGCTCTGTACAGACACCCTCACACCCAAGAGTGCTCCTGCCTTTTCAGTCCACTTGTGACCAATATCATAGAGGTGCTTAACATGTCTGAGTCCACTACATGTAAAGGCCTTGACTTTACATGTAGTGGTTTTATCGTGGGTTTCTTCTGCAAGATGTTGGATACTTATGGATATGCAGCCTCAGCTACATGTTGTTCTCCAGCTTGAAGGGTTGGCATAAACTGGCAGCCCTTTGGCTCTCTTCATTCTTAGAGCCCGTGAGCAGTTGTTACCCAATTCATCACCCCTTTTGGTTTACCCACTTAACTGCTTTGCATGGATGTAAAGTTGTCAATAGATTTCTGTGCTGCCTTGTTTTTTTTATGGCTACCAGAGTCATCTGATCAGAGAATAGCTGGGCAGAACTAGCCCAGGCCTCATTTAATCTGAACTGTGCCTTAGGGTGTAAGTAACAAGAGGTTTGTAAACTAAAGGTATTTTCTGCAGGGTGCACACGAGTGCCCAAAGTCAGAAAAATCAGAACAGGAGTTAAGGTATTTCAGGATACGACTTTCAATTTGGAAACCCAGGATATCAAACCTATAGCCACTGGTATTCAGCAGCTGAGATAAGAGGAATATCAATTTATTAGAATGTATGCATAATCTTGTAGAATCATATCAACATGTGAGAAACAAAGCATGTCACAGGGACACAAACTCAGGAGAGGTCAGACGTATTTCTCCATATATGTAAGGCTGACAAAATAACCAGTATGAGGTACTTATCAATCACTAGTCAAGATTAATCTGGTGTTCTTCTTTATTATAGCATAATAAACTATTCCTCTCATGCTCTGATCAAGTTATTTTTCCTTCTATTATCCTGTGGTTAAAGAGACAGAATGAAGGCTACCACACCTGCACTTTGGTTAGGTTAGAAAATTACTGGCTCATTTTTTTAAGTAATAATATAGAAACTGTTCAAGCTTAACTTGTTTTCTTAGTGAAAATTCATTTCACACCCTCTGTGACTACTTCTTTTGGTATAATGCAAGGGAAACTAAAAATATAACAAAACCCTGTTTTGAACAAGAAACTGATGCTGGAACAAAAAAAAAAACATAACAAGAACTCCAGAGATCTGGATGCATTTCTGCTGGCATGAAGGCACCTGGATGAAGCTCTAGCTCTGAGTCAGTGCTAGTTTTCCCATGAATTTGATGGGATAAGAATTCACTCCTTCCCAATTGCTGGCAAATAATTTTTGTACACTTTTTCTGTACAATAAGTGTCAAGTGTCTCTTGACCTCTTTCTGAGACTGAAGTCCTTTTTCTTTGAGGTGGTCATACAAGCAATGTGACAAAGAGAGGCAGTATTAAGATATAGGTAGGCTGTGCTTTTGAAAGTTATATGATCATAGGATGAGTAGAGCCCACAATATGGCTCCTTAGCCTGTGATCTTTCTAAAAGAGATACAGTGAACAATTTTAATGCTGAGCCAATTGATTTTGTGCACCTTCCAAGTAGCTCTTGTATATTATGTTTTTGATTTGCAGTCAATTATCCACTGTAATAGCATTAAATTTCAATGTAATTAAATTATTTTACTAGAAAATGCTCATAACAGCATTAAAATACAGTCTGTTTAAGTCAATATGGCACTACATAATCTATAAATTAGTCATAAGCACTATCCACAAGTGCAAAAATGATGAAAATTAATGTAGACTAATGTAATACAAAGTATATGGATATTAACAACAATGCAGGCTATTTGCAACAGAATGACAATAAACTAATTTCTTACATTGAAATTATTTCACTGGGCTACCATGGCTTGGAGATTACACCAACGTCTTGGGTAAATATCTATTTATTGTCATTCTGTTTTGATCACATCTAGAAAAGCTGCACCATTGGTCAAATACTTCTATCAAACCAGGAAAAAAAAGGCTTATTAATAAGAGAAGCTATTTCCCATTAATGAATTGCAAATAAATCCTGTTCTTTCTTAATAGGAGTCAATAGGAGATCATCCATTTAATTCAATAGGAGAAAATGTTTCTAAAAAAAAAAATTGGAGTCCTTGCATGGATTTCTTGACCCTTCATTGCACTACAGTGAAATATGATAAACTATCTGTGTACTAATATTTTTGTTTTGCCTTGAAATGCTGTGCATTTTATTATTACTTAATACTTTTTTATTAAGTAAGCTAGTTTACTTACTAGCTTAAACATATGTCTTTGAGACAGACTGGGCATCTGAGACATCTGCCTGGGTCTGGCAGATTTGACACTGGATCCAGGGACATCTGCAACCTTCTGGAGCCGCAGCTGGAGGCCAGGCAGGACAGTTCAGGATGGAGTACACAGGATATTAGATCCCTATATTTGTGTGCTGAATCTCTCCATGTCCAATGGCCCCTTTCCTAGAGTAAGGCATATCAAATAGCAAATTGCAGTTTCCCAAATCACAATTATCAGTGCTATTCTGCTGAAGTGAGAGCAAGTAGCTGCTAAAGAAAGAGCATCTATCACCACAAGCAGCAGTAAATCTGACCTCTCCATGAGCACCAAACCACACTGTTGAACCTTTCCCCTCCACCCAGCTATGCTTGGCTGCAGAAGAGTGGTCAGTAAGCTCATTTAGACATGAAAAGGCCAGCCACAGCAATGATTCATTCCACACAGTCTACACCCAGGTTAAGCCAAAGCATGATTATTTATTAATAACTTCTTACACCCTTCATAATCTGCTCTTAAAGAGCTTATGCAGATTGCTGTGTTTTGTTCAAGAAAAGTATAGATGTTGCAGAATGTATTACTGGAATGCACCATACCCTCTATTCTGGCAAGTACCTTGTTCAATCCCCATCAAATTTTCTAATCTTCAGCATCTTTCTTTACTGACAAATAAAGTTATCAAGCTTCTCAGGTGACAACAATTTCCCTTCCTCCCCCTGCAGAAATTTCATACATCAAAATCAGCTTGTTTTCCTCATTGCTTTATAAGGACTTGAAACAGATGATGTCAGCCCTTAAAATTTCCTGAGGTTCCTATACAGTTTGACATTTGCCTGTCAATATGAAGAAAGATTATGCTCAAGTAAGAGTTATTTGTTCTAAACAGTTCTTCAAAATACACACTTACTGACTCTCACAGCAATCTGTCTGCTACATGTAAGCCTAGCATTTTTCTAACACATTCACAAGATCTGCATCATGAGTCCTCATTAATTCAAGGAGACAGAAATTATAATCGCTATTCTTCCCACTATGCATAGAAATTAAAGTTCCAACTGAAGAAAGCACATAAGCAGTTAGCAAGTGTTAAACAAGTGCTGTGGTTCCTGTGAAAGGTAACAGGTAGAATTCATTTCCTAGAGAAGATAAATAACACTTCAGCAGCAGCAGCCTCTTGATTTCTTTTCCCTGGGGTTTTGATTTATTGATTTGTAACAAAAGCATCCCTACCAGAAATGTCCACCAAGAGCTGTGCATCCTAATTGCTGGAGGTCATTCCCCCTTTCAAGATGGCACAGAGAGAAAAAGATCATTAATCAGCTCCCAGCAACTCACTCCTAACTGGGAAGACCAACTTATTACTACACTTACTTCTGCAGGTGACTAACTCCTTCAACACTTGCAGATGTGTTTAACAGGTGATTTATCCATTATCCCAGCCCAGCCCACACGTGGAAGATCCCACCTACTTCATTTCTGTTCATTCTGCAGAAGTACAATGAACTGCAGCTCTCTTTGTGCCACAGAGAGGACATTCAGCCAGGATAGACATCCTACCCATCTCTAATAGCAGATGTAGGATTCCTTTTTCCCTGCAACCATACCAATAGCCCTCAAATGGTAGCTAATGATTTATTGCAATGTATATTGAAAGACCTTTCCCGAGATAAAAGGTTTATGACATAAAAAGCAATGCTGTAGATACCATAAATATTCTTTTTAATGGAGTACTAATTACAATTTTTACATTATTTTAAAAGAACTATCTTCAGCTGAGGTTGGTTTGTGTGTTTTCCGATGCTTTCCAATTTTAGATCCTCTAGTATGTCTATACTGTACTTTTTTAAAGGTAAATGTCTCATCTTTTGCATGCCCTCATAAGTTGGAATTTTAAGAAATACTCCAAAAAATAAGCTCCTTAGAAAGTTACAGCTGTTAACTGAAACACAGTTGATCCAAAACAATTCCCTTCCTAAGAAAGATAAGGATTTACTAAAATCAAGAGCAACATATGAATTTCACTTTTCCTTCAAGCTAAAAGGTTCCATGAAATTAAATTAGTGAGGCTTCTTCCTGTATTTTGCTACTATTTACAATATTTCCCTCCCCAAAGTGAATCATGACCCCCTCTGTCACTTATCCTTAATTCAATTTTCCCTTTTTTTTTTTTCTAAAAAATATAAATTAAAATAAATACTTTTCTACATTACAATAATCCTTTCAGGTTTCCCCAATCTCTTTCTAGCTTTTTCCACACCACACAAAAGGTCACCCAAATTTTCTATTTGGTCTGAACAAATAAGACTATTTGTTCAGTAAGCACTGCACTAGTCCTTTTCAACCTCCTACATTGTAGCCTGAATCTGCTGAAAACTCTCTGCAAGCTTTTTTATTTTTTTTTTTTAAATCAAGGGCAAGATATGCACATATTTTGTTCATGCTCTTCATTATAAAGATGATACTGAGGAAATTAATTAGAAGCATATGAGTAACCATAATTTTCCCCCCCTCCTCACTCGGACTTCCCTTTTATGAATCTGTCACAAGGTAACTCTAGACTTTGTCTCTTAACAAAGAAATACTGAGATAGTGCCTTAGGTTCTTAAAGAAATGTTTACATAAGAAACAGATAATTAAGTTCTTCTGAAAAAAGGAAAAGCTGTAAAATTCTGATAAGACACTGAAAATGCAACTTTTTCCAGTTTGCTCAGCACATTTATTAATGATATTTTCAGTTCTTGTGATCCTACCAATAGTAAAAACTGGACATCACAAAGTAGGCTCAGAGTATTTTGTCTAGACCAGCCTTAAATATCTCTTTTTCATGTATTCTCAGCTTCATCTTAGAATGCATTCCACTATAGAGGAATACAAGTCAAGTTGACAAACATCAGATGTAAGAAAATAGACTTCTTTTTTTTTTTTTTTTTAATTAAGAATGCTCTATAGTAGTGAGAAGTCAGCTCAGTGCATTATCCATGTTTCTGCTCCATGGCTGAATATGTGACCAGATCCTGACCTTGTGATGAACTCCTGATTAAAACAAGCTATTACCAGTTCTGCAGTCCCCTCTGAAGAGGTGGGCAACTACTCAGGTCCCTTAGGACGTAGCTATGGGATTTTGAGCGCAGTGCACAAGGATATTGTGGAGTACAACCATGCCCACTTCAGAGTAGGACTGAGAATTGTACTCTGTAACATCTCAGAGAAGGGAGTGTGTATGCGTAACTAGCAGACCAGCTATTTATTGTACAACAGGGGCTTAAATGGATTATCCACCATCTACTGTTGACTTCTCCAGTTTACAACTCCTCATTAGAGTGTAAGTCAACTCCCTCCTAGCACTTGTGACACCTCTGCTGCCTAGAAATACTGGAAAGTCAAGGCTACCATATGATAAGTTCTCAGGTATTCTTTTAGACTTCTAATTATCCCATTATGAGGATAACTACAATCTTGTAGTCAGTGCAGAAGAAATATTTATACCAAATAGTACACAGAGGACTGAACTCTCTATTCTGTACATAAGCCAATGGGACTCGATGAGTTGCATCTCAGAGTCCTGAGAAAATTGGCTGACGTAGCTGCCAAGTCAAGGTGCATGATATTTGATAAGTCACGGCAGTCAGCTGAAGTCCCAGGTGACTGGAAACAGGGAAACATTGCACCTGTCTTTAACAAGGGTAGAAAGGAGGACCCTGGGAACTCTGCCTCACCTCTGTGCCTAGAAAGATTGTGGAACAGATCCTCCTAGGAGCTATGCTAAGGCATATGGAGGACAGGGAGGTGGTTCGGGACAGCTGGCACAGTTTCACCAAGTGCAAGTCCTGGCTGATCAATCTATGATGGAGTGATAACAGTAACGGATAAGGGAAGAATTACAGATGGCCTTTACTGGACTTCTCTAAAGCCTTTGATGCAGTCCTCCGCAGTCCTTCTCTCTAATCTGGGAAGTGATTGATTTGATGAGTAAATTGTTAGGCAGATTAGAAAGTGGTCAGACAGTCACATCCAGAAGGCAGTGGTCAGCGGCTCAGAGTCCTGATGGACATCAGTGATGAGTGGTGTCCCTCAGGGGATCCCTCAGGGTTCCATACTGGGACTGGTGTTATTTATATCTTCAATAATGACACAGATGAAGGGATCAAGTGCACCCTCCACAGAATTTGACACCAAGGTTAGTGGTGCGGTTGACATATTTAAAGGATGGGATGCCATCCAGAGGGATCTTGAGAAGCTCGAGATGGGGGACCACAGGAATCTCACAAGACCAAGCACAAGGTGCTGCCCCTGGGTCACAGCAACCCCTGCTATCAATCCAGGCTGGAGGATGCAGAGATAAAGAGAAGCCCTACTAAGGACTTAGGGTGCTGATGAGCGCTCACAGCCTGGAAAGGCAAACATGCATCCAAAGCAGTCAGGGCAGCAGGTCGGGGGAGGTGATTCTGCCCCTCTGCTCCACTCTGGTGAGACCTGACCTGGAGCACTGCATCCAGCTCTGGGGTCCTCAGCACAGGAAGGACATTGACCTGTTGGAGCGAGTCCAGAGGAGGGTCATGAAGATGATAAGAAGGATACAGCACCTTTCCTGTGAGGAAAGGCTGAGAGAATTGGGACTGTCCAGCCTGGAAAAGAGAAGACTTCCAGTACCTGAAGGGAGGCCACAAGAAAGATGGAGAGGGACTTTTTACAAGAGCATATAACGACAGGACAAAGTTGAAGGGATTCAAACTAAAAAGGAGTAGGTTTAGACTAGATATTAGGAGGAAGTTCTTTACTGTGAGAATGGTGAGGCACTGGCACAAGTTGCCCACAGCAGTTGTGGATACCCCATCCCCTGGAAATGTTCAAGGCCAGGTTGGATGGAGCTCTGAGCAACCCACTGTAGTGGGAGGTATCCTTGCCCATGGCAGGGGGTTTGGAATGAGACGATGTTTAACGTCCCTTCCAAGACAAACCATTCTGCGATTCTGTTGCTCTACACTTGGCGTAGCCACCTACATACAGAACAGTACCAGTTCTGCTCTGGTGCTATTTTAAACTATTAGATAGCACTCTTTGCTAGTGAAAGTGGCCACACAAAGTGCAATCAGTAAAACCTAATGCTGTCAGAGAATACAGAATGAATTTCCTGGATATTATAGACCATAAAACCCAGAAAATACCTGGCCTCCTTTTCCTTGCATTAAGGATGTTTTTCTCTTCCTTCCCACCTCTTCTGGCATTTACATCTGTGTTTAGGGCACAATGTAGGCAAGAAAACTGTCACATAAGATCTGGTAGAATGCTAAGGTGATAAAGATTGGATAAGATGTGAGTGTGACATGCACAATGGGTAAGTCCTGGAAGAGGGTGCACACAGAGTCAGCTGTCATATCTTCCAGCTGCTCACCTGGCTGACAGCTCCTAACTGTCCAACTACCAGAGACCATGAAAGCATGGAAAAATGAAGACAAAAGGAACAATCTATCAGATCCTCAAGCAAGGAAGGCCATAAACAAAAGTAACCATGTTTTTGACTGTTTTCTATAGAGGTTTTTATATGGATGAAAAACAAATTAGCCCTCAAATGTCAACGTCTTCAGTTCAAAAGGAAATCCAACACACAGTTACTATCTACCAGATAATGCTGTATGGTCTCTATACAAAGAGACCCACACAGATTTCTGTCACAGACTTCATATACCATTCATGAACCATTAGTATACTTCCTCATGGCAAACATATGAGATGACAACAATAGCAACTTCCTGTACAAGATAGACAAAGTACATATTGTGTACAGACTGAGGCTCTAAACACCATTTTCAGAGCTCTGTATAGCTCTGAAGAGGCATAAAGGGCATTAACTCCAAGACCATAGGAAAGGAAGGCACTACAGTCATATGACAACCACAGCTGACTCCAGTAGCCATGTGCTGCCATGACTGGAGTCAATCCAGCAGCACACCTGATAAAGTGTATATGCTGATAAACTGACAGAAGGAATTTTATATGTTTTACAATGCTACATAACTTCCAAAGCAATAACTTTAGAAAGTCATTCTACATGGCTGTATCTGAGCCAGGAGCAGCTTGGAATCACAGCAGTGCAGCCTGTTCAGTCTGCTCCTCCCGACGCTGGTTCTTGGAGTAGTGAGATCCCACTCCATAATCCCATCCTTCGTAGGGGCTGGAGCTATCAGGCAAAGGCATCATTTGATTTTGATGGAACCAATGTGTGCATTTACACAATGTGAAGGCACACACTCAGAGCAGACAGTAGGGCTAATAACACTACTCACTTCAGTGATGAAAACATAACTGTAAAGCACTTGGAAGAAATCCAAGTCAGAGATGAAGAAAGGTTTTTGGGGAAGATTTGGGCTGATATTATTAATGAGTTACAGCAGGACAGGCTAGTGGATATTCACATGTGTCTTTTTCTTAAGTGGGACAAAGCATGCTTTTCAAGTAAAGATAACGAACAAAACACACTCCTCATACTGCTGAAAGCAGCATTTGTGCCTAATGAGATGTAAGGCAGAATGGATTGCTCCCAATTTCACATGCTCCGTTTCATCTACATAAACACAGACAAAGTTAGTAACCCATGAAGGTAAATACCACCACCACCACCAAGGTTGTCTATCAAGATCCATGATATCCAAACACAGAGCTCCGTGTGAAGCACATCATTCTACTAAGCATGAAATTCTGGCACTGCTGAAGGCAGTGGGAGCTTTGCCAAAAATTTTGAACAGGGAAGCATTTTATCCCCATCCTCTAATTATAGAGGAGAAGTCCTCAGTGAAATACAAAAGAAGGTAAAGCTTTTACCTTGTTAATGTAATGCTTTATTACTAAAGAAAAAACTTTAAATTAAATTATGTAAAATTTTAGAAGTTACAATTTCCAGCCGAGAAGCGATCCCTTAAAGAGATATTTATAGGAATGAAAAATTAAAATGGTGATCAAAACTTCTATTACTTTTATCATTAGAATTATTGTTACAGGGTTGAATATTTCTTAAGAGCATCTGTTTCTCATAAGACACAGACTAAGAATTGGCAACTGAAACATAGATGTTAATTGCAAACATTTATTATACTACCAGGGTTTACATTTAGCAGCTGTCAACATTACTGACAACTGTAACAGAAATCAGAAAAAACTGAATTTTTGCTTGCCAGAAGACCAGCTGGTGCTTGATTTTCCTGGTATTGTTGTTGTTTGTTTATTTACTTTCAAAGTGCATTAAAAGCAAGTCTTTCACTATGATTTGTTTAAGAACATTCTTTACCTAGGACTTATTAGTAGGCAACTACTCAAAAATAGATATTTTGAACACTTATACTCCTTCAAACTTTGATGCAATTTATTGCTTTTCAGCTTTGGTGAAGCTAGATTGCAGAGAAATGAAAATTTAATGGGCTATCTGTTTTGCAGTTCTACAAACTACCTTTCAAAAAGGTAAACATTAAAAAAAAAAATCTGGATTTCAGTAGTAGCTTAACCTAAATATTATCGTGAAAAACAAGCTCAAATGCTTCAACCTAAAAATATGGTAACAAACTGATGCTGCCATAATAGTGTCAGTATTTTATTTTTAAAATGATATTTACATGGACTTATAAGTTGAGATATGGCTAAACCAATAAGCTTTACCCTGAATGGGGTTGCAGCAGTTGTCAAGACTTGTTCGTAACTGTATGTCTCAATGAAGTGAAAGGGATAGACCAATCTAGAAGAGCAATAAACATTTTATTGGATTAAAGATGCTCTCATCACCTCTCCAGTTCACCAACGTGCCTACAACCACAGTGGCCATTACAATGGTCACATACAAGTCAAAGTTCAGTGCCAATAAGTGATCTTCCAGGCTGCAATGTCTGAAGAGTCAGATATACTGGCTCACTGACAGATGCTTAGCCTAGAAAAGCGTTGCAGAAGGACGATCTATGAATGTGCAACTCCTCAGATCCAAGTAAAGGAACTGTGCAAGTAGGAAGGAATCTGTTGTGCTCCACTAGCTCCTTCCCCAAGCAGCAGATCTGCTTGGGCTTGCAAGAGCCTCTCCTGCTCCAAGGACTTTCCAAAAGCAATTGTAGAGGAGAAAGACCAAGTTACTGCATTCATCTGATGGGACAAAAGAGGAATTTTTGCTCCCATCACACCCTTGTGATTCCTTCTGCTGCTTCATATTCAAAGATACACCAATAATCTTTTCTTGACAAGAAGACGGTGTTACAAGAGAGAATAAGGACTAGATAGTTTAAATGATCAGATGATGCTCCCTCACTCTTCATCATCACAATGGTCTCTGTTAGAGCCTATATTTATTTTTTTTCCATTTCCAAATCTGTCCAGGTAGTAAAAAAATACATCAGAAGACCCTAGGCATTAGGTACTCATCTGAAACTTCTGCAGAAGAAGGGAACCAAGAACAACTCTCTTTTTCCATTATCTATCTGTGTTGCCTTCAGAAACAGCTTATATAGACTTGACCAAACCAAACAACCAACCAAACAACCAAAAACCAAAAAACAAACACCCAAAAAACCCCAAACAACAACAACAAAAACAACACCAAAACACAACATGCTGGGTTTTCCCGGAATGGAAGGAGGAACAAAATGTCCTCTCTTGGGCATATCTAACAGCTTCACATGTCAGAAGAATGGCCAAGTGTGGGGACACATTTACACAATACATCTCAAAAGATGTTCCAATTTTTTTTATTTTCTTTTGACATCTTTTTTTTTCCTCATAGTATAAACTTACTATTAAATAAAACTTTGCAAACATAACTCTTTCTGAAGCAAAATGAGCCTTACAGCATCTTTTAAGACATAGTATCCTAATCCTTAAATCATAGTCTTTAATATTGTGATTATGCACTTGTTAAATAGATGGAGCCTGAAGAGATTTTCTGCTTCTTCACATATCTTTTCCCATATGTGCTATTTGTCTTAATGTTTTTAATTCTTTTTTCCTTGTGCAATATATTTTTATTATAGTTGTGATTGTTCTCAACAGTTTTCGTCTATAACGTATTAATGAACCAGAGAATAAGATGCAAAGTTGACATGCATTATAAAATGATACTGTGCCTGCATTATGGTGGGCCAGAAGAACTTGTGGTCCTGAATTGTAGTTGTTTCCTACTGACATGTTGGTATCCTGGATGTTATGACTGCAGAATCCCAAACTTTATCTACAGCTGAGTCTGATGGGTGCACGTGCTGTTCTCCCAGAGTACATTAGGCAATAGCACATGGTGTCTTAGACATGGCTCATTTTATTCCTTGTGAATGAACAATTTTAAGAGCATTTCACTGCACTAGTTTAGTTTTGACTTTAGCATAGGACCTTCATATATTTTCCAGAAACTGTATTGTCTGCAAGGACAATAAATAAAAGAAGCTAATGCAATTTGTGATTGCTTTTCTCACACTTATTATTTGCCAAAATCCTGAAGGCCAAGAAGCTAAGAGAGATTTTTTGTTTGTTTGTTTGTTTTTTAGCAAATTCTGTACTTTTCATCTGGAAACATGCCAGTGCTATTCATGTTTAATCTTGGACGTTGACTAGCCTTGACAGATATACTTGGAAGCAGAAACAGTTTAAAAGAAACTAAGTTTTCTAAGCATGCCTTTTGTCTTCAAGCTTTATTGCATCAAATGAATTAGGATTTTCAAAAGCACACAGACCCTTTATTTACTATACAGACCCTCATGTAGAGGAGTAAAACTGAGCTGCCACCTGAAGACCCTCTTACACATCACATCTTTATGCCAGAGAAATCTACTAAATTGAAACAGTTCAATTCTCAGGACAGTTTCCTGAGACAAAAATACATACTACTGAAATAGCTAAATGACAAAAACTTAGGGAGAAGTCTTGGGTTAAACTAAATTTTGGATCAGGCTCTTACTATTTGGAGATTATATGTTTCTTCAGTTCTATCATCAAATGTATTTTTATTTCAGTAACCAAAAAACTAAAAGCCTGAAGAATAGAGATCTATGGAAGCAATCTTGCTTAGCTGCTTTTTCTAACAGATTTCTTGCTCTGCCATTTTCATGCCTTGTAAATTAATCTGCCGATATTTGGACAGTGCTTTTTAACTAAAAATTCCTTAGGTAATTTGTAATCTCTCACAGTGATCTTTATAGGCATGAGAAACTGAACATCTCAGCATGCAAACAGAAATTCACTATCTCCATCCTCTGCAAAATCTTGGTTCTAGTCCTTGCTCCTCTTTGGATCTACACTTGAAGGTAGAAAACCATAAAAATCACACATTCCAGCAGAAGGAAAAACTTCCCAGTTGTTCAGTTCACAGAAAGTTTCAGTTGTTTGGTGTTAATCAGTAGCTGCCCAAGCTATTGATTTACTTTATTGTGCACAGAAACGCTTGTGTGTTAAAAATAGCATATAAATGCAAGCCTGACACAAGCATTCATGCAGTTTCAATTTAGCCTGGCAAAATACCTTGGAGCCTAAAAGTTCTTTTTTTTTTACTGTAACTTTATGTCAAAAGGAACATGGCATTCAGCGCTTCAGTTGCACATAATAGCACATTAGTTATTAAACTATAACTGTATTATTACAACTATTCGTTATAAAAGAGAAATTTCTTGCATGGCAAGTCTGAAATTACTCCCTTGTTAGCAACTAAAATGTCAAAGTTCATAAAATATGAAACATTACTGAAAATACTGAATGTGGCATTTTCAGTGTAACTATTAAAATGCTTTCATTTGCATATAATTTCATTTTTAGTTCACTATCTTAAAAGCATTCAAATTGCACAGGAATCTGCAGATATATTCAGAGTGCACTGCACAGTAATGAGGACAGGATTTCTTGCCTGCTCTGAACTACTGTCAAATGATATTCCAGTTTGCAAGCAGTGTCAGATCACTTTACCTTCTAATACTTTGTTGTGTTTCATCAAAAAATATGAGAAAAGTAGCCTGACTTGTTTTTCCTGCCTCAGATATAAGTTAAGTTGTGCTTTCACCACATATCTGCTGAGAGCTCCCAAAAATACAGAAAAATCGGAGACTAAAACACTCCCCAGAAACACGATTCAATTCACTAATTATGCAAATTACATGGAATAGAAAAAAAAGTGAATGCTCAGTTACTGATGGCAGACTGAGGCCATAAAAACACAATAATATGTCTCTGTTTACTACCTTTTTATGGAAGTGTTTTGACTTTGGATTTCAGTATCCCACAGAAAAACAAATCAATTATAGTGCTGCAATTAGCACATGTGTCTTTTGCCTAAATCCTCCCTATTCCTCAAGAAAGTCTGCAGACATTACTCAGCGTGCCTCTGCTTTATTTAAAGAATCTCTGCCAAGATCCAGGGAGGCCAAAGAGGAGGTGCCTGCCCTGGTTGTTCCAATCCCAAGCTTTTCTCTATGCATCGTCCCAGCTCAGGAGACCACAGATGGAACTGGATGAGGGACACTTACCACGATGTTGACTTCTGTGGAATCATGTTTCTTTCTGCACAGTTGTTCTGAATAACCTGCTTCAGTCCTTCCCAAGAGCCCCACTTCCCTCCAGGCTTTGTCTCTCAGTCTCCCTGATTCGTGGGAGCAGTATCACAGATCAGTAAGATTTCTAAATAACTATACCAAAGTTTCTGTGGGATTTTAAAATCACCATTTAGTGACAACCGTGTATGAAAACAGTAACAGATTTTCAGAGGTAACATGTTTTACTGGGCATGTCCCAAGGAAGGTCCTGCAACAACCTCTGCCATGTATCCCATGATAGGGCTGGGAAGGAAATCTTAGTCACTGAATGTGCTCTAGCTTATTTTGTGAATGTTTACAGACACTTGATATTTCTGTAACAACTAGTACAAAAACAGAAGTACAAAGGGATAGAAAAAGAGCAAGACATTCTACGTCATGTACCGGAGGCCTCACTGTAGGTCTGTGGAAGAAGAAAACAAAACCTCAAACCCTACCTATGAGTACACTGTCTGCCCATGGACCACTCACTCTACTACATTTCCCAACTTTTCCTTCAAAAAATAAATCAACTAGTCCTATTTCAGTGAAGCAGAATGAAGACCACAGAAGGATACGTCATGCTAATATTTTGAAGCATTTATGAAATACATCATTAAATGATGATAGTAATTTGATCACCACTGCTTCTTTCCACTGAACATCTTGGATGCAGGCATTCTGTCTGTAGATAAAGTAGGTTGTGTTTGTTGACTCACTGTGAATTCAGTTTTTCCCCACATACTGTACATCTGCTGCACATGCCTGCACAGCCCTCATTCTTCAACACCCACAGTACACTGATATACTGAGTAACAACATGTGAAAGATATCTACTGAATCTGTGCATAAAAAGATCCCAGCCTGATTATTATTTTTCATCTTCAAAACAAATCAGCAAGATTTGTGATTTAAGACAAGCCAGTTACTCATTTCAAAGTAGTTTTTGCTACTGTATCTCTCCTAAGAATTCAGAGCAAATGACATACTTTCAAGTAAATTTTTAACAGGTTTTTTTCACCAATTTTTTTTATTGAATGGTTTTAATATACTCTGGCCCTAATTCTACAATTCACTTAACTTGCCAGCTGCTAATTTCTATGTGTAACTAAAAACCTGTCGGTAATTGGCACATAGCACTTCATTCATATGAAAAAAAATCTGTCAAACATTTTTTGTGATAATGTAACATGAAAGCAAAAATGAAGAATCTCTGAAGTTCCATAGATGGAAGTATCTCTCTATGTTAAGAAATTCAGCATTTTTTGAGAAATATTCCAGAAGAAGGACCAGATGGAGGAAATAATTTCTACCATTTAGAGGGCAGAATGGGTGAAACAACTGTGAACATAAGCTCAGGTGGGGCACAGCTTCTGTAATTATTTTCTTTACAAAAAAGCTTGGTCTACTGGACAGGACTTGACTTTAAAGATGAAAAAAGGTCATTTTATTTCTGTGTTTTGTTGTGTAGGTTTTGTGTAACATCAAGCAAGATTTGATTATCCATGTGAAAACAAGAATGATGATACTCCCTTTCTCCCACGTTTATTGTCCCTTAGCTGTTTAGACTGCAAACTCTTGTAGGCCTCTCTCTTGTCATTATAACAATAGGAATAGCAACATCAGTATTAAAATTAGTGAGAATTTTAAACATAAAATCAAAACAAAACCAAAAAAAAAAAAAAAAAAAAAGAGAGAGAGAGAACAAACAGATGAATATAAACCTATATGTGCACATACACCCACAGCAGACAACAAAACTTAATTCTTAAATTAGTGCATAAGCATACTACCTGTCAGAGTTTCAGGTAGATTTTACAATGAAGTATCTTGCTCAAGACTGCATATATTTCCTTCCCCATACATAATTAAGTTATTCTTATTTCACATCCCATAAATATTCACTGATGCAAGAGGGAAAATAGAACACGCTCCTCCCAAGATGCTGAAAGGACCAAGCAGAACCTCATCAGGGATCACTTCAAAGATCAACTTCTCATGTCCAGAGGAACAAATTTAAATGATCTTCTGTGAGCCCACTGTTAGCAATTGCACTCCTGAATTATGCATGATTCTTGACTGCTCATAATAACAAACTACAGTTTCATTAGTAAATTTCAATTATTGCAGCCCTTCTTACTCCTTGTTTGTTACAGTTAATTTTCATTTTTAGAACATCCTTTCACATTTGCTATCAGCAATGATGTCATGTTCAGAAAAAGGCCTATTAGACTCCTTATGCATTCTCTATGTGCTGCCCCAAAGTGTACAAATATAACTGTAAATTCTAGAAAATGCTGCAGCTTTGTCTCACATACCACTGGTCTTCTATGATTAGGAATCATTTTTGCCTGAATAAGACTTTGAATTTAATCCAGTAGCTGAAACTTGTGAAACATTAATATCACTTGATCTTTGTAGGAGTTAAACACACACACATTACCACAGTACCTGCAAAATATAGCAAGACATATGTTAACCATAGCCTTATTTTGACCACCTGTCAAGAATCTTAAAACAAAATATGCCAGAAAGTAAGCTGCCACTGGTCAAAAAAAGAAAAAAAAAATTATACAACAGGTTTGCCTTATGTTGATATAAGTATTTTGGAGACTCACCCTTGCTTTAGTAAAAGTGTTGTTAATCAGTGGAATAGAGCTGAATTCTTTGTTGGAGTCAATACATTTGTGCTAATAAAGGAAGATTTCTTCCACTACTCATGTGCCAGAACCAGGAAAGGACTTGATCCCCTCTTCTTTGGGTTATTCATTGTCAAAATTAGTTTCTGCCCTAGAAAACTATAGGACATCATTTCCAGAAGTCAAGTGCCCTGCCTGTCCAGCTAAACAGTCAGCAGAAGTCATGGAGCCTCTGGAGGGTCTTAGTACAGCTACTTACATCAGGGCTCCTCTACTGAAGTAAATCCTTTTTTTGTTCCCACTTTGCCCAAGAGGGGAACCAAAGCATGATGTCTAGGAATTCATAAACTGGGTATCTTTGGAATGCTGCACTTCAGGAGTGCGTTTCTCATCAATGGACATTCGGTAGTTTCCTGAACCAGAATAATGCTGGCCTGAAGAAAGATCTGCTGAAATATGTGCCATGTTGGTTCAGGTCCATG
This sequence comes from Myiozetetes cayanensis, assembly GCF_022539395.1. Classification (NCBI taxonomy): domain Eukaryota; kingdom Metazoa; phylum Chordata; class Aves; order Passeriformes; family Tyrannidae; genus Myiozetetes; species Myiozetetes cayanensis. The sequence continues at coordinate 19,834,796 of NW_026087411.1, forward strand.
GCATTAACCATTCCTCTCCACAGATCTGCCTTTCCAGTGCTGCAGTACTTGCTAATTCAGACGTAGCCGATACATCAAATGGGGGCTACAGAGCAAGATTGAACACAGCTCCACTCCAGCCAAATTCCCACTGGTTTGCACTCGATGAGGAGTGTAAATCTGCCACCTAAATCAAAACTGCCACTACAACTTAAATTTGGACAAGGCCATGTGTCTGGGAATTGGGGAACTCCTACTAAATCTGCCAGAGCTGGTGACCTTGCAGAGGTAGAGGTGAATCAGATCCTGTTGGGTCTCACCACTGCATATATCACAGAACATACTACCTCCTGCAATCTGACACGGACTTCAGCCGAGCTGATTTTCTATTCCACACCATTTCCTCCTGAGGTTTCTCATCAATAAATAAAGAGACATGCTGCTACCACAGCTGCTCTGCACCTACCTAACCCCTTATTAGCTTACAGGCACACAGACACACACAGCCTCCCACCCCCAAAACCCACACCTCTGGAAGAGCAACACTGATAGAACAAAGATGCCAACAGTGTCCAAGCATTGTCTGTTTGCATGTTAATGGTTATAAGTCTCTTAACACCACCACTGTAAACCTCCATTTCAAACACTGATCCATACGAATTTAGAACTGCAATAAAACATTTAACTTCCTAGATTATAAAAATAGTTCAGGTTTTAAAGCTGTCAGATAAGTAAGAACTAAAACATGAATTAGTGGCTGCAGAGAAAGCCAGAGAAGAAATATCCATGTTCAGTGAAGAAACTTTCAGATCCTGATCACCTTAAAAGTTGAATAATTAGAGAAAACAGTAACACTTCTGAAAGCAGCCTGAAATGCCATTAGTTTGACAGAGGGAATGTGCATGAGGATATGGGAGATTTTGGATTATCTCTCTCAGTAAGACAGAAGGAAAACTTGAGTCTGTCTGCTGTATGCTGGGAGACTGGCTGAGTCCATCAGCTATTTGACAGGACAAGCATCTGCTCCCTCCTTAACACCAACCAGAAACAGCACTCTCTGTTTGACAAAACAAAACTGCAGGTGTTGACAAAACCTGTGAATTCCCCAGATAAAATCTGACTTCAGCAAGTCAGCACGGAAATCCTATTGAGAAAATTCTAGAACAACTTTCATTTCAGCCCCCTTCCTTCTGCTTAGCTTACCAAAAAACATTGGAAACATCACATAGAAAAGAACACCTGTATTTTAGATTAGTTTGTTGGCCATTTATGCTTTGATTTCAATTTTAGGTCAAGTAAGAAAGCACATAGCACAAAAAGAATAATAACCTGATATAGACAGATTGCAGACCTTAAAATATCAGCTTAAAGTTTTCTAGTGTCTCATTCAGGAAAGTTTGAAGTATACCAGTGTTTCAATCCAGCTTCAAATCACCAGGAACACTTCAGTTATCAAAACCATAAATAAAATATCTCACTTTCACTAAATATAAGACGCAATACAAATAGAGATGGAGGAAACCAGATGTATTAATCAATCACTTAACCACTAAGACATACAGCTGTAGAGGTCCTCCAGCTCTGGCCAGATCATTACATACTTCTGCCTTCACTAGAATTTATTCCCTTCTTCCATGGACACTAGTCTCTCCCATCAGCCTTACCACTGTACTCCACAAGAACACTGATCATGAACCTCCTTCATTTTTCTAATAAACATCTGCCATTCCTTCCAAACTATTCACTGAGCACTTTCCAAAATATTTAACATGACCTTCAAATGTTTATTCACAAAGGACTTCTGCTGAAATGCCCACAAGAGTCAGCTAACGTGGCTTGACCATACAGCAGGTACAACAACTGGTACTAGATTCACTTATTCACAAACACAAAAAACTGTACACTGCTCTTAGTTTACATGCATTATGCTTTCTCATTTTTGTTAATACTGTCAGTTCTTTGTTACTCATTATATGCAACTATAGCTTATTGTATTAAGTCACATAATTCAAACTATAACTTTCAAAATACTGAAGTTATTTAGGAAGACTGACTGGAGCTGTCAGGATCATAAATCTCTTCAATATCAAACAGCCCCTAGAATAATAAAAGCAAGATTTTCAAAGATCAATAAATAAACAAATAAAACTGACTAATTCCAGTCAGTCGACATTTGACAACTTAATAGCCTTTGCATCCCTGAAAATCTCTACAGGGGAATTTGGAAAAAAAAGTATGACCTCAGCCACTCAAGAGGCTTTCTGGAAAATATATGCCTTGTTTCTATGTTTAGTTTCACCTTGTACCTTTATAACCTCTTCATAAAACATGATTGCAGCCTTGGTCTTTTTACAACTGATTTTAATTAGAATTACCGAAGAATGAATCATTTGTCTACATGAAAGCAGTTTTAGTTTGCAGTTGCTATATGCTGGGTTATGTTTGCTTATTTCAGTTTTGGCATTGGTGATGATTTCTAAAGATCCTAATAAAAACAGATTTCAAAGCCAATAATGGAGACAGAAATAAAATAACAGTGAGAATGATCTTTCATACACTTCTATTTGACCAAGTATGTCCATTTCATGAAGAATTAACTAAAATACTTACTAATGCAAATAGTCCAGTCATAGCATGAGCTGACTTCAGCAAGTTCTCATATACAATGTCTACTTATGCTTACAGATAGTAAAAATTTGGTTCTACAAAATTAATGTTTACAAAATCAGTTTATGCAAGTATCGAATTTCTCTTCAATATATTATCATTGCTGTTATGTGTTAGAGTCAAAATTCTGGACTAAATTCTGGATGTCCCTGTCAGAATTACAATCATAATTACTAGGGCAGTTTAAAAAAAGGCACTTTTATTATTATATCTTACTTTGTGGTTTGTTTTGTTTTGGTTTTGGTTTTGTTTTGTTTTGTTTTTTAATTATTATTTTTTATCTGGACAGATTCTTCTAGTGAATCCAATAAAATGTAATACTATAATTCACAGCTGCAGTGATAATGACTAGAGAAAGAGGAAACCATTAAGAGACAGCCTCTCTACTGCTGAAAGCTGCTAATAATCCCACTATTTCTCATTTTTATGACTGCATATTTTATGAATGATAATCCACTCATTACATATTACCATAAATATTTTGGTTTAGCAATGAAAATAGGCATCAATAAAGTACACACTCTAGAAGCTTTTCTGCTTATATTTCAGTTTCTACTAATGTATATCCTGGTAATATTTTTACTGAATATTACCCACACACTGGATAACTATGTGAACTATTATTTTTAACTGGAAGAAGTTCATACATAACTTATATACTATCTGCAGCTATAAACCAGTTTTGTCAGATACCTGAAATCATACTGAATCTGCCTCATTAATTTTCCCCCCTGCTGTACAATATAGCCTTCCAATATATTAATATTCCTATGGCTTACATAGTCTTGACCCAACAAAGTAGTAAGAATACTGTAAATTTTGCATCTGAGCACTACTTGTAGTAGTGTGTACTTTTACCTTCATTCAAGCTATTACAATCACAGGTGGGTATAACTCAAGGTACTTAAGAATTGAGAACAAGCTATAAAAATCCACTGAATTTTAAAAGCTATTTTAACCTATTTCAAAATACTTTCTTTTCGACTTCCTATATCTCAGGTCTATCTGTTAGTTTGAAAACTCAAGAGGCACCAGAGCCTTTTAATCATTTCTGCAATGACTTGAGGCTGATGCCATTCCTTCCTCCTCATAAAATATACTTTTATTAACCATTCTTTTGAATGACAACTCCTAGTACTAATTTTAATACCATGAACTTTGGCAGCCTGGTTTTAAATTTCACCAGGTTTTTGTTGGTTTAGGGTTTTTTATTTATTTATTTTGGTTTGTTTAATTTTGGTTAGTACATATTACAGTGATAGTTATTTTAGTCCATTTGTAAACCAATTAAACCAATTTTCAAATTTACCTGCTAGTTTGGTACAAGTCATACCAGGTGTGGTCCCCAAAGGAGACTAGAGAAGATGCAGCATAGCTGATGGGTAAGAACTGGTTTATGCAGCTGCATTTGGGTGATGAACTAGCATATAACTGTTGCTACGCTTCAGAAAATCAACATAATAGGACTCAAACGTGAAATGTGCTGTGGGATTTTTGCTCTTATTAGTGTGCTGCTTTATCAGAAGAGTATTTGGTAACCAAAAATGAAAATTTTGCCATATTAAAAGATAGAAATGAGGAGATTTGCTCTTGCCTTACCATTTCTATTTCATTGTAATCTTCAAACTGTTCTGTAATCATAATTAACTAAGATCTACTGATTCCACTCTGACGCTTCTCTTTCCCTTTCATGTCAACAGTCGCCTCTCAAGACCCCCGCGGCCTCTCAAAACATTTACTTTTCTTGTTTCTCCTATTGTATTCTTATGTCTTTCCATGTCTGTAAAAGACAGTAAATGTTGAAATGTTGAAACAGAAATGTTGAAATTGGCCAGAATGTTCCACCACTGATTGACCGTTCAGTTTCGGCCAAAAAGAACAGATAAGATCTGAGTTTTCCTTACCTTTCTCCCAATGGGAGATTAACAGGTCTCCCTCCTTACTGAACTGCTGATTTTCACCAAAAGAAAAAAAAAAAAGAAAGAAAAAAAAAAGAAAAAGGAAAAAAAGGCAAGAATTTAGTACCTTTGATACCCTAGGTTTGCACTAAATTTTTCTAATACAAGGTTCAAATGCCATTGGAGAAAACTAGGACTGACTGATACATGTGAGGATTACAGAAACCTGTTTCCTCAGGAATCAAACTCCTTTACTTGAAAATTCAAAGCCTCAAACAACCATAATGGGCCTTTCAAAGTACCACAATAATAAAAGACCATTTCTGGACAAGGTTTCACCCCTCTCAAACTAGAAAATAAAGGGAAAAAATATAAGCCTTACTGCTCAAGGCATAAGCAAACATCACACTGTTTCATCTTTTCCATTTACTATCCAGGTAGAGCAGCTGTATTTTATCTTGGCCAAGAGAAAACTGTCATGGTTATCAAGATGCATTGTGCTGGTCATCTTCTGCCCAGCCTTACATCTTGCCCAAGGCTCAGAACTGAGAGACAAACACAAAAACATAGGCTTAATTCCAAAAATTAATTTAAATTAATAATAATAATAATAAAAAGAGGTTACTACCCTAGAGACATTTAAATGAATAATAAAACTGTTACATTACTGACTTTATCTGGAGAGGTCAGCATTTCTGCTTGGGGTCTATCTTACAAAACAAGCTATAAATCAAGCCAAACCATAACCTTTCTATCATACTTTACATCAACGTCTGATGGACAAAATTTTCCTCCCGAGCATTAGTTTTTTACATTCAACAGTAACAGCCTAGAAAGCTATTTGAGTTCATGTAACAGTGCAAGATACTACATATAAACACACACATACACAGGCATAAATGGTTCAAGCTCAGATGGGGGGGGGATGAGATAAAACAAAAAGCAACTAATGCAAAAAAACTTAGATCAAACAACCTCCCAAAAAAACCCAAATACAATTTTTGATTTACACACTGCTCAAGTGAAATCAGTGCTTAAAATAGGAAAGTAAAGCTAAATATTGCAAGAACAAACTTCAGTTTAGGGCAGATCATTGAGGAAAATCATATGCAGAAGTAACATCAGTTTCCTATTTATGTCCCCACTTGAGCAGTTGCTCTAAAACCACGCCACAGCACTAATGGACAAAAATTCCTCCATAGCAATAACCATGTCATTTCTTTCCTACTAGTAATAATATTTTGATTTAATGTTCTACAAGTTTTATTCTCATTTAAAGTGCCTTTTAAACAGTACGTCAAAAAATCATCCAAATGCTTGGAATATATGCCGTTAAGGTGTCGCCTAAAATTGCCATGGAACAGTTCAAAAGTCTGAAAAAACTTGGCAAATGAACCTATTTAATTTTTTTAAAACTGGGGGCAAAAAGGGTCCCAGAGTCCTCCAGGTAGCTCACACACAGAAGAGAATTTTACCTTGTCCTTTTTTTCTGTTTGTTTTTGGTTTTACAGGGCTGTTTTAAATATACTTTTTTTGGTAGCAGCTTGGCTGAATTAAAAAGTAACAACATCACTTTAGGCTTTTAATGCTGATTGGGGTAATAAACTGTATATTGAGAAAGAAAGGCATGCCAATGTTTTCAATTTCGGAACTGCCAGAAAGAACACCCATTAAAAATTTAAGTTGCCAGTTCTTGCTTTGTTTTTGGGTAAATATCAGATGTTGAATGTTTTTCCAAGAAAACATGTTAAAGAATTCAAGATCAGAGTGCTGAAGTCTCCATGCCAGGGCATGTACTCAACACCTTCCAAAAAGACTCATTTTTCCTTCCATTAATGCAGCAGAGAGCCTCTGAACAGTGCATGAGTATGTGCCCTATCTGCTAATATTAACAAGAGCTGAGTGTAACATTAAATCTTTACTTCTTGGAAGCCTTACCCTGTGCCCACGGTTATTTGAAATAACCAGCAGATGCCAAGACTAGAAAAAGTAGTTCCGGGGTAGGGATCTGGAGGGAAGTTAATTCAGAGCTCTGTCTTTGAAGTTATAGGACTGGTTTGATTTTTTAAAAATTATTCTTAATTTCTAAATGATATCTTATTCCCTTATTCCAAATAGTCTTCAAAAATAAAATTATTTTCTTCCTTTTAAAAACGTCTTTAAACCTTATCATTGAACCATCCAGTAGGATCTCTTGGTGATCCCACCAAAGTATCAGATATTTAGTCTTCATTAAAGTCTTGGGAAAAAACCAAAATCAATCTTTTATGAAAAGAGCTTAGCAGAGGTTTGATGGCAAGCACTGCTGAGATACAATCATGATGATGTAGTACCCGAAGAATAAAGTAATAGAGAGACACTGAACCTTGACATAAATAATCAGATGTAGCAGAAGGGAATCATTGGTAGCTACCTCTTAAACAGATGAGTCCTCACTATGTACAATTTAAGGGGTCAAAAACAAAGCAAATGACAATGGACATAACTTCGAATTAAGACAACACATAAGGGTATTTTCCTCTCTTACACTACATGATGTATTCTGGACAACAGAATAACTCACATTCAACATCCTCCCTAGACTTAAAGGAAATCATACTTCCTATGGGGACATTTCATATCTTGGACTTGGTTTTCAGTCCACAGCCTGTGTGATGTTCACAGCAACACCACACGCAGTTCACATTTTGCCAAAGATCAGACTAAGCAGTGGTGGCAGCTCTCTGTGGATGAGCCATCCGTTCCTGAACGTGGCACGCTGCAGCCCATGAGGTATTTCAGACTGCTGAACATGCACAGCACTGTTTGCCAAAAGAGATGGAGCAGAGCCACGTTGCTCAGCTCACCAGCTCAGAACCCTCAATGGAACCTTTCCTCTGCCAGGGTGAAGGAGCCAAGGCATTCACAGACCTCAGCTCAGGATACACCACTTCATGCACACTCACTCAAACCTCTCCAAGCTTCACAAAACCCTGATGGCTCAGAGCTCCAGCTCCAGACTATTACTGCAAGAGTCTCAAACCCTCCCTTCACACCATATTCATAACAGATCCTACCAGTTCCTTTTGACTTCAGAGAAGTCCCCATGAGGGGACCAAGAAACTTCTTCCTTTTTGCACAACAGACAAAATATAATCCGTCCTTTGAACAGGATGTTTGTTCATACCCAGAAACATTTTCAGTTCAGGTAAAGAGTTACAGCTTCATAACTCTTTACTTTTCCCCATCAGTATTGGTCCCAACACTTTGATCACAGGATTGATAGCTACAACTGGTTGAATAGTCTAAAGTTTCTGGATTTGTAACAATTCCTTACAAAACAAATTCAAAATTGGATGTTCCCCTTACAAACTCACTGTATGGGGTAGAAATGCTAGAGCATTAAATGAATCAGCTCTGGCAGTGCAATAAGCTTGAGTAAGAAACAGTGTTAATTAAACCTGTTAAGAATCAAAGTAAAAGTTGGAATCTCTCCAGTTCCGATGCAAAGCTGTTCTAACAGGTTATCTACTGTCTTTGCTGTGCCCTTGTCTAGATCAAATTATCTTTGTTTCTCTATTGAATGAAAAGAAGAGGTTTAGCTCTCTGAGGAAAAAAATGTAAGATATACCACTAAGCTGCAGATGATCTGGGAGAGCTAACCTATGACACAATGCTCATTCCATCTTGCTGCTCTGAACTTCTGAGGATTCAAAAAGGATTTTTCACTGTTGGAAGCAAGTTAATAGAGTCAGAAATAAGTTTCGGGGATTCAATAAAGTTAATTTCTCACCTGTCCACTTCTTGTCATATATCCCTTGTCTTACCAGCAGCTGAATCTAGAAGCTGGGGCAGGGGGAAGAACAGGCAATTGTGTAGCAGTGATCAAGAGTGGAGGAGCACACAGACCCAGTGAGTGATTCGACAGCAACCACTGATGAACAATGGCTTGTCAGCGGACAGTCATTTGTCTGATCCGACACACTGGGAAAAAATGTTGGGGGTGGGGATTTTTTCCCACCAACAGTTAGAAAGTAAAAAAATTAAATTAAATAAAAAAACCGAAACAAAACCAGCCATGCTCAAATGCTATACCAACTGCATGAAACTCCCTGTTAAAGTGGCTTTTGAAGGTTAATAACAATCAGCATCCAGTGCTTCAGTTAGATCTTTCTGACAAGCTCACCACTAAATTTTTTTTAAAAAACTTATATCTAAAATTTTAGTTTACTTTGTGTCAGTTTACTTCTGATTTGCTAATCAATTTATCTAGAGAGAATTAAAAAGAGTGAAAATTTGTATAGAAGACAGTACTATGAATTAAATGTACTAAATGGAAATCCCTTCCCCATTGAGAACTTTGAAACTAGGGTAATAAAATTTTTATCAGGTTGTAACTTAGAAGATTAGAAGACTGGTAGCACATTACTCTAAAAATCAAATCTGATTAATGTTTAATTGTAGCAATGTGCAGAGGTATTAATTAGGTGTACTTTCAATGACTCATAAATAGCTATTAAAGCAAAAGGAAGAATAATTTGAAGATTAACATGAAAAGAATGGTATACTTGAGTGGTAAATTATAATTAAAATGAATGGACCTTGTGAAAGTAATAGAAATTGTCATCCAATATAATAATTTAGATACATAATGCAGTTATAACAAATTTTCTACAATCAAGTCTGACACCTTTTCCTCAGGATATTTTTTTTTACAGAAGCCACAGGTGTGAATTAAAAATTAATTTATGCTTTTCAATGAGAGTCACAGGGACAATCTTAAAACCAGTTCACCCATTTGGTTCTTACAGCACCGCTGAATCATCCATGCAAGCTTTGTTTCAAAGGGGGTCTCAGATAAGCTCAGGATTCAAATAAGTGTTGCAATTGAACTTTAAACTCTGTACCTTTGCCTTTTTTTTTTTTTTTAAAACCTGAGATCCTCAAAGTCACTCAGGGGTTATAAAATCTTGTTTCAGAATTGTCTTTCAGAACAGACACACTTTCCTGCTGCATTTGTTACCTAGATGGAGGCTAGGCATATTATCATTGCTCATTTCCCTTCCTACTGTTTAGCAAAAACAATTTTTTTTTCCATTATCAGAAGATGCAGTTTACACTGCATTCCTTAAAATACTACTACCACTTATAATCATAAAAAATAAGTACCTACTGTTCATGATCTTGCAGAAAAGATTGAAAATATGACCAAGAGGATCAACATTAAAAGCATATAAAATGAATCTACATTTTCTCCTTTTTTATGCCAACATAATAAACTTTAGATATCTGCTTTTGGCACAACCTAAATGTATTTTAACTAAACCCGTTGAAATTGGAATTAACTTCTACTGTTCAGGTCTGGAACAGCAATAGGAAGTAAAACAAACACATAATCTTGTGTCCTATGAAGAAAAAAGAAAAAATGGTAGAAAACAACTCATCTGGGTCTAGTATTTGTAAGTGATTTTTTTACAAGTGCATTTCTGTCCTTATTTTTAAAGCATAATTGCATAATCAAAGAGAAGTAAATGGTTAAGATTTATAATTTTCATTCCAAAAATTGAACAGATCAGTGATGCAACACCAAAGAAACTTCTCTGGCTTGCTAAAATTAAGGAGCTGCATTTTAGCCAGGTGGTCAAAAAAAAAAAAAAAAAAAAAAAAAAAAAAAGAAGTTTTATGTAGCAGGTCTGCAATCTGAAACATGAAAGTTTACATTTCTTGAAAGCTCTGCATAACAGTTTCTATTATGCACTAATTATCTTCTGCTCTAGAAACATGTTGAAAATGAGAAGAAATAAAATTCAGGAAATTAATTGATACAGTGTCCATCAGAAGAATTGTTGAGAAATATATTTAATATCAGCCATTAAGGAACTCTCCAGCTGCAACCCATACTCATTTATTTTCTATCACTCAGAGGATGTGAGGTGAGGAAAAAGTGACCAAAATGTCCTGCCTGGGCAGTGATGTGAATTTTCCCCATTTACACTTATGCCATCACACATATCCTCTTAAGTGCCTGGTAGCCAATAGAAACCTAACCCCACAACTTAGCTCTCTAACTTGAAAGCCTTAGAGTTCTTGCAGCAGGAATTCATTTTTAGCAGGAAACAAAATGAAGAGTTGCAGCAGGCTTTTAAAGGGATATTTATTCTTAAACCATTAAATAGTTATTTAAAACATCTTTCATTCTAACATCTTTCATTTTAATGTATTCATTTTTGGTTACAATTACTGAATCTTTCTGAAGTTTTATAATAAGTGATTGATATAGAGAATCATTATGTTGCCTGTTTTCCTGGGGGTGTTAATAAATCAAACAAGTAGGACATAGAATCCAGATTTAAAGTATCTCAGGTGGCTAGAATTGCTAATAAAAACTGCATAAACTTCTTTTACAGCTAGGAAAATACCCACTACAATGCATAAGAGAATGTGTCACCTAATTGCTCTTTCTGTTCCATCACTACAGTGCTTAATCATCCTGTCCTTTGTCCACTTCTGCAGACATATTCAATTGTGCTATGAAGACTGATAAATTCAGCAGCATTACAAGATTTAGAAAAGGTTTTGGCCTTTGGAAATGTGCATTGGGTTCTAGGAAGTGTGGATATGCCATGTTTCCTGTTAAGAGCTGGTGCAGAGTGACATTTTTCTTTTAATGTGTCTCTAATGCTGTGTAACTCTTGCAGCGCTCTAAAAGTATATTGCTTCCTGCACTTCTAAACAATTCTAGAAATAACAGTTAGGAATCCTTTTTGATTATTTTAATGAGATATAAAGCAAGTCTTAACATGAATTTTGACTAAAAATCTTTCAGGAAGTTGTTGCTGTATGGATTCTGAATTTAGTAAAAACAAGCAACGGCAATCAGGATTATAATGACCTTAGAAGACAATCAGTTTGTCATCAATATATGGATGATGTGCTTTCACCAAAATGGAGTGGAAAACAACTTCTTTCACAAATATTTAATAAAAAAAGAAAGAAAGTTTTGAAAAATATCTCCTTCCTGAGGTACAGCTACAAAAATAAACTTTTTACATTTTTATTAGCACAGAATTAATCAATGATTCTGTCACCAAGGTGAGTCAAAATTTGAAATTAAAGTTGTGAGGCTACACTGTGAGAGTCTGGATCAGGTCCTGCTCTGAACTAGATGGGTAAAGAATTTGAATCCAGTTTCCTCCAGTCCCACTGAAGTCAGTTAGTGGTGCTGAGCAAAAGAGTTCCCTTTGCATTCTATCTTATACATTCTATCACAATCCTGAAAATTTTCCACATTCAGGTTTCCATCGAGAAATGAGACTGGAAAAAAAATAACCTTTTAAACTTATACAGCACTATTACCTAAATCAGATCACTGGTCTTTCTCCAACTGCACGCAGTTCCCGGCAGTGAACAAAACCACACAGTTACTAAGCAGATAACCCTTGCTTTGTGTCTACAAGGTTTAGTTAGGTGTGATGGTTTTACCCTACATTAGATCAAAATAACAGAACTTGAAAACCCATGAAGTTTTTCCTGAGATTGGTGTACGTGCTTAAGTTAGAAGGAAAAAACCCAAACTAATACGAGCATCTCACCTGGGACACTTACAAAAAAGCCAGCTGAACAGTAGCAGAAAAGCCTACTAACTTCCTAAAAATCAGCCTTTAGAATCAAAGCCCTGCTATTATCTCCCCAGCAGGACCAAAAGGAGAAGTACTAGTTTTTCTTTTGGAACCATAACTTAGTATCACTCATTACCAGTCAGGCCCACAAGGAAGCAGAGCAGAGCAGTATGGAGGGAAGGCTCTATACCTCCTGAAGTGATACTGTGAATACACTTTGCTTTCTCTACACCCTCCAACTCAGCACAGGCAAGTAATTTCCTTGTGATCAGGAACTCTCTTGCAAGCTGACCCTTAAAAATTAATTACCAAATATTCCAAGTCAGTAAGCTTTCTGAAGTATAAGCTTGCATGTAAAAAATTCTGATGTAGAAATCAATCGTGGCCATAATTTAACAAAAATACTAACTGTGTAAGGAATGTTTGTGATAACCATTTTATCAGTAGTACGTGTGTGGGAGAATATGATTCAAGCAAAACCACTTTCCTGTCTTGATTTTTAATGTTACTGTACATTACAGAAAAAATGCAGCATGAAACTCTCCAATATTTTCAGCAAGAAAAGGAAGGATTGGAGGAAACCAATTATGTTTGCCAGTAAATCAGAAATGCTTGTGACTGGTGCCTCAGAGGGTCAAAAGTAATAAATGTCATGCACTAGTATCCTGATACTACACCTGTGTCAGGAGATAGTGAAGATGAATATTATAATTAGAAATGCTGAACAACATCTCCATTACAAGACAGATAAAGTGACAATCCTGACACAGCCACAGCAACAAATTTATTCATCATTTTTCTTCCAACTCGATGAAAGGACATACATTATCAGCCTGGGTGACTTCTACCTTTTGGGGCAATGAAGCACATCCAGGACCTAACTTTGCAACCGCAGAACTGCAAAATAGCTGGTGAAGCTGCATGCCACAACTTGGGGAGAAGGAGGCTAGATAGAGTGGTTAAAGGATGGGGTGACACAAGCAGGGGAGGTTCGCCTTCCTTGGCACAGAGGCAAACACTTGCTCCTTCTCTGCTGCACATTTGACAGCAGAACCTGGGTAATCTTGCTAATTCACATCTAAGGAGACTGCTATCAGCTGTCACTGCAAAGCAATAACCAAAAACCCAAGTGGGGTTAGTTCAGACCAAATGCCTGCAGATGCAGCATGGCTGGTTTTCAGGGAAATATCCTGCCTTTGCTCCAGAGGAAACCCCAGAATACAGCCTGCTGACAAAGACTTGTACAGAGAATCAAGATTTAGTCACAGATAGAAAGCTAAAACTTCTTCCATGTTTAAAGTATACCAAGCTTTTATGATATAAACCCAGAGTTGTGACGATTGTTAACAGCTAAAGGAATTTCTTAAATGAACATTTTATTAAAATCATTAGAAAGCCACATCACAAATAGTCAGTAATGTTAGGAAACCGGACAGTTTATTTTAGAAATGAAACAGGAAAGTTTATCTCCCATGATTTGTTAGTGAGTATCTTTCAGATAATCTTCATGCACTATTGTGATCAGAGACCTTCAAAACATTTCCCAGAGAGGTGCAGCTATCTCTGAAACCAGTGAACTGGCCAAATAGCTCAAAGAGATGAAAAATAAATTCACCGCAATCGCACGTTATTCTTGCAATATAGCCAAATGTGTTTTGCTCAGCAATCAATTTAGCCCATTGGGGTTATTTTGGATTCACACCAGGATGGTGCAAATTACCTCACTACTCCCACACATCAAACCAAAGCAAATACTTGCTAACATTTGAGAGGTGGGCGAGGAGGCAAAGTTAGTTACATCACCACCACCTTCTCCACAAACTAAAGAGAAGGCACATGCCAACAGTTAGTGAAGAACATGCCAACAGGCCTTCGCTGGGCTGCAGAGCAATCTCATCCACACAGATTCAAGTTTCTTTCCTGCATATAGCAGCAAAGCAGTTTGTTAAGTGTTAAACAAGAGGGGATCTTGATATGGCAGAAGGGGAGCAGGTTCTACCTTGTAATGCTGCACAGAGTCTTCAAGTTTGCTGCTGACACTAAGACCAATGGATATTGAAAGAAGACACTGAGCAGCAGCTTACTCTCTCCCTTTCCCGTGTCTTTAGATACAAAAACACAGAACTTCCCTGTGCTTACATCCAAGCATTCATCTTAAATCATTCCTGGACCTAAGCCTACCAGTCAAAACCAGCAGCATATATGGGAGTGTACAACTTAAGAAGACTTTCCTAAACCCATCACTTGCTAGCAACAGTGAGTACATCTAGGCTAGCTTCAGCAAAAACACAGAGCAAAAGTCTCCATGGCATTCCTATTACCAATAGGAAAGTAGTCTGATCTTGAAAGCATAAATTAACAAGGCCTGCCTATGAAGCCAGCTCCACTGCTAGCCATCAAGCAGTTGGAAATTTTTTCCAATACCCAAAGGCATTGTTGCAAAATAAACCAGCTATTTCTTACCTTATCCTGACAGACAGCCAAAACAAATGAGCCAGTCGTAATTACTAACAACCTATATATACTAGAGGATGGTTTCATAACCATAACCCTGTATTTTCTTTTATAAACAAAACAGAGCTCACTCCTTCATTTTCTTCTTGGGAATTAGGCAGAATATATTGCTGATTCTTTTAGTAACTCCCTACTTTGCTTACCTCCTTTTTAAAAGCCAAGCACCAAAACCTGGACATCATTCTTCAGTTAAGGTCCCAGCAGTACTGTGCAAACAACAAGCTTTTCGTCCCCTGCCAACCCTGATGTGTTGTCAATGCATCCCAGATTGATGCCTGTCTGTGTCTGCAGCAAATTGCAATCAGCTGTAACTTTCCAATCTTTTCTGTAGAACTACTTCTAGGCCACAATTATTCCTCATTTTATAGCCGTGCATTTGATTTTGCCATCTTAAGGTACAGGAATCGGCGCTTTCCTTTGTAGAAATTCATCTTCCTGATTTCAAATTATTTCTCCACTTTATCAAGCTCATTTTGAATTTTAATCAGTTCTCCACAGTGCTTGCAACCCCTGTCTCCCCTCCTCCCACACTAGCACAGCTTGGTGTCATCATGTACCACACTACAGCTGTGACAAGGAGACGTGCCGGTCGTTTTTTTGAGTTTGAATATGCAGTGAAAAGCAAGAGGGAAGAAAAGGAAATCAATGCCTTAAGAATGCCAGTTTAAATAGCCAGCAAAATGTTCAAAAAGTAGATTAGGGATAGAAACCCAGAAATCTTAAATATCTTCCAAAGGAGCATCTCAGCTGAGCACAAAGCACAAAGTTGTGACAAGTTTTCAGCTCTGGGGAAGACACTGTCCATTAATTTAGCCCTTGGCAGCACCTATCTTTAAATATATAACCATATTAATAAGGAATAAGTAATGTAACCAAGGGAGATTCTATGTTTATTTATGGACCAAGCAATATGAGGTGAATAACATAGTTCTTGCAGCAATTTTAATCTTGTTCCCATCTTCACTGTATGTTTTCTGGAAAGAAATACCCAAACAATACAGTCCAGGTTTCAATATCTCCTCTGTACTATCCACTGATTTTTTAGAATACATTAACAGCACAGTCATCTTATTTTAGCCTCAGAGTACAATCTCAGGTGCTTTTTCAGACAAGCAATTAGAAGATTGGAAAGTCTTACAAAATGCTCCTCTGAATTGTTCCACAGAGAGCAAATCTAGAAGCACCAAACAACTGTAGCATCCCATGGCACTATTACAGCCAAGAGTTACTGCTCATTGTGCAAAGTGAGTTGCAGATGTATACAAAAAAATCTTGCAATTAAAAGAAAATAAAAATCCCCAAACTTGAAGCCACCTCCAAAAACCAGCATAGTTGCTATTCTAAAAGTAACCCATGCATACAGACATATGATACCTGCAACAACCCAACTCATTTCATGTCAAGGGTAGACAATCTGACATTAAAACATGCCTTATATTAGCTTTATTAGGAATGTCATAGTACTTTCACTAAAAAGTGAAACCCCCTCTTGCTTTGAAAACAAGCAATAGAGAATTCCCTTGCCGCCTTCTGTTTGCTGAGTAGCAAATCAAAACAGTACAGAAACTTGGGATATCAGGGAAGGCTCTCTGGGAAGAAAATAAAACAAAACCAAGTTGTCAAATGGGACTCCCTGCTGCTGCATACCATGTGGTGCTCTAGTGAGCTGCATCTGTTCAACTATTAAACATCGTGGTGAATATGATACCGACAGCAGTGACATTATCAAATATGCTGAGTGGTTATTAAGGTTCTATAGCATAATGTTTTCACTTTTTATTTTAATTGGTATAAAGTAGCTTCACGTATAACAATGCTCTTTGTGCTTGTCCCTACTTGAGAAGTGACTGCTACATAATCCATAGACAGTCTTAAAAATTCTATCTGCTATACAAGGGAAAGGAGTACTTTGCTCCAGGAGCTCTCTATTGTTCCCTGGAACTCACTAGGTCAGGAAAAAAAGCCCCACAAGGTTTCAGGACACTAATAGGGTTTCACAGCAGACCAGAAGCATGCAGTCTGTAGAATTCAGTTTGTAAGCAGTACAAGTCCATCAAGGGTGAGGGCTGAACTGAAAATAACAGGAGATTGAAGCCCCAAAACAGAGCATGATGTTATCTGTTGAGGTTGTAATGCTTCAACCCCATCCTTCAACCCAGAGGCCTGGGATCAAGAGGACTACCTGATGCAACAGTGGCATATACAGAGGGAAGACTTCCCACTCCTGTATGAGTAGCTTTCTTACACCACAGAGAATGTGTAATGTTGCAGCAGCAAGAGTGATTTACATCTTCCTGAGGGAATATCTGGATTTACATTTCGTCCTTGACTGAATATAGATTATCACCTACAAACTCTGGCACAAGAAGTTAAAACCATTTAAGTAGCTTCATAATGCTACACTGAAGGCGTTGGGATAATTTCACAGAGAATTGGTTAAACTATACAAAGAACTATTTCTTTCCTTTGTTCCTCAGCATCCCTTACCTTATTCAGTGTAAGCTAGGTAATTATCAAAAGCCAAGAAATGCATGAGTCAGTTCCTTCAGCTAATCCACCCTCTGTAGCATCAGAATGTTTCAGTGTAAATGGGCTTTCACGAATAGTGAGATATTTAAGCCTCTCCAAACACTTAACAGCAAACTCACCTGATGTTAGTGGGATTGTTACATTAAACATAAGCCACCAGAACACAGAACACTGACAATATCAGATCATTAAATCTTTATCCTGTCTGTTATTGTTGCAGAAATTTGTGTGAGTGGTATGATCTAAGCAAAAAAAAATAGAGACTTAACGGCAGCAGCCCACTGTCAAATGGGAAGAATCACTGATAGATTCATAGGGAAGGCAAATACTGCACACCTATAGTTGTTGTTGGGAGAGAAAGGAAGACGCTGTTCAGTGACAGACCAGTGGTGGAGATGCACTGTAGTCAAACTTGTCATGCTCAGATAAGGGAGATTAAGCAGCATAGGTAAATTACTGAAAAGCAGATGAAGATATAATTGGTAATCAGGGTTTCAGAAAATACAAATAAATTCCCTGCTCTGGCTCTGTTTCCTGCATAACCCTTGTGCAATGAGCTAGGGCCAAAGTTTACAAAAGTTAAATAACTTAATTGGATGAAGGCAGAAGCCAGGCCCAGTGCGTTCAGTTCTACCCTCTGCTAAACCAGATTAAATCCAATAATTTTACTATAGTTACTCCTCACTGACACAGTGGTATAAGGGAGCAGTGATAAGGCTCAAAACAATGAAACAGTCTAGAAGAAACAAAGTAAACTAGCATTAAATATTAAAACAAGTTTTCAATTTGCTGATGACCTAAGGTTTCACACAGCAAAACCTGAATTAAGTAAGTGGTCTAATTAACTAACTATGAGTTGCAATTAAGGTAGTATCGCACAAAATAAGAAATAGTATTAAGATGACCTTTCCTTATTAGCAGAAAGTGATTACCTGTATTAGTAATCTTAAAGAAAGCAACAGACTCCGTAAAATTACCTTTGCGCCTTTCACCTTCTGGCAGGAGTTTTCTGGCCTGATGTTGATCCTGCTCGTACTGCAGTATTTTCAAACAAATCAATAGTGGAAGTGGTGGGATGAGAATTACTTGAGAGTTAGGATCAAAAGCTGCTCAGGTCACCAGCAGCACTTTTGCCCTCATCTTGTTCTGCATCAATAGGCTAATCACTCTCACTGGTATTAAAAATGATATTGTTCATACTGCACATCCACTGAAAAATTGCTACACTTGCAGTGCTATGTGATGCAGTGCACACTACATCCTTATCTTCACTTAGAACCCATAAATTTAAAAGACGGGGAGTTAATGGGCCAGATCTTGGATTCTGGCTTATATTTATAAGAAACAATCCTTGATCTGTCCTGTGCAAACCTGGCCTCTTTCAATGGATCAACAACAGTCTGAGAGTCACTGTCTCTTATTCAAGCTGCCATCGGGCGCTAAAAGCATAGTCTGAAAATGATGTCATTGCTCCTGTCTGTCCTTTTTTTTTTTTTTCAAACAACACATTGTCAGCCCAAAGTGCCTAAAACCTGTCTACACCCTGCTCTGTCACAGCTTCTAACACACTGGGTACACATGCCTTCCACTTGGTGTTCAGCCAGGCATGCCTGGCAGGGAGGAGGGAGTGCAAATCTTTCTGTGCTCCCCTAAAATTAGGAAAGAACCAGGCAATAATAAGCTAGGAAATATTATCAGAGCTGACTCTGTTATATTACTAGATATAACAAATAGTATATTCTTACTATATATATTTATTATATAATAATAAGTGTATAATATAGTTAATATTATATCTATATCTAGATATAATAAGCATAATATTACCCCCAAAGGATAGATGGAAAAAAGTGGCCTGTTTTTAGATGTCACTCTTAATCATCCAGAGCTCGAATTCTCCAAATCATCACAATAATTTCCTATGATTCTGTGCTTCTTCCTTTGGATGATCAGCCAGGTTACAGTGAACATCTCAACTGCTTTGCTATTGCAAATAGTAAAGTATCCTTTAAATCTTAATAAGGTTGCTAAGATGCCTGCTAAATTTTTCATCGGCTCTTTTTATACATGGCAATGTTCTGGAAGAGTTGGTGCCAAGTTATTAAAATATCTGTAACCTTCATATGAAAGGATGTTGGCTAGTGGCCAGGGCGAGGAATTTTGGATTAAAAGGATGTGACTAGATTGTGATGGATCTAAAACATCAATGAGGGAATATGATGTTAACTAGGAAAGGTGCTCCTATTGAGGAAAGATGGTCTATTTATTTATCTGTACATTATAAACCAATTCTTCTGTCCTCCTTTTCGAAGTGAGAAAATTTGTATTTATATGAAAAAAATCTTTACACAGAAGGATATATCTCTGAATATTGGCCACATGCATATTTGCTTTGCTGTTGCTGTTTTTGTTCTTTAATTAAACAGAACTTATCAATGGTCCCTCATCAAGAAGGTCTTCCATGGGAATACATCATACAGTCACCATCTGAAGCGACTCCCCTTTTGCTTCTGTGGAAAAGAAAAGGTATTTGATCCCTGAGACCCTGGAGGTTTGCCACCTGTTTTCACTGGGATTCACTGAGACTGCAGAATTTGCACAACACGCGAATTTGTGTTTGAGGGAAAGGGAAGAGAAAGAAAGAATCCTTGAAAAAAAGACTGGATGTAACCCATAGAGTACTTCAGAGCTTTAAAAGTAACAATATAAAAATAAGAACAGCTTTTTGAAGAGGTCATGGGTCTGTTCAAGTTTATATTAATTAAATGTGCTTGCTCTTGTGCTTCCCACTCCAAATTGGCCCACTTGACTTCTCAAAAACACAGAGTTTTTTTACAAATATAACATGACTCAGGCCAAACCCCTTCTATTCCTAATCATGGCACTTTTTTTAAGCTCAACAAGAGCCCAGAAAAATGGTTCCATGCTTACATTCTCTCCCCTTGCTGGATATAGTCTCATTTGTGTACAGTTTACAACAGTAAAGTCATAGGAAGGCTTGCCATTAAATTCAGTAACAAAGTTTTGGGTCTTAAGCAATTCTGACAATTGAATGCAATTCTTTCCATAATGCTGTCAGACAATTCTAATATATGTGAGGCCCACCAGAAGTGTTTTAAGGATCTACTCAACCTCTACCAGGCTTTAAAACTTTGCTAGAAGAAAGCACTTTAGGAGATTCATCAGTGTTGAGGGCTGAAACACTGTGCGCCTGACACATGTGTTTTAGCTTAGAACTTAGGTCCCACTGATTGCACAATTTTCTCTGGTCAAGGGGCTGGCAGGTGGTGACCCCATCATACAGCATGCTTTTTTGGGAAGGAAGCTTTTATTCTCCCAAAAGCAGGGAGTTACTAGATAGATAGAGCAAAAAGTGAGAATTTCTACCTATCCCAGGAGAGGGAAAGAAGATGATAGGAGTTGCCTCCCTCAAGCACACTTCTAGGCTGGAAAACTAGGCAATCAAATGGGAGATCAGACCTGCCACACTGGCATGCTGGACCTGCCATGGCAACGTCAGGATTTCTCCTTGCAGTGTTCCACGATGGCAGTCACAACCAAACTGTTATTATGTCAACTGTACAAATTCCATTCATATTTTTCATACAGTAAGGTATCAGTCTGTTCTGTGCCAGAATTAGCACATTTCCATAACCTTCTTTCAGCAATTTGGCCTGTTTATGGAAAGAACAGAGCTCTGTTGCTCAATGTGCAATAACAGATTGTGCAGAATATTCAAGATGAGGCATTAACAAATAGCTTATATAATAAAAACCTTTTTCAGAGCTTTTTAATCTATTTTCTGCTAATACAAAAGAATAATTTAACTGTATGTTTTCAAGGCACAGTTTGACCATCTCAGTGATTTATTTATTTTCTTTCTTACAGAGTTAGATCTTTAACCTGATCAGTGAGGTAAATGATTGCTGCATTTAGCACAAATTCCCTAGATTAATTCATTGCTCCCACTCTAATTAACTTAATGTTTGTGTGCATTGAATTGCACTCCTACCTGCCTGTCTAGTCCCATAAATGATTCTTTTTTGATTGCCCTGAGTTTTTTTATTCAAACCCATAAGCAAGTCTGGAAATCTCTCTTCCATAGTAATTTTTCTTCAGTTTAAAGGTTAACATATAGTCCGGTTGCTGAGGGTTTTGTTCCCCAAAGAGAAGAGCAATCACTGCCTATAATAATTAAACTTCCTATAGCATTTTTCATTCACATGTATAAATGAGAAAAAGAAATCACAAATAAATATCATATCTATAAGCATAGTGAGGAAATATCCAATACTGGCAGACTTCTGGATTAGATAATATCAGACTTATGAAATTTTCTTGTGCTGCAAGGTAGCAGAATATTAAAATTCACAGCTCTGATAAACATAATGGTCCAAAGTCTTGCCAGGGCTCCAGAGTGATCCCTGATGCTCACTTAGCTGATATGATGATGACCTGGTTTTCAGAGATGCTGACTATATTCAGCTTCCATTGACTTTAGCCACTGATGTGCATGTTCAGCACTTCTATAAAACATCAGACTTTTTAAACCTAGTTCTCCCTTTTTTTTTTTTTATTTTCCTGGATGTGAATAATTCGATTTTAAATTACTATTTCATGAATATACAAGCCACCACTGGTCTTACCAAATCTTTGCTTTGCATATATATGCATATTATAATAAGGAATTTCATATTCAAATGATGATTATTAGGAGAAACACTATTCTGTGAATATTATTTTTTGAAAATTATTAAACTCTTCCTGGGAAAATTAATTAGCTCCAATACAAACCATTAAAATCAAAGATATTTTTATCATCAGTCTCACTGAAAGTACATCCAAATCTCTAGGAACTGATCCAAATACAACTAAGTCAATAAAAATCTTTCAACTGACTTTCCATTAGGCATTAAGCCCAAAACATGTGAAGTATTCAAAAGAGAATAACAAATGCATTTATCTTAAAACATTTTAATTGTTTTCCTGGTACACTCAAATACAGAACTCTGATCTTCACTTAAGTTTTACTATTTCTGTTCACTTGAGGGAAGGTAATTGTATTTTCATAAATTAAAATTATCCATATTTTATGTATACGTACAATAAAATCTAACAGAGTCAGCTATTAAAAGTCTGGTGTAGCAAAACACTGCATATGTATAACTAAGAGGGGGGGGTAGTAGCAAATAAGAGCTGGTTTAAGTTTGCAAAAAGTTGAAAAAAATTTCAAATAAAAAATGCCACAATATATGTTTTAATATATATAGTATGTAAATATTTTGGACACAGAGCACCAATTGAATTTATTCATGATTCAAAACTCTGTTTCCTGTAAGACATACAATCTTTCCTCTCTCGTAATTGTTCACCTCAGTCATTAATTGTAACTCTGAAGGTTGCACAAATACATTTTGAAAATCTAAGGATGATACTGATTAATCTATCATGCCAATAACGTTGCATCTTCACAATATTTCAGGTTAATTGTGTTATACATTACATATATTAATGCTATCTGTCCTTAACCATATCATACTTTTTCAGGTAACGTGTTAGCACGTCTTTTAAAGTAGTTTCCCATGCTTTTCCATCACAGTATTAATCCTATTGGTTAACATTTCCCCTATAATTTTTTCCCAATGACATGAAAAAGAATGAAACAACAAAATACCTACTATAATCTACCCCGAGTTTAATTTCTTTTTCTTTTTTGTGTTTTCTATATGCAAAGTAGGATTGTCATTGTTCTCTCATTGGAATTACAGAGCATTTATCCGCAGTTTCTCCTGGAAGAGGAGAATGCCTGGAAGAGGCATTCCAAATATCGCCACATCTGCCCTATTCCTTATTTTAGACCTCTCAATGTTTCTTATCACAATGATCATCAACACTTCACCTACTTCAGCAGATCCACATCTGTAAATGATCTTAACTAGTAACTGTGCTTGAGCTAATAGAAGTGACTAGTAGCTAGTGAGCTGTAGGCTGGGTGTCTTCGCTGGAATGCCAAAGCTGTATGGTCTGAAATGCTCTGCTGGCCCTATCCCCCACATAAACTTCTTGATCTCATTTACAAAATCGCTGAAACAATAAAAACAGGTGGTTTTGTGCTCCCAAAATACTTTGACTTTAAAACAAATGACACAAACAAGGAAGACACAGAAACTACTGATTCTTTTCTTCAGGCATACAAAATGCCACATTTTGTTATAAAGTTTCTCATTTTAACAATGAAAGATGAAAACATAGCATAATTTATACACTTTTTTTAATCTATTGATAAAAATCTATCCTTCTTTTCACTAGTAAAGCTAATACCTTTTGTGCCCCGCAGAAAAACGCCAGCTTCCTAGCTACCAGCATTGCCAGAAAGCAATTTAACAGGATTTCTTCACCCTTCAAGGCAATATCTTTGTCTAACTTCACTTTTTTCCTCACCACAGAAAAGTTAGAAATTCAAGGTAGCAACAGCACATAGACAAGGTAGACAGGGACATACGTATATTTGTATACATTTCTGTCTAATGATTTTGGAGAACAGGGTGGGAAGAGAAAAAGAGTAGAGGTAGGAACAGGAATCTCTGACAGAATGACCTAAGGGCTTTAGAAGTCAATGAAAAAGCTAAAGACAGGAGTGCACACGGTGATTAATCAAATATTGCATGAATAAGCTGCTGCCTTTTTCTGTGTGGCATGGAGATGGATGTGGACCATGTCACGAAAAGGGGGAAAAAATAAAGCTTACAGTAATTATCAGCTCTATGTGTTCTTTATTTATCCATCAACAGGAGAGGAAGCAATGATACCTATTTCCTCTTGAACTAAATCTCCCAGCAGAGACTGCACAAGAGACCACTTCCGTAAGAGAAGTCAAGCGATTGCTGTGAAAACTAATTGCTACATCTCTGGATGACTAAAACATTTTAAAATCCCTTTCTTAAAGCACTGTGATGCATATGTATCATACACACAAGCAATCCTTTATATCTACGCTGCTACAGTATAGGTGGAATATCTTGGAATTTAAAATACTTGCACTGGAACTGTTAAGCATCTGGTAGCAATGCAGATTCCACACTTTTTTAAATGTTTCTCCTATTAACAATGGTTATTTGGGGAGTTTAAATGATTACTTTAAATAAATGTGTTCCTAACCTAACACTAAAGCTGTGATTCGGATGATCAAGTAGCAATTTTCAAAATCAGAATTTGTTATGAGCTTGATTTCATTATTAGGTTTACATCGTCTTTAAGTAAACAGTATAAATAAAGAGGGCAAGCACGCACTGAAGTACCATAATCTAACTTGTAATTTCCTCTTCCATTTCTAGAATGAAGAAGGTTAAGAGCAAGCTACCTCATTGCTCTCTTAAGCACCCTCCCCAGCATGCTAGTGAGGACTATAATCTAAACTTTTTTAACTCAAAGCAATAGTTCCAATTCTTTTTTGCCACCATTCTGCTGAAAATGCATTTTAAACCTATCCTTACACATATATCCCAAATTTTGTCACTGGGAGGGATGTAAGTGACTAATAACCTCCTGGGTACAATGGAAACTCAGCAACAGAAGAACTGGTTTCTATCATACCGTAAGACTGAATCCTAGCATAATTATTCACAAGTCTATCTTGTTGTAATGTTATAGTCATTATAACACTGGTAAGTTATCCATGCACAGAGTATCTCAATGTACACAGGCACTTATTGCTCATGCATATTCATTACACAAACAGGTGAGTGGGTACATGCAAAATAACATGCAGAATTACACATTACACATTCCCTACTTCCACTGTTCATAGCTTTTGCATGTTTCTGGTTATTTAGTAAGGCATTCCTAGTGGCATCTCAATACAAGAAGGAAGTTTTGAATGACAAAACCTTCCTGCTACTTTTATTATAGCAGGTTTAACACAGTACTTGCCAATATGGAAAAATCCAATAAATCCAATTAAATCCAATAAACAATTTTTGAAATAAAATGTATATGTAGACCTTTCCATTTCTATGTTCTTCTTCATTTTTATAACTGTGATGTTTCACAATACCTTGCTGAGCTAAAATAAATCTCAGGTAAAATTCTCAGAAGCATCTATAGTTCCACTGACTTTAATAAGATATATGTTCTTTGGTATCACAAGTGCTTTTGAAAATACTACCTTTCAACTTTCTTTTGAATACTATCCTTATTTGAAATAAACTCTGGGAAATTATATCCCAGTAGTTTTCCAAGCTTTATCTATCATTGACAACCCTTAAAAAAATCCTTGCCAAATGTCATAGGATTTCAGGTCAATCCCTTAGTGTCTCCACTCTAGAGACAGACTACATTGAAGCTGCTCTCAGAAGGTCCAACCTTGTTTCAGTGAAACTCTGCACAGTTACTATGGATTTTGCTCTGAAGCAGTTCAGGCTTCAGGGAGGTTCCTAAAGTCTCTTGCAAAGACAGCAGGGGGAGGCCAATATCACTTCACAGAGCATGATGATAAAAGGCTTTTTGCTGCTTCACAGAAATTTCAAAAGACCAGTAAAGTATAATTTATCATTTCCCACATCCCTATTAAGCTCGTAGTGTTTCTGACCATAGAAAACTCTCAATTACTCTTTTATTTTTACCATTTGTTGTTACAGTATAGGTATAAGAAAGTTATTTGTAAAAAAAAATATAAAAAGCACAAACATTTATGAGCAGGCAAAAAATTTTGATCAACTCATAATTAATGAATACAATGTTTGTTTTAAAATAGAAAAATAATGGCTAGACAGATTGAACAAATATTATAGTTTTGAGAAACTTCAGGTATAGTAAAATTACAAGAAAAACATTCCTTAATATGCTAATGAACAAGAAAAAACTGTAAGAAGAAAGTAACACTGTCAACCACGGACGGTGGATATGGTATGAGATTGCAAAGAAATGGGCAAATAGTGAAAGGGCTTGCAAAGCAAATATTTAAATTCTATCCACCAACACAATACTTGCCTTGAAATATGTAGGCTCTCAGTTTTTCTGGCATGTGAGAGAAGTTGCTTTGTTCACATTTTTAAACTAAGATTGCACAATACCAGCCAATTATTTTGTCTGGGCAATTCAACATAAGAGAAGGGTAAAGAAAACCTCTGAATTTTATTTAAGACCTTCTTTCTTTGTTTATTTATTCTAGCCAGTAAATAATAAAAATTAAAAAAAACCACCTTGGTCCACAATGCAAGAATGCCTTTGTAGAAATAAGGAGCCTGGGAAGACTGAATACCATAATTCTCTCTAATTTTGAAAATTATCACTACTGGATGTTTTCTCACGGTAAAAGTGTAATTGGTTATAGATCAATAAATAATTTCAGTCAAAAGGAATTCAACTGTTCCTGAAAGTAGAGACATTCTCAAATAAAAATCAAATGAACACATTAACAAAGTTCAGATTAATCTAAACAACAAAGTTTTATACTGTCCTAGTTTTGTTTTTCTCAATTGATCATTTATTTATAGTGTCATAAAACTCCATATGCTTTCAATTTTGATGGCTAGTTATTTGTTTTAAGGCAGTTGAAATTATTTTTTCAGACTTCCTAGCTTGACAGTCTTGCTTTCTGCTTAAGATTTATCACCACAAAAGAACAGTGAAATTGGAAGACAAATTCTAATATTAGAATTTATCTAATAAGCACAGTCAAGGGTGATACACTGTAATTCCCTCAGTAGATTCCAGATTAAATCTCTGAGGATTAACACACCTTCCTCTGACACCGCTAAATCCTGTTCTATGTAATTAGATTGCAGTAAACTGCTCCATCCTCTGCAGGTATCCCAGTATGATTTTTAATTGAAAAGCCATGTAAAGTAGCATTGTATCAAATAAAAGGCATTTGAGTACGTCTGAGACTCTGTACAGAATCATATGCTATAAGCCATTATCATTTAGTTCACTACTGACCCCAAAAGGTTCATTTACAAACCGCCATATTTGCATTAAAATAAAATAAATTTAAAACTCGCAAATACAAAACAATCAAGACAAGAAGAAATCTCATGCACTCGTCATCATACTTACGATATGCAGCTCTAGATAATCTCCGAGCCCAGTAGAACTGTCCACTCGTACTAACACGGCCTCTTTTTGAACAGTACTAAACCCTATTGCCAGTCTGTCCGCACGAGTGCTGGGCCGATCGTTAGGGGGCCACGTGTAAGTGATTTGTCCACCACCTTTGCTAAATATATATGTTGTTCCCGCTGCAAAAAAAGAGAAATAAATATAATTAGCTCACTTGCACCAACGCGAACCCACGTGGAAATCATATGCGCTACGAAAGTCAGGATGTTCTCGCATAGCAAATGGATTCACAGAAATGAACAGGACTGTATTTCAACATGAAGAGGTCTTTACCTCTGAAAATTTTGCAGCAAGTGAAATATTAGTGGGTTTTTTTATATAATGCAATCAACACAGAATATAACTTAATTGCAAATGGAACGACTTAAAATACCATAGCTCTGATTCAGAAGTGCATATCTACTCAAGAGAGTTCTTAAGCATATGTTTGATGAACATGTTTCTGTGATGTGTAGAATGTGGATGAGCTGAAGCAAATGCTTTCTCAAACTGGGCCTAGGTAGAGAAATCAAGTAATTCTAGTTACCTCATGACCGACAAAAAAATGCAGCTACTTATTTACACAATGAAAATGACACATTATTGTGCCCACCAAAGCAAGATTTTAGCAAATACATTCAGATAAGACTTTTACAGATCTAAGGTTTATCATCTTGTGACAGATGGGGATAACAAATGGAAACATACTTGTCATGTCAGGACAAAAAGAGATCAGTCTACCATCTGAGTAAGCAATGGCTTATTCACATAATGCTCAATGTATATCTTTTAAAAGTGGAAATCTTTACACATTACATCCAGGGTGCACTTACAAAATCTATAACCTGTTTTAAACAAGTTTTTAAACCACTTAGCACTCAGGTGCTTAACTTCATATTTCCTCTGAACTGAAATAGCAGCATATCCGGACACTTTCCATTTAAAAGTTGTATCTTAACAACACCATATAGCAGGCAAACTGTGCACGCACTTGATCTTTCACTTAAAAAGTCACTACAAGCTGTCCACTTCTTTTCTATGAAGGTAGATCAAAGCTTAGGGAGATAGATCAATGCATTGTAAATACAGATGTCTAATTTTATTCTCTGTTCTACACTGTCTCAGTTTGTGGCTACTTGCAATTTTATTATATTTTACCTATTTTTTTTTTTAAATTTTATCTATTTTATTAAACAGATAGTGATAGGACAAGTGGGAATGTTTTTAAACTAAAAGAGATTTAGATTAGTTACCAGGAACAAATTCTTTTCTCTGAGGGTAGTGAGACACTGGAAGAGGTTGTCCAGAACAGTTGTGAATTCCACATCTCTGGAAGGCCAGGTTGGATGGAGCTTTGAGCAACCTGGTCTAGTGGGTGACATCCCTGCCCATGGAAAGGGTTTAGAACTAGACAATCTTTAATGTCCCTTCCAACTGAAACCATTCTATGATACTATGAAATGTAATTCAGTTTATTCCACTCAATGCTCTCACTACATACTTCCCATGCCCATGTGAGGAGATAGTGAACAACATAACTGTAATTTTCTGATTTTAATTAAGATTGACCCAAAATGCTGTGAACATATAAAGGGATCTAAAATTCCTTGAATGTGTGGACTTCTAAAGCCAAAGCCAAGAAGGACTTTATAGTGTACACTACTTTTGAGATGTTTCAAAATCTTATTTAACTGCACAGCAAGACTGTTTTTTGTCAGTCTCAAAGCAAAAAGGACACCTGGCCTTTTTGAAATGATATTCTATATGTATTTCTAACATGGAAATTTATGGAATTACATACCTACTCATCAGTTTTCTTCAGTGTCATCAGTTTGTAATATTTTTGCACTGTGCACAGCACCTAAAATACCGTAAAATTCATTTTATATCCACACTCTTGTGTGATTGCACTGTGCTTGAAATAGATCTCTTGGCTTCTCCCTTGATGCCAAAATACCAACCTGCACGTGTTTTATGAAAATTTGTCAATATTCTTCAGCAAAGACAAACACAATAACTGGTCCGATATTTCTAAGTTTTCACTTTCAGGTTTATCATTATTATAAAGGCTTGTTTATGAGTAGTGAAGATTAGGGTTGTGCCAGGATTGTAATGGACATGGACAAATGGTGTCTGGTTTAGGAATATGTGTGACAAACACCTCCACTTCCTGCTCTCCCACCCTTGCTCTCCTCCTGTGTGGTGCCTTGAAATGCACAATAACTTGTTGTGTGCCATTCAGTAAAGACAGTTGAATCTCCAGTTACAATGCATCCCCAAAAAAAGACACATGAGACAGGTAATGTCACTGCTGATGGTCCCCAACTTCTTTGCTCCTACTTTTGACTTCAAATCTTGAGCCGAGGAGTTTGGACCTTCATATCGTATATGTCACAGTAGTGTCTGCAGTAAAAAGATTTGTTCTGTGTTGATGAAAAACTGAGGGCTTGATGCAAAGCTCATTAAAAACACTGACAGCCTTTCGGTTGACTTCATAAAACATTGTGTCAGGTCATGAATGAGGTTCTCACAAGTAACAAAAATGAGAAGGCTAAGAAAAAAACAACTCCTTACACCTCAATGTCACAGATGAAGCTGTTAGAATAGTACATAAGATTTAAGTGGCAGTGCATAATTCTCCTTTTCTTGGTTGTAACAGATGTGTTTACCCAATTAAGAAGACAAAGAAAAAGCCTGCCAAGCGATGGTGGAATCATACTGAATACAATGACCCAGAAGTAAGTCTTCAGATCTGAACAATGAGAGACTCTGTTGTTCTTACTCAAGAGTGACTCTGTCACATTTTTTTGCTAAATACTGCCCTTCAAACAAACCAGTGAAGAGCAATTCATTCCATACTGCTGCCACATTGAAGCCAAGGTCAATGTCAGTAGAACTGGATAAATCTAGCTGTAAATCTTAAACTACATAGAATAAACACCAAAGTTAAAAAACTTATCTTTTATCCACGATAACGTGTGGCTTTTTCTTTTTTTTTATGACAAAGCTTTCCCTCCTTTATAACTGTCCATTTTGTAGCTCTTCAAACTAACTGAGTGTCTGGTAAAAGACTAATTAATCCATGCTGATGAATACAGATCTGCCTCTGTCTGAGCTGTACAGGGAGTCACATTCTTCAAATTTCCTGTATTAATTATGAAAAAAATGGGTCGGAAGCCATTTGAGAATAGATCCTCTAGTGTTTATATTTCAAGAAAGACAAATATAATAATGTAAAATTTATTACTCTGGGATTGATCTCAGCTTATAGTCCGACCTCCCATTAACTATTAAAAGCTAGAAAGTGAGCAGTTGTTGGAAACAACCCTGTTTACTCTCAGTTTTGGATATGTTAAGAAACAACAGAGGAAGCCTAATTCACTTGCTTCATAAAGGCTTTTATGCTCTCTGACAAACCTTATAATGTCTCTGCCGTTCTTCCAGAACACTGTCACGAAAAGCCAGTCATCTTCCTTCTCTCTCTTAGCTTGTGGCACTGTGTTGTTTAGGGTTTATCATCCCCAGAGAATTGAAAGCAGCGGAATTATAATGTCAAGAATAGCAATGCCATCAGCACAGCGCTTGTAAGTAGGCAACTTTGTAACATGCCAGTTATATCTCTCAGCCACAGAATTTACTGCATAATTCTTTATGCGTCCATGCATCTACACAATGTTTAGGGAAAATGTCCATACGGTTCTTTGAAATTCTTACCCGTGAAAGCATGGTTCCCATTGTAACAAATTGCCAGTGGTCAAGATACAGTAATGTTTTTTAATGACCTGGGTCTCTCAAGTCCTACTTGTTTGCAAAATTCATCTTTATGAAATAGTGCATTCATTTGAGCATGGTCTGGCAGCAACTCAAGGACATCTGCTTATCTATACAGTATTAAGCAGATAAATATTTTGTTTAGTACCCATTTACTGTATCTATTACTGTTTATGACTGCAAAGCTTTTCAATATTTATTGCTCTGAAGTCACATTTGATGTAGTTTAATAGTTTGCTTAAATCAACCACAAATCAACAGCTTTCTACCTCCCTCATGTTCATTCCAATTTTGAGTTTAGGTATATTGCACTGAAGGGTAATGTACATAATTCCATTTTCCCCATATAGTGTTAGTAATTTAATGTTTATTTTCAACATTCACATCAGGTTTCAGAAGCTGATTAAGTGGATGCAATGGTTTGATTGAGCTCTGGTCCCCAGTAAACTATGATTCCATCACACTCTGTGACTGAAAAACTGAGGACTGAAGCCTTTAAAGTTCAGTAATGAAAACTATTAGCTTCACTTCCATTATTAGTAATTTTGAACTATTATAAAAAATATGAAGGGTAAGCATTTCTAGTTATAACAAGAAATTACCCAATAATGTAATTTTCTTCCTTCTATATCTTATCAGTACTTTATTCTGTGCTACAATGTGAACTTGCATATTCCCACCAGTAAGTAATTACTTGCATTGATAATCCTGTTGAATCCAGTGAGACTATCTGTGCAGGCTACTATTAATTACCCAGACTGAAAAATTTACAATATGAAAAAAAAATATATATATACACATGATTTTCCAAACATCTATATGAAGGCATTAATAACATTTACTATGTTCATAAGAGCATACAAATCTCCATTAATACTTCTTTTTACATATCCATCTATGTATTCTCATTCTGCCAAAGCTGAAGTTCAGAAAAGTACACAAAAAGAAGATTTATGCAGATTTCCTAAGGTAAGTAGAGAAAGGAATGCTTCAAGACAGAAACATGATCTCCCAGGGGGAGAGAGAGGGGTCTCAAAACAATCTATTTGGTGGTATAAAATACAACTCTTCTGTATTTTTATTTCTTAGACCGTCCTATTAATTATTTACACAGAACAGACAATATACGCCACAGGGTTGAGGTGAGGAGGGAATGGCCATTAGGGTTAACCATGGGAAGGAGACGGAAAGAGCTGCTGGAAGAAGTATTTCAAACTAAAGACCAGATTCAACTGAATGCTTCCTGAAGGCATTCTGGTACACTCTCTCCCACAAGTCTGGGCAGGAGATGGAATATGGATTGTAACTCCTTTCCTGCAACAGTGACATCAGGCTTCTCTACCTTCAGCCTACTTAACAGAAGAGGTGTATTGGATGGGGAAGGAGATGTTCAAACAGATGATTGCCTGTAGCTCTTCAAAAAGCTTGAGCCACTGGGGTAAGAATGGAGAAATGTCCCTTTTTCTGGCTAGATTCTCTTGTACTTGTGGATAATAGGGTCTAGAAGTATATTTATGATATTTCTTTGACCAGACTCAGCTTGGCAAATCTTAAAGGGTCAAAGTTTTCCTGGAAATTGGTTGCTTCTCCAAACAATTTTTAGTTAGGTCCTTGAACCAAGTGGACTGCATGCTTGAACTATGACTTACAGCAGTCTTAACATATCGGTACTTTTCTCAGGTTTAAGATGACAAACTGCATAGTATAATTCCTTAGTACTTACATTATTTCATTCATTGATCTTCCATTCTGCCAGAGTAAGAAAACTCACTGACCAAACCGTCACTGACAAAGATCGTTGCTGGGTTTTGTCATTAATACCTTCATTAATGATAACATCTTGCCTCTTCAGGTAAAGACACCAATGAAAATAAAGCAAATGAAAAATGTCTATCTGCCTACTGTTAGCTTTCTGTGGCACCCACATTTCACTGTGCTACAGTTGAGCTCTAAAATTCAATTTTTCTGTAAGAAGGGCTGAAACCACATCATGGTTACGGTGGGTGCTGCTACCTGAATCTCCAAACTTCCAACACTGTCTATGATGCAACTGAGACATCTCTGTTTCCTGCATAGGTTAATACTGTGCTGATTGTAATCTGGAACTGGAGCCTATTTCATAGAATAGGATATGTCTTTAAAGTTATGGTCAAGAAGCTAGATTCACCCAGACACTGACTACATGAATATACCAGCTCAATCATCAGCTGGAGCAATTAATTTAAATGAGCCAACAAAGTAGTATCTACTACTATTAATTAAAACACAACTTTACATTGTATTATAGAACTCCTCTTCCCAAGGCACTAAGGTGACCCTGATTTGCTTTATCAGGGCCTACAAGACCTTTCATCACGTTACATCCAGTTTTTCAGAGAAATCTGTATACCAGTGCTGCACATGGTTTATTACATTCAGCTGTCCCTAAGACTTGTCTCCAGGTAAAGGTCGAAGTGATAACAGAACAAACACAACCTGGAATCAAGCCCTTGCAATGGCATTTGTTGTGGGTTCATGGCACTAACACAGAAGCAAAGTTTTTTCCTCAGACCACATGAGTTGCTATAGGTAGCTTAATCAGCTCAGCACCATACTCAGGAACATGTGCACAACCCAAAACCAAAACAAGAAAAACCAAGAAAACCATTCTTTTCTCTGCTTCTCCTTTCCTCCAGCCTATGGCAATGGTATTAGGACAGTTTATATTTTATTCTGCATGCAATAATGAAGTGGGTGAAAAAATATTCCATTCCTGTTCCAACTGTGGGGTTTTTTTTTTTTGTAATTTAAATTCCCCACTTGCAAATGTGAAGCCTTATTTTTAGAAATTTTCTCTGTGAAGGATGATCTTATGGAGCTGCACAACACATCCACTATTCTTGTTTATCCTCCAATAACTTTTCAATCCACTAGCCAAATTTGAGGGAGGGGTAGGCAAAAATTACAAACAACAGATAGTAATTGTACAAACTCTTAGTAGTTTAATGAAAATTAATTACTTTGTAAAAGCGACTATAGACTTCAACCACTGTATGTTTTGCTTGGCAACAGCCTGGCAACATACAACTTGGTAGTTGTATATTGGTGGGCCAGTCAATATACTCAGTGTGCCCTGCTAGCCAGGTAACAGTGCCACACATTTGAAATATCAGGAGTTCTGGGAGGAAAGACAAACAGAAACTATTGGATTCTTGCACTAAGATAAGAGTAACATTTGGGAAACAAAGCACCATTCCATAAAAAATCAGGAATTATAATTTTTGCTGGTTTTGGAACAAAATCTTCATATTTCAAGTAAAAATATATGGTATTTATCTACAATGAGTCTATCTAGCTCAATTAATTTCAACAGTGTCACTAAGTGGCAAATAAAATTTGTGATTAATAATCACTCAACAAATATGTATAACTATAAAGCACAACTCTTACACAGTTTAGCATCAGTATTACAAGTCAGTATCATTCTTACCGACTTAAATGACATAGATGGTTACAATGAGTGTTTCAAAGAATTTAAAAAACTTTCCAACTGGAGTGATTTTAATATCTTAAATCAAGTACACTTTGAATGACCCCATTGATTTAGATTAGATCACTTATCTGGAGTAATTTATTACTCAGTTTGAGTAGGTACATCAAACCAAGAGCCTTCAATTGTGTTAAAATGGATATAATTTTGAGAAGGACCTTAGCTAAGCAAGAGCTCAGGAGCTGAAAGGACTCCTAAGAGAATGCAGAAACTAAGAGTAGCTGTTGGTTTTACTTATTAACAAAACATGAGTTGATTTACTGAATGTCAATGGACTTGATAGTATTAAGGCATTGATTCTGTAAAATTATTTTTATTAGCTTTGAAACATCCACAGGAAAAAAGTTCTGTGGTTTGTTAATCTCATTAATATGTTCATTTATACAAAAATCATTATTTATTTTATGAAAGGGTACAGTCTTCCTAATGCAAATCTG
Source organism: Myiozetetes cayanensis (assembly GCF_022539395.1). Taxonomy (NCBI): domain Eukaryota; kingdom Metazoa; phylum Chordata; class Aves; order Passeriformes; family Tyrannidae; genus Myiozetetes; species Myiozetetes cayanensis. The sequence continues at coordinate 19,869,816 of NW_026087411.1, forward strand.
ACACAGACTGATAAAAGAAAAATACTGTTCTTCTCCACTCTCTCAGTTTAAAAATTTTATGGGCTGCCTATCACTTTTCCAGTATGGATTTTGTTCAAAATTAATTTAAAGCACTTCTGTATGAAATGCAAGGCAAGTAATTTCCCATTATTGCCTTGCACCTTTATGTAATGTAGATGGTTGGAAAATTATGTATTTTGAAAATCAAAGCCTGCTTTAAATGTCATACTGCAGTCAACATGAAAGATTTTAATCCATTATAACTCTATTAAATGTAACAAGGATGCAACGTGTCTGATTCTGAAAGCTTGTCAAAAAGTCAGATGGAAATTAAAAGACAAATGTCTATAAATAAGGGAAGGTTTTATTCCTCTTGCCTTGTCAACATATAGTCAAAGATAAATTTCTTGAACAGTGTCTACAGAAGTGTAAATTGTATGGTTGGGAAACACATATGAGAAGGCAATGGGTTGAAAAGTATTTCAGAACAGACAGAATGTAAAGGCATTGTTAAGGAAACTTCCCTGTCTGACCACCCAGGAGTAACTCTTGTACCACCTGAGCTGGGGACTGAGGCCCCTTTGCAGCAACACACCCCACACTCACAGGGCCCGACCAGGTCTCCTTACTGGCTGCACCCTGAGTTTCCCATAGCAGCCTGAAGAGGTGCAGATCCTTGCAATAATTGAATTATGGTGCAATAATGAAATAACAAAGAAACAGTTCAAGCTGGGTGCCTCTGAGGAGGGACCGAACAAAGGAACCCCTGGGCTTTTATAACCTCACAGTCTAAGGGTGCCAAAGTCTGGGGGCCATCATCTGCTCTTGTGTCTCTGAGTGTCTCTGAGTGTCACATCCCCTGGCCACATGTCCCTGTGCCCTTTTTTTATGCAAAGGGTCAGCAGTTCAGGGCCTCTTGCCTTAGGCTGGGGCTGGGGCTCCTGCTCCCCAGAGCTCAAACTGAAGTTCACACTGCAGCTGCACACTGAGCTACCTGCACTAAATGCATTCCTCAACAGCATCATCAGACCAAAATTAGTAAACTCCAAGTACTCTTGAAGACAATAGGACTATTTTGGCCTCCACTATCCTTACATTAGGAAATGTCAAGGCTCTACACTTCAATTTAACCACAGTTACAATCAATTCTGTAAAAATAATTGAACTGCACGTGCACTCATTTGCTTCTTATAGCTTATTAGGTGTGCCAACATCCAAAATGAATGCAGTGAAAGGGGTTGGTTAGTTGAAGGGATTTGTAACAGGATGCAGAAACTAGGACATCAGCTCAAATACTATGCAGGTCGATAGAGACCAAATGTTGTTACCATCTGTTGGTGGCCTATGTGAAATCATTCAGTGGTTCCAGTCCAGGGACTTTACAAACTCAACAGATACCTGGCAAAAGTTAGAAATTCTGTAAGCCAAGAAACTTGAGCTGTTGAGTTTCCTCACTCAAATGGGAGGACTGTAAGCTGAAGACATGGACCAGGATCTGAACATCTCCCACAAAAGAAGCTCTGCATAGATGTGCATATAGGCCAAAAAATAGTAGAAGAAAATCCAAAATTAAATTTTTTCTGTATAGGTCCATCAAAAAGCAATGTTCTTTTCAGAGACATAATAATTGTTAGTCATTATTTCATGCAAAACAGGTTGCCTAAAGTTATGTTTTTATTCAAGCACCTACAGCAATATTCCAATTGTCAGAAGTGTTGCTGCATTTCTGGCAACCTTTAAAAATCAAACTCCTTTTTTTTAAAATGAAGATACAAACATTTGAAATAGCTGGCCTTCAGTTATTTAATAATGTTAAAATGGACAGGAGTTTGGCTGCAAATGTCTAGCATGCTTCTAGGCTAGTCTTTATTTCTTATTGGCTTCCTTACTAATACAATACTCCAGCTATCCAATCTTGCATTAACTTAGTTATTTTTAAGTGACATTTATATTATGTTCCTTGCTAAATTGTGCATCTGATAATTTAATCTTGAAAAATCCTTAGAGAGCTCTCAAAAGTAGCAAATTTGTCTCAGAAGAAAGGTATAATATCCTGAAAATAAAAGCACTAAATGCAAGCCTGCTAAATTCACTGAAAAATGATACAAGCCCAAGGATGTCAAATGCTGAACTAAGATAAGATACTGCTATTCCTCACATCAGAAAGATGGTACTGGCAACACTGCAACTTACAGAGTTTGCTGAGATGGAGCTCTTCTGAAAACAGCTAATTGTATTATGGGCAATGTGCAATGAAGTTTAATATTGCTCATTTGTATATGTAGTGAAGAGTAGTTAGGAAGTTCTGTGGCATACATGCTCTCCTACTGATTACTCAACTATTAATAGTTAGCAGACAAAATATTATTGTGGTAGTGTTTCTGAACATTTTGGAGTCAACAGATATGGGCTATAGCTGAAGAAAAACAGTAAGAGCACAATTTCTTAGAGATGTTACACCCTGAAATACAAAAATAGCAACCATTCTTCTAAGAAAAATGAAATCAAATTAAATGGAAGTTCATTAGATCATTGGAAAAACACTGAGCTTAAGCCTCTCTCAAGCACAGGAATCCACCCCTGAAGCAGCTGTTCAGTTACTAGAGGCATCTCAGAAGCAGACCTGGCAAACTGAAGTACTGATGAGCAAGTTAAATACCGACTGCAGTCCTGAAACATTGCACTATCTCTCTAAATCCAAGTATGAGCAAGCCCAAAACTTCAGGATATTTTATTTGGTATAAACATAATAAATAATTTTTTAAATCCTCAAATTTTAAAAACAAAGCTAGTCTTTGCCAGTATTAAATGTACTCAAACCTCTGAAAAGTATCAGGTACAAAGGAATACAATGTAAAAAACTCTGTTTGGTTGTTTCAAGGAAGCTTGAAAAATAAGAACCAGCAAGCGGCTACAAATAATACTTTATTTGTAAAGATTTGCTAGGCATTATCCCAAAGATTGATTTTGGGACATCAATGTTTACTTATGTTATCAAATCTGCACATGAAACAGTGTTTAATAGGGGTACACAGACTCAGCTGTATTTGTACTTGAATCTTTAAGGTTATTAGACCATTATAATAAGAGCTAATGGAGGCCAGCCAGGTTGGGCCAATTCGCTTCCTTCCCATTTCTTTCTCCTCTACTACATAATAGATTTCCAATTGTGGTCTGGCACAAAACCGCTACATGCCTTGTCATTATGATAATTGCTATCATTCTTCTTTGGAATTCCTTATGCTGTTGTTTGTAAGCAACAATTCTCTGCCAGTTTCAGAGTGTAAAGAGCTGCAGTGAAAAATATGCAACTCATGCTTTTCACTGGGTTACATAGTTAAGTAATTAGAGAGCATGGTTTAAATCCTGGATTCCACAATGATGTTTGGAGACAACCTGACAAAACAGTTTTGGGGTGTAAACCACTCATTTCACCAGGGACTAACTCAAGTGTCGACTCTGACACTTCATATGCCAGTACTCAGCTATGAGTTAGTTCATTCATGCATGCAAGAAAGGTGAGCAGTTAATCACCCACTGAAGACTAACCCAGCCTAATTAGAGCATTGATATTGTGTAGGCCTCTCACTTCCAAAGGTCTAGCTAGAGGAAATTACAATTGCTTTTAATATCCTGAAGTGAAGATCAGTATTCAGTAGTTTGGGAAATCTTACTTTAATACAGGGCTTTATAGCAACATACCAAAGATGTCAAGATACTTCAAAACTGTAAGTAATGCAAATGGAAGTGGAAAATCACTGTGTGCATAAACATGGTCAGAGATAACCCATTTTTCAATAAGCATTCATCTAAGTTTGCTTAAAAAAAAAAAAACCTCAAAGCAAAACAAAACATTTCCCAAGAAAAGAAGGAAAAACCCATAATTCAAATACACTAAACACCAGTCTCACATAATCAGCTGTGGCATACCAGCTTGGATGTTTTGAGGACTACTATACTACAGTATTTTCTTACAGTATTTCTGTAACATAAAACATGCTTCTAGATATGTTTCTGTGTTTCACACAAAGAATGAATCCATTGAAGACACCCAAATATTAAGAAAGGGATTGTATGGTATTTGACTTAAAATTTGATAAGTTACATTTTACAAGTCATAAGGAAAAGAAAGCTCTCTGTCTGTTCATCTAATGAACATCAATCAGAAATTAAGATTCATTATTTAAATCTAGAAGGTTTTGTTCATATTCTGTTTAGTTCTCAAAGGACATTACCTACTCACATGCTGGAGTCTCAGTAAGAAGGCTATTCAACAAGAGGCTGGCTTTGTAATGATATTGCTAGCATTTATAATAACAATGTAACCTAAACACTGCAGTTAAACAAGAGAGTAGTATTTTTGGAATACCTGGTGTTCTAAAGTGCATTGTGAATATTAACATATTCCAGCAAATTAGTTTGCACTCATTATCATAAGCAATTACTTACTGTTTAGATGCTGCTGATATTAAATTGGCAAGCAATTTGCAAGAACTAATACATAGCATAAAAAGCTTTTCAACATTCTAACAGTATGAAAAGACAAGTTTTTCTAGTAACACAGCCCCTTGTATACAGATATCTCTCTCTATATAAAAATTCTGTGTATCTCTTCCTATCTAATATCTCTTCTTCAGCAGTAAGTGGATAACTCCCTGAGGCTCTGTGACAAACTCTTCATAAACTTCGTTTTGACTCTGTGGAGTAAATCATAAACACCTCAGGTCAAATGCGACAGTAACATCTCATTCACAATAAAAAAAAAAAAAAAACACAAACCACCAAACATTTTCATGCTCACTTTTGAAAGTAATAGTTTAGAAAATATATCAATGTGAAGTTCAGTTCTTTGCTCTCAAAGCTACTACTTGTTTCTGATATAACACTGAGATGGTGAGGGTAAATCAGTACCCTTGTCCTTCAGATACAGGTAGGAAGAGAACAAGGTATGGGGAACCTGTCCTACTTTTGCCAATAATGACAACCTAAGCCGATTTCTCTTCAGTCCAAGAATGCAGTAATCTCAAAGGAAATAAAGAAAGTCACCTCAAAGTAAAAACCCAAGTGAGAAAAGAATCAGGACTCCTTTTCTGAAGGACACTTAGTGAATGTTACAGAGATATTTCTAACCAGGTCTTCTGCTTAGCAACAGAAAAGGTGCAGATGAGGAAGCATAAGCCAAAGACAACCCAAAGAACTTTACGGGGAATCTGAAACAATGGAAACAACTTGCTTTGTTCCTTAGTTTACATCTTGGGCCCAAGTTTCAAGTGAATCAAGTCCCAGCTGAGAAACACAGCATGTCTTTTGGCTTACATGATATCATTGCTCATGTTGCTCTACACACAGTGGAATCAGTAACAGAGGCAGCCCAGGGCACATCTCCTGGAAGGAGATCAAATGCAGGGTTTGGAATAGCTATGCTATGGTGCACTTAGTACATGGCCTAGGTGACAAGGTGTTGATCAGTCAAAGGCTGAACTTGACGATCTTAGAAGTCTTTTCCAACCTAAATGATTCTGTGATTCTGTGAAAAGGCTCTTCCTTCCCCTGAGCCAGCCTGCACAGCCAAGGAGCACTACCCAACCAAGAACCAGTACCCAACAGTGCCATCAGCCATCAAGGACTTCAAAGCTGTCCCTGTAGATACAGGATGGGCATGCTAATCCTTATGGTCCTGGTGAGCACAAAGACCTCAGTATGCCTAAGTGGAATTTCAGACCCATGCATCAGTTAGTAATCCACTCACAGATCCTGATCTGTTGTGATTAAGCACCAATTTAAACTGCAACCCACTGATTGAGGATATGAGACTGTAAACTACTTGTATGGGTATTGTGTCTACCTACTTGTTTATGCAAAATTGCCTTTAATGTGACCGTGAACCTTAATGGGGACCTTGGGAATCCAGAACACCATAAACAAACCACAGTAGTTTATGCAATTCCCAGGATACTTTTCTGAAAGAATAACTTGTGATCTCAGGTCTCAATCTTCCAAGCTGCATTTCAGTCTAGAACCAATTACTCTAACCATCTTATCTTGTAAAATACACAAGACTGTAATAGAAACACTAATGCACCCTTAACTGTAGGAGCACAATGGTTCCTGTCTGCTGAGCTCGACTATGTTCTCTTCTATTAGATATCACTGGGTTGAAAATATCTTTGCTAAAAATAGGTATAATTTTTTGAAAATAATTTAGTCAGTTCTTAAACATATTTTATCCTTTTCAAAGCTGAAGCACTTTCAGCACCTTTCGTGTTACTACCTTTAAAAACATACTTTTTTAAATTATTTTTTTTTTAAATCAAACTTTCCAATTAGCTTTCTGAAGTTAAACTGCATGACTCTTGCAGTTAAAAATTATGTGTGCCTGGATATCTTAAAAAAAGTAATGAAGTTCTCCTCTGATTAGCAAACCCAATTTTTTATTCTTATTGACCTTGAACAGGAAAAAAAATCAGTAACTGTTTGTAATGGGAGCGGGGTTTCAGTCATCTCATACTTCTCCTTTCATCAATCCTCCATTCTCTCCTTTTTCTAATCCTAATCTTCAAGAGTTCTGAGAAATTGTTTGGTTTCTAACAATGTGGTAGACATGGTAAGCAGCTCTCAGAGCCACAGGCCATGTCTCCAAATAACTTTCCCTCTTCTGTTTGGGGAAAAAAATTCCTTACAACTAGGTTCAGTATCAGTGTCCTTAAGCTACAAACTCCTCGTATTCTAAAAGAGAATAAATGGAATTATCAAATTACATTTTGATAAATAAAAGATGATGCATAACAGCTCACAAGGAAAAACAAATTTCTAACAATTCCCAAAAGACCAATTTCTACATTTTCTGGAGAAATCCTGATTCACCTACATTCAGAATCTTGGCTGTATATGACATTTAGCTATAGGACTGGTAAATAGAACTATAATGAAAAACACAAGAGTATTCCTTAAACAGTAAAAGCAGAAGGTGTACGCATGCCCCTAATAAGGGATAAAGAAAAACCTTTGGATTTGAATTAGAATTACAATGTGTCTCTTCAACAGTAGCATCAACAGAACTGAATCCAACACTGACAGAAGAGTCACAAGACAGTACAGCCAAGGAAGAAAATGCTATGAGGTAATTTAAGTTACTCTGTGACCCTCTTTATGCTTATGCAAACATGGAGCACATCTTAAAATGATGTTGGACCTAAAGAATGAGTCTTGCTCTAATTGCTGTGCTGGTGGCTGGAGAAGTCTGCTATTGTAACATGTTAGCTCAATTTGATAAACTGGGTATAATTGTAAAGCACAACCAAATCACAAGTAAATTCTCTGAATGCATGTCAAACAAGCCTGGATCTCTCAAACCTCACATTATGTTATCCCAGGTATATTATTGCCTCTTTCCTAGGTCAGCAAAAGTGTCCAAGAGACTTAGTGGTACGCTTCTTCAGCAAGGTGATGCAGCTGAACCGATTGTTCTTCCTCCTCTAGAATAGCCCAGATGGCCCTATCTGAGAGTAGTGTACTTAAACTGCCAGAGGTCTGAACTGACAGCCCTGCAGAGCACTCCTCTCCTAGTACCTACATCTGGAAACACTTAAATATTTTATGGATTTTTCATCTGCTCAAGGAATTAAAACTCATGGTATAAGACAAAAATGATAAAGAAAGAATGAAAGTCACAAAACTGTAGACAAACAGAATCCACAAGGTACCACAGTAATGCAAACACAACTGATTGTCAGCTTCTACAAAACCTACCTAATTAGAGCTGTTATCAAAATGAAGGTCATGGTAAATGGTACTAAGCACACCCTGTACTTACACTGATGTTCATGTTAATGTTCATCAAAGTAATTTCTGTTTTAAAAGGGATGATTACTTAGTACCATTATCAGTCTCAGCCTCAATATACTATGCTGTCACTAATATGCAGAAACCTCAGCTTCTGAAAAAGATTCATTATCTCAAGTGCTGAGTCAGTATGAGCTGTGTATCTCAGCCAAAACACAGTTTCTGCACAGAAAATAGCCCATACTGTTTGAGCAAGACACTGCGCCCTTTAGTTTCCCTTCAGTTTAGGTGGTGACCTGGATCCTACATCAATAACTCAAATTATTAATTCTGGACAGCATATAGTAAATTGCTTTTTGTAGCAATTTGCACTGATGGAGGAGAGCTATTGAGGAACTTTCTCCTCCTTTGAAGAAGACACTTAAGCTGTCACATAGTGTGTAACAGTCAATAGTTTCCCTTGCTTCTTTCAGTTGCTTTCCAAGTTGGCAGTCTTAAGAAAACATTTTCAAAAGAAATCAAATTGGTATGTTTTCCTCGTGTTCCTCTATGCAATGTTTTGTAAGGGAATAAAGTGCCATTTCATCTGAAAAGATACTCTGAACTATTATAGTTTGGGATTTTTTGCCTCAATATGTTTCATTTATTTATTTGCACTCAAGACAGATTGTAAAAGAACAAGCAGCCTGACCTTTGGACAACTATCAAAAAACCCAACTCTGCAACTACAACAACCAGTGTGACCTTCTTCTCTACATTCAGCAGCTAACAATCACCCACAATGAGGGAGAAAAAAACAGCCTGGCCTGTGTAGAAAACCAGACTAGGTCAGGTAACACAGCCTGTTCTCAAAGCACCAGGAGACATACACTTTGTGAACCCTCTCAGAGCGTCTGGGACCCACCAGCTGAATTTCAAAACTGTTCACTGTCATGTCCTGACAGCAGCAGGTAGCAGTTCTGCCAGAAGAGATTTACACACATTTCTGTAGCTCTGTTCTCCGTCATCTCAGACTTGCTATCACGTATCATCTGTATTTCTGAGAACATCATAAACACCATATTATTTACCCCTTCACAATCCATATCCAATTTTCACAGCTGGGTGTGTGTAGAGCTGGTAGGAAGGATTTTGAGGGTATGGTTCCATGCACAGAGATCTCAGACTCTGCAGCCTTTACCCAATACATCACTGGAAACCAGGGTAACTTGTTCACAGCAGCACAATCATTGCAGCAAACAGGCTGCATTATAGGCAAAAGTTTGTTTCCAGTATATTTCAAACATACAGTACCCAGTTCAAGGTCAAGATCACCAAAAGCACATATTGCAGCAGTAATGTACATGTTGGAAAGTAAAACATAAACTGGATATAAATGAAGAGTAAACCTATCATGACTACTGTTAATTCTCAATAGTTCTACACATCAAGCAAAATACAGTCATGCTCTTAGAAATAGAAATAACCACTGTATTTTCTGACCCCTTTCTATAGTGAATCAATAGTGGTTTGGTTTTATTGGGACAAAGACGCAGTGCAATACTCTATGCATGCAATATGCTTTACGACTCAGAGGGCATGTGGTTGATTTTATTGATTCAGTTTTCACACTACTGTAACCTCATTATTGTCAGCAGAGCAATTGGAAACTCCAAACAGATTCTAGACTGATAGTCTCTGATATTTCCAATTCTCTAATGTATACAGTTGGCTTTATTTCCTTTTTTTTTTTTTTTTTTTTTAATTTGGATTTTCCTTTCTAATAAACTCACTGCTATGGGACATCTTCTCAATGGTACTCTAATAAAAAAGGGCCAGAATTCATTCCATTAGAGGCATTTATTGGTATTATTAGGATTTTACAACATGATGGCATAATCTATCCTTTGCCTGAAGTAAACACTCTTAAAGGGAAGTCCATGGGGAGAGTAAAACTGAAGCATTTTTTAAAGTGGTGAATACTAATCAGATATATAGCCAGAGGGGAAAATAATGTTATAACAGGAAGATACAGCAAGTAGACCACACAACAAGTATGATACCAAGGAATCCAAATATGACAGCAGCATATACTTTGGAGAGGAAAGAAGGGGAGAAGAAATCGAGGACAAACTGACAGGAGGAAAATTTGACTATCACTAATAAGAGCTGGAGAAGAAAATCAGAACAGAAAGGGGAAGATTTGAATGCTTGCACTTAAATCAGCAGCGTGGGAAAGGTAAGCCAGAGGTTGCACAGCTTGTGACTCCAGGCTCTCTCACAACCCTGGAAGAGGCCATCAGGGCTTTGAGCTACCACTCACACTGTAATGATTGGAGGATACTTAGATTCTTAGGGATCTTGCTTAAGATTCTTATGGATGTGTTGGAGGATACCAAGATTCTTAATCACCATACCTGTGCTACTGAAACAGGTCCAGCCTTTCCTATACTCTTCAAGCTCCTTATTCTATGCTTTTCCTATGTTTGTATTGGTCTTGGTGCAATTGGATCCTTATCCACAGGGGCTACTATATAAACACTTGGTAGTAATGCAGCTAGTTACTTACTGAGCTCAAAAGCAGAATTGTAGCATAAAGTGCACAAAGCACTACCTATTTAGATAATGTGAGATAATAGTCGCATAAATTGTGACTGTGGCTAAAGTGATCAACACTGACTCTTTCTTAATAGGTCTATTACAAGGTCAGTAACAGAGGATTGGTAAAAAAATAGTCTATACCCTCTACTTGTTTAGAAGTCAGTTTTCCCATTTAGTACCAAACCAACCAACCAATCAACAACAAAAAAGAAAGAAAAGCCACACTGTACACATACACCAGTTTCTGAAGTATTACCAATATAAAATCTTTTAATTTCTGCCTGTTCATATTTTTCTAAGTTAATATAAAGACACTCAGAGGAAAAGTATTGATCCCAGAGATTGTTTCTTTTCTCACACACAACAGAGTAAACTAAGAATAATTTATCTGAAGACAACTGAAGAGAAACAACAACACTGAAATGGAAAGAGATTTTCTCTGGTGCTGTAAAACTGGAAGTTCCACTTGTAAGGAGTTGTATATCCTTGTGTTAGCTCCTTGGAGTAGGCACAAGTACAACAGAGTGAAGCTAATACCAAGCTTCTCTCTTTGAGGAAAGGTATGGAATCACATCTCCAAGAGTTGTGTCTCCCTATATTCATCCTATTTTTGCTGAACAGCTAACTGGCAATAGAAAGAATTCCTTCCTGTGATGCCTAACTGCTTGTGGCTAGCTTAAATATAATGCCCTAAGTTTAGATGCTTGTTTCAGATGAAATAAGTCACACTTGCTCAGTAAATCTCAGTGTTATTTACGCTGGTTAAAAGCATGCAAGAATACTGCCAACAAGTTCAGCTGCACGGAGAGGGGCTGATTTTCTCTACTAACACAGATAGGGGAGAAGGAACAGTTCAGAGGAGATAGGCAGCAAAATAGAAATTTCCAAATTGTTGATTAAAAAACCTAAAACGATTATAACATGTGATAAACAATTATTTAGGCTTTGCTAACTGATCACCAGATGCAGACAGGCACTAAGAACAGAGAACCTGTTAAAGGAGACACACAAAAGATTTACATTGCACCAGCCTTGAGTTGGTACAGTATGAAGCTTACTATTAATTTTTTAACTTCAAAATTCTAACTAAGAATTAGTTCTTTCGAAGTAGTTTGTAAAATTCAATAGCTCTGATTCCTCTGTAAGCATTTTTCCTTTCCTTTTGGTCCATACACAGGTGAAAGCACAATAAGCATGCCATTAATCAATCTCATCCTCCAACCGCATCAATCTCAAATTTGTATCAATGCGGATTTATTTAAACTAAATAACTACTTCAACAAAAAGGCCAGAAGATAAATATTTGAGGAGGAGTAAGATGGTACACAATACTTCCTCCAAGAGCTGGGAGAAGTCCAGAATAAATGCCTAGTAGGGCAGAATGACAGATAGAAAAAAAGTTGCTGGTAAACAAACAAACAAACAAAACCCAACTCAATAAAAATGTCTTCAGGTAGTAAAAGCAAATTATCATGTTGCCCAACTTCAAAGAAGGGAGAATGTCTCTAGAGACACATTTGCATTGAGCACAGCCCTATTAAAATTGATGACAACTATTATTCCAGGAGAATCAAGCTCTGTGTTTCCTACAGGGGAGAATGCCACACGATGAAATGTGTGCATAAGAAATCAGAAGACAGCAGCTAACTCTAGGTGTCAAAGTCAAGTGCTCCATTTAGGATCATAAACAGTCCAAAGAAAAAGCTTCACTGCCCATGGAAGGTTATTCAGAGCATCTATAATTTGGAATCTAAATCTGTCCAGGAAATATTTAAGGGGATTCCAAAGCCCCGAATTAGACCTATAAATCAGAGCTCCAAAGTTAAGACTGTATTGTCAAGATATCCATAGGCCCAGTGCCACTGTCCCTAGAGCAAAAGGTGCAACTGACATGGAAAAACACAGGTGCTCTACTGTCATGATGTGGCTTATTGCTACTAGATCAGGAGATCATAAATTTCTCATAACATATTAGGAATTAAATGTCCACCCGTATGTTAAGAAGGAGTAATAAAGTAAAGATTAATTTTTCTTGTTGTTAATTAATAGGGATGAAACATTTTCACCAGCAGCACTTAGTATTCAATTTAAGTACATCACTGAACTGTCTTGCTCTTTGCAGTTGTAAAAGCAATCCAACAGCAATGATGAGTGACTGCAGATGAGAAGGTACATTAAGCCTACACAACCAATGCATTCTGAGTTGCTGCTGTTGTATTTACTATAAACAGAAAAGAAAATTCAAGGGAAGAGGGTCTGGGAGAAATAGAAAATGAGGAAGGTGCAGCGTGAGAGAGTCTGTAGTACAAAGAATCAAAGAGAAATCCAGTACAACCCAAGAACAGAGGGGGATGGGGGAACCTGAAGGCATTCCTTGGAACAGTAAGTTAATTACTGGGAGTTTCAGTAGTAAAAAGAGTATTTCAACGACCAACACGATACATTGCACACTACCTGTGGGGTATTACAAGATACAAATATTGGCCAGAGTGCGAAGAGTGAGGATTTGGAATGGCCAAACGAAAAAACCAAAAGAAGGATTAACAACTGATTAAATTAAGCAAGTGGAATAGATGCAGGGGAAAGTTGGAAAGCATGGAAAGTAAAGAGGAAAAGAAGAAGAAAAGTTGTTAGCTAGCAAGAGGAAAGACAGATACATAGAGAGATAGAGAGGAAGATAGAAGTAAAAATAAAAACATCATAGAAACTGTATCTATGGCAACACTGAAATAGAAATTAGTAGACATTTTTTTCCACATTTGAAGTCTGAAGGTTGGAAGAAAATCAAGCCAAGTTGCCAGCTATTTTTCTGTGGTCTGCATTATTGCAAAACATGTCAGAAGCCAGAAAAGAGAATATCAATCAGGTCAGAAGAAGGGAAATAGAACATCCTTCTTGCTTCCCTAATAAGCTTCACTTTTTAGTCCTTTTTTTCTCAGCAAAGGATGAGCACATTTTTTCAATAAAATTCTTTTTCTAAGATATATATCTGGTTGGATTTGGGAGAATCAATTTGATTTAAAATAATGTAGATTTTGTATGAATTTTAAAAATATTTATTTTTTAAAATATTTAATTAATCTAAAGAATATAAATTACTTGTTTCCTTGATTTCCTTTTCTCTTACAATGTACATCAGAATCAAACAGTTTTATTTGCCCACTGTCAAATTTGATCTTTATATATATTCTCAAAACTCGTTAGCTACATGTACATAATTACTAACATAATTTGTAATACACTTATAAAATTTTCCACTAGAGTTTTGTTTCTCTAATGTATTGTGCAGCTCATATTTCTGCTTTTCTCTAACCTGTTATCATTCCTACTTAAAAAGCAAAGCTTGATTTTTCATTGCTTTGTCCTTTGTTCAGTCATTTATACATGAGCAAGAGGGTGTGAAGTGCTGGCAGATGTGTCAGTCTATGTTACACTGCTCCTAAGAACTACACAAGGAGAAAGGCACTGGATACTTAACCTCACCCCTTCTGTTTTAACAATTAAAAAGTAATGTTCAAGACCTAGTTATTAGACTGTTTAACCAAAGGCATAGACTTGGAAGCTGAGTGTCATGTTAATAGAAGAACTCTGCAATGGGATTTCAAATTTATCCATTAAAAAAAAAAGGTGCAAAATGTTGGTGAACTGAGAATGAGGAAAAACATTATTTGGGAGAAAAAAATTAATTAATGGCCTAAGCTTCATAAGGCCTGAAGTGTATCTTAAGCATCAGTATTATTTTAATGTGTTTCTGAGATAAGTTTCATAAAATGTCTGATTAAATTCTTCACTCTGATAACATTATTCAAAGGAACAATCTGACAGAAGTAACCCAAAACGTCCCTGCATGATGAAGTACATCTCATGCATATACTTCACACAAAAATCACATTTCTGGGTACATCAGAGAATCCCATATTGGTTAATTCTACTCTCCATTGTTCAAAGTGCTCTTCCCCACTTCAACTAACAAACATGCCACCAATGCAATATTGCCTGAGATTGTGCTTACAGTGATGCTGATCTGGGAGCTCAGGACTCAGCACAGCATTTCCCATATAGAATTCTAAAAGCTACATACAGTGCCCCTAAAAAGCATCAAAAGATGTTGCATATATATATAGCAAATGTGTTAAACCTGTACTTTAAGAAACTGTTACATCTACAGTGATGCTGTAATTACAAATGCTAATGTTTCAGATTTTTATAATATTTTAAGTGAGGAGTCTCTTTAAAAATCATCTATAAACAGTAAATTCTAGAACAGAGAAGTGTATAGAACTTTGTGAGTATAAACTAAATATCTGTAGAAACATGGGATCTTAAACTTTGAAAAGATAAAAGGTGAAATAAAACTGGGAATGCAAGGGTAGTGATGATAAAATTTACAACTGTTTGAAAGAAGGTAATGAAACAAAAAATCAAGATTTTTAAAACAATTAATAATCCATATTAAATTCTGAGCATGTGGAGTATATGTCCATATAAGACACTGGAAATGGTTTCTTCTTACATCAAAAATGAATGTGGCTCATTAGAGTTTTGCTTGGCTCCATTAGAAGAACAACTAAGGAATTACTATGCTCAATGATGCTGAGAAATTATACAGTAGGATAAACTATAATCCTATGATATAGTCATGCCTGTACATAATATCAGCCTGGGAGTTATATGAATCTTCAAAATAAGAGAGTGAACAGAGTTTAAAGCAACTCTGACTGTTTCAAAAAGTACTGATAAAGAGAAGTCCCATGCCTCCCTTCCTGGGAGAAATTGCCATGTGTCTAGGTCTTGTCCTTGTCCACACCCCTACAGGCTTTTACCTGTGCTCAATGCTCATCAGCTGATGTACCGGGAAGAAGCTGAACTGGAGTGTTAGTGACCCATCATTCATAAATCTGCAGAGCTGACTTCAGTGGCACAATGTTTCAGGCTGGATTAAAAGATGCCTCTGAAACCTTGAAATGTATTTTTTATGGAGCCTACACTGCACTTGCCACATAACACAGTGAGACTGAGTCATCATCGTGATTGTGATTGGACTACGTGTATTCACACTGTTCTAGTTAAACACAAATCTCAAAAAAAAAAAAATTTCAAACCAAGTATAGCATACAATTTTTCCACAGCCATGCAAGCAACTGTCTCCAGAGTGCTGCATTCAGCTCTGGGGTTCCCAAGCACATGAAGGATATGGATGTTGAAGACCAGAGTAGCAAGTCCAGAGGAGGGCTACAGATCAGAGGGCTGAAGCACCTCTGCTATACAGACAGGCTGATAGAGTTCAGTTTTTCCAGCCTGAAGAAGGCTTTAGGGAGACCTTTTAGCACCTTTCAGTACCTAAAGGGGGCTACAAGAAAGCTAGAGGGGAAATTTTGAATAAGGGCATGTAGTGATAGGACAAGGTGGAATGACTTCAAACTGAAAGATTTAGATTAAATGTTAGGATGAAATTCTTTACTGGGAGGGTGGTGAGGCACTGACAGGTTGTCCAGAGTAATTGTGGATGTCCCATCCCAGGAGGTGTTCAAGAACAAGCTGGATGAGGCCCTGAGCAACCTGGTCTAGTGGATGGTGTCCCTGTCCATGGCAGAGTTTGGAACAAGATGATCTTTAAGGTTGCTTCTGATTCAAACAATACTATCATTCTATGATATTATTCTATGATTTGAGCAATTCTTATTTGTATCACACAATGGAGGATGCAAACATCACCAAAAGTTAGAGAAGATCCCTCTCAGATTGTACCCTTACCTACATTTGTGTTATATGAAGTTTATGAAACAATTGTTGCAAAGCTACACAGTACAATGAGCAGTTTAAACCTTCTGCTTCTAGTCTGAATAATTTATCAAATGCTTAGTTGTGCTTTGGAGATCTCTTTTCATAAGTTCATATTACAGCACTGAGGGCCATACTGTGACTTCCTCATGCTCACACTGATGAGCCATTATTCATTCAACTACCCCTACTGTGATACAATTGAAGTGCAGCTATAAATACAGGATAGTAAACTGAAATCAGAATTTTCAGTATATTTCTAGGCACCTATCATTCTGCAACAGATATGAATGAACAATTTGTTTGGTTATTTTCGCACAAGGAATCTCTTCCTCACTCACATCACTAATGAAGTTTTAAAATCTGCATTTTAACAGACTTTGACTCACATATATTGAGCAATCTCCTTTTTAAAATCAATGTTCTACAAGTGGATTAGCTCAAAAGATGACTTCTAGTTTTACACTAAATGTCTTTGCTATAAGAAAGAGGCAAACATCAGCACGTTGTCTCAGAGAGGAACTACTGCTCATGTGCAATATCTCCATGTAGCAGGAAAACAGATCTGCTTTAGCCCAGTTTACATTCAGATGGTATTAACTTTATAGTGTGGGGGTTTTTGTTGGTTTTTCTTAAATAAAAGTACTTCAGTTAGTGTGCAGAAAGAATCCACAGATTGGAAAAAATTATCTCCTCATTCAAAATTAGAAGCACTATTTCTCTGCTGCTTTTGTAAGTATAAACCCAGAGTATTAACAGAAATATTCAACCTGATTGAAAGCACCAACACTGGTAGTTGGATCCAGGGTTGTAGTGGCTCCTTAGGAGCTGTACATTCTAACTAGCCAATGATCTCTAAATTAAGAACGATTAGTCTAACAACTCCGAAAATGTTACAGTCTACCAAATCACAGTTCCAGAGCATCACAACCTCGGAGACACAACTGGCTTCTGTGGAGTACCTCCCATTATTGGAGAATATAATTTCTATTATCAAATCAGTGTACACACCAACATACTAATTAATCAGTGAACTATAAAGGTAAATGTCTATCTGATCTTCTCCATGTCCTGTATATGTAAAATTAAATTCACTACTACAACATGATGCTGTATTGCCTTTTCAGTAGGAAACGACAGGTCATAGAATCATAGAATGGTTTGAGTTGGAATGGACACAAAAGATCATCCAGTTCCAATCTCTCTTCCATGGGCAGTGATACCTTGTGCTGGACCAGGTTGCTCAAAGCCCCATCCAACCTGGCCTTGAACACTTCCAGGAATTAGGCCTCCAGCACTTCTCTGGGCAACCTGTTCCAGTGCCTTGTCACCCTCACAGCAAAGAATTTCTTCCTAATATCTAATCTAAACCTACCCTCTTTCAGTTTGAAGCCATTCCCCCTTGACCTGTCAGTACCTGCCCTTGTAAAAAGTTTCTCTCTTGAGGGCCCCCTTCAAGCACTGGAACACCACAATTAGATCATCCCAAAGCCTTCTTTTTGCCAGATTCTCTCAGCCTTTCCTTATAGGTACTTCATCCCTCTAATCAACTTGGTGGCCTCCTCTGGACTCTCTCCAACAGGTAAATGTCCTTCCTGTGCTGGGTAAATCAGACCTGGATGCATTATGTGATTAAAAAAAAAAAAAAAAACACAACAAAAAACAAGATAGAAACTGCTTTTGAAGGCACTGAGCCCACAAGCAATTTTAACGTGCTTTTTGTTAAATCACTGCAAAGAGGATCTTCGGATCACTTTGGTAGAAGGAAGAATTCAACTACATCAATCTGCACTTTTTAGTTGCACGAGATTTTTGATCTTGGAAAAAGTGTGCTCTGTTCTTCATACAGCAGTACAATACCACCATATTGGTATCATTTACACTCATTTCAGTGACAAAAGTGTTTTGTTTACCATGGAAATAAATTAACCAGTGTACACAGGATTGAAGTGAGGTTTAAGCCTTTCTCTACTCACTCAAAGCTTTTTAAAGAAATAGCGATCTTCTCTCTTTTTTTGTTCAAATTAACTTCACCGTAAATTTAATTCATAAGACAAAATTCTCTATTTCTGGTTCATACACATGGATAATAACATAGAGGAGAGCATAGCAGGTGGAAGACAGCCACTTCCACTGCCACCTCCCAGTCTTTTCCCAGCTGGGTTGCAGAGAGAAGTCTGTACAGAAGTCAGTTAAATCAGACCAGCATCCTATTATTCAGTGAGGCAATACATTGTCATTCGTGTCACAACAGTAACAGGGAACAGAAAAGCTTCACTGCATTTAAGTACAATCACCCAAATGACTGACAACAATTCCAGATAACTGACAATCAGTGTAATTTTCCTATTTCAAGCATCTTAAAAATAGACCTTCAGTTTCAAAAATGTTCATCTTGATAGTTTTTTGAACGAGTTCTTGCAAAGATCATTTATCCTGGACATTTCCACATGGTACTTTTCTCTCTTCTCAGTTGACAATGATCAGTGTGGTATAAAAATCTTTTTTTTAACTTCTTCAGCACTTCCAAATTGCTAGTGCAAAATGTAATTCCTAAATCAGTCTAAGGGAACCAACTTGTTTAAGCTAGACTGCTTTCTTGGTCTTATAGATAACCCATCACTCTGGAACTTAGTGCCAGTAGAGTGTATTTCATGTGCATTATTAAATAGTGTTTTATTCATCTTAATGGAATTAAACTGACATTTATTTAATATTGAAGGTAGGGTGGAAAGAACTAAAATCGAATTTTTTTGCCTTTGAGCTACCATTATTTTTCCTGATATTTCAGTAATTTAGTACAGAAACGTATAGTTTTCCATATTGTGCACTGCTAATTTTCCTACCTATAAATGTAGTAATAACAATGAAATTGTACATTATAGAGAAAGATGTCTGCATAAAATAAAACAAGCTAAAATATGGAATTAGGCTCATGAGGAAAAATTTTCACTCGAATGACCCTAAAAGGTTACAATGTGGGTTTTGGAGACAGAGGGGGAAAAATAGCAATACAGAGGGAAGTTGTTAGCTGTCTTCAACACAAGTGAAATGATCTATACAATGTGTTCTAGACTTAACCCTCCTTTTTCCAAGATTCATAGCTATCTCTATTTCCATAGAGAAGAAATTATTGAAACTTTTTTTGCAATAACAACAGTACCTGAAATCTTTTTTTGTCTAGTCCATTCCCCAAGAGATTTTGTCCAGTTTTCATGTGAAGAGTCAAGCTTAGTTAATTTTATATGGCTTGAGACTAATGAGAAAATATGAGGAAGTGCAAAAAGGTCAAAGCAAATTGCAGAAGTATTTCTCCTGACAGCATTATCAGAAGCATGACCATTTAAGGACACATTTAGAAAGGGGACTGAGAGAAAGAGAATGATCTTCCTAAAGGCTAATGGAAAATGCAGTACCTGCAACAGAGTATTTTCTTTCTCCACTCAGTCTGGACCCACTAGGGTGAGAAATAAGTTGATGAGTGCCACTATTAGTACTTTTAAGGCTTTGAGTAGTGCAATTTATGAAGGATGTTCTGGTTGACTTCTGTCTTGGGGTCCTTGACTTGAATTCTTTAAAGGCCATTCCACAGGGAACACAAAAAATAACTAGCCAGGGTGCCACTAAACCAATATGCACTAAATTGGCAGGTGATCACCAAACTAGATTTCTTCCAGTAGCTCAATAATTTTTAACATCTTTGTAAAGGTCAAACCTTGCCAAAGCCAATTGGACTATAAAAGCTCTAGGAGGTGTGACTAACCATTCCTAAATGTCTATGGGCTATACTTCACATCACAAATCAGTGTATGTTTACAAGGGATTCAGTGAGTGCAAGACCTCAGTTCCTGGTCTAAGGCAAAATAAGGCAACTGAAGTTAACAAGAATTCTAAAAAGAACCCCAAGATTCTATCCCCAGTGCCTGTATTTCCTCATTTGCTATTAATAATAGTGTGTCCACAGCAAAGATCATGATCATAGGCCTACATATCATGTCAGGCAAAAGTAAAGTAGACATCATCCATAAACATGACACATCAAATCTGTGGAAAGCTGTAAAATGATGACTGTAAAAAAGCCTGACTTTCTTTATGGAAATGGTCACTTGCAATATGAATTTCTACTGTAATTGCAGAATTTTGAAAATACCTTCCAAATCTCTTTATAAGAGTTTATTTTGCTCTTTTGAATAAAACATTTTATTTCCCAATGTTTTCTTCTTTTCTTGCCCAACACATTATGTAATATGACAAATACATCCCTGTCTGGCTACATTAGTGATTTGAGAAAAAAGGGAAAGAATTCAAAGCCATAAACAAATATAAAAAATAACAATAACAGAAAAGCAATAATATTTGAGCTTTTGTTCAATTTACCCCCACAAATCTCCATGTAAGAGATATATATAAAGGTTGCATATTTGATGTAAGGTAATTTCTGGGAATGGGGATTGGTCTAGATGATCTTCAGAGGTCCCTTCCAAACTTGCTGTTCTATCAGCTTTCAGACACAGGCAGATAAAGGAAAAAGCTAGACACTCAGCTTCTTTTCTAATAAATTGTGAAGAGAAACCACTGCAACACATTAGCTAAAGGAACAGAACTAACCACCAACACTTGATGCAATTTTAGACTGCACAGATACAGTTTAATGTCTTCTACCAGTGATATGGGCTGAAATATTCTTTTTTCTTTTTAAAGAATATAGCAATCAAATACTACTGTGGTCCTTCTCACATTTTATTGCAATCAGGGTACAGTTTGCTTTGCATCTCTCTGTCTGTGCTAATCTAAGCTTGCAGACATATGAACCATCCATGGTTCTCCAGCACAAGGGGATAAAGATGACAAAGAACAAAATGACAACAATAATGTTCCAGAATTATGGGATGAAAAGATTGAAAAATAAAATCTGGGAAAGTAACAGTGGAAAAGATGACCCTACTTGGGAGGATCCATTAAATTTTCATGTATTTTTCCTTTTTCATACATGCAGTTATTGCCCTGAAACCAGTACATTATCAATATGAGTTGCTGTATTTTGTTTTTCTATGGAAAATTGAAGCAGAATTAAAAAGTCTTAGATTTTTCATAATCTTGTGTTTTGCAGCTCCATGGAAATTGCAAAGTCAACACTGAGCCATTTATAATTGAACCATACAAGTCTAAGAATTGGAAAAATTGAGAAAAGGACTGATTTCAGTTTTCATTTTTATTTTAAATTTTTATTATTGACAATCCTATTCTTATGGTACCTAACATGATTTCCTTTTGCTGAATGCTGTACAAAAATTCTGAAAAGTGACAGTTCTTCCCTCAGTTTAAATGCCTGAGGGAAATGCACATTTGCGTTTCCACACACTCATCCACAACCCATATTCACAAGAAGCAGAAGCTGTAGGAATGAAGATAAAATTGAACGCAGGATTTGAAGCCCAAAATTTTCAACAACACAGAAAGCATTTTCATTCAAATTCAACCTTTTTCAAAAATATGTTCAGAACCTTAAAGTGCATATAACTGCAGCTTCATTCTACTACACCACTTGAAGATCTATCCCATTGCTTTACCTACCTGTGTTTACCATAAAGCAAGGGGCCAGAAGATCTCCTTACATCTTTAAAAGATGCCTATCCTGCCTTCCTCCTGGCTTTTCAGTCTTAAAGTACAGACAGAGAAAGATCAATAGGATATGATGACACCTTAACAAAAGCAGAATGCTAGCAAAGAGAACTCTGTGGCAGTGGTGACCTTGGAACTCATTTAAGTTAGTTACGGGTGTTTGTTATTATGGCAAATGGTTAACTCATTGCTTACAAAAAATTTTAAGAGGCTGTAAGGGAATCTCCCAACTACTAGAAGAGCAAAACAATAAAAGTCTTGCTATACTTTTTAATACAAAATTTGTTCTAAAGTTCTACAGAGGAAAGTGGAAATGACAGCAGTCACCATTCTTGTGCAGCAGCCACATATTCTTCTACCATGCTGCTATCAGCAAAGGTACTCTAAAGCCTGAAAAACACTTCGTCCTATAGAGATGCCCAGACTGCATTTTTACAGTATGTTTTACAGTTACATTTTCACCAGTAAAGACAGAAACAAGGTTAGAAATTATAATTCACTTCAGAATTGTTTTTAGGTTTTTACATATTTCCTCCGAAAGTATGGTTTATGTTTTTACATCAGCATAAAGAATCCCTGAGATAATGTTGTTGTGATATTTTTAACCTAGATCTAAATTAATAAAGACTTCATTTTTTCACCATGACACTGTGAAACACAGAATTGTACAAATTGCCTGGATATTATCTAGCATCATCTTTTCCTGTAAGATTAAATTCAGCATGGAGGGCAAGAATGGAAGTTGCAGTTATTTCACATAAATATTTATGTCTTAGTGTGAGATTTCAGAATATTGTATTTATTAGATAACATGATATGTTCATGCTTTCAGTGTTTCTGCCACTTGGTTTTCATAAAAAGGAATTTCAAAATAAGTGAAGAATCATATCTGAACAACTCTTAATCAAGCTTCTTAATGTAGAACATGGATATAACACACACACAAAATATGAGAGCAGGGATGAGAGTGATACTTGAGTAAAAGTAGCCAAAAGGAGAAATAGCCAGAGTTTCTCTAGACTTTTCTGCACGTATTTCCTTTCTGGGAAGAAAAAGATAATTTTTGAATCAACCCTTTTGTCTGGCATTTCAGGAGTGATCCAGTAGAGAAGTGAAGGGAGGTGAGAAATTACCATCTTGGAAACAATCCTGCCAGTCCGTTGGGCAAAAGACTTACAGAAAGGTTGTTCCAGCATTTAGGGGGTTTTAATTCTTCTGTTATGTCAATGGCACTCTTACGTTTGCCAGGGGGCTGATTTGTTACCAGAATCCAACTCAGGCAGTACCGGACCGTATGAGGTTGAGGATTCCCCAGCGCAGTTCACTGCTTAGCCAGACAGTGGATTATATGCCAGCTGGCTGCTCATTGTCCTCCAGATTTTCCTGCAGTGACATCCAGACACTTTCCTCATTGTCACCATAGGTCACCACAATTTACACTTGCAACAAAACCACACTGTCCTACAAACACAGTGAGTGATGCAAAGTCCTTGTTCACTGACTGATTCAATTCGCCTCCCAAAGGCTGAACTACAACCACAATTTATGTAAATCCAGAAAAGTTAGAGTACTGGCCCCTCCAACAAGTTAGACCACTCATTTGTATCCTGACAGATTACAAGAAATCAAAATTTTGGGACTATGATGCAACTGGAAATAGGAGAGCTGTTTGAGAAGCTCTAGCTATTTCTGCTCCTGTAGATAGCTTTGCTGACATCACATATTCTCAGTCAGACCTCTTTTAACATAACAGATAAAAGGAATTTACAGAGGTTTTTTAGGTAGAAATTGAAAATAAATATTGTATCCAAGAGTCTATAAGGCACGCAGCATAGGTAAATCTCATGAAAATTGCTGTGCACATAATTATGGTTGTATTATATTTTTTCCCCCTGATCTGCGTAAGCACACAACAGCTATGTCTCAAAAACAGGTTGACTACTGATTCAAGTTCAAAAATGTAACATTTGCTGTTTGACATGTGGACCATAATAGCACAAAGCCAACTGTGCCACTTAGGTTTGCACAAAGAGAAGCACTTACTCACTGCCTAAGTGTTGTGCAAATGAAGAATTTTTTCATGTTTAAGTGTACTTGGCAAGGATTCTGTTTTAATTTGCTACAGCTTGAATGTTAAGTTTTTGCTTTAATCTAGACTTTAGGGAAATAATTAAGTCTGTTTTTATGTATTCCACTTCTCTGTTTCTATAAGGAATGCAGTATTAAGTCCAAATTCCAGTCAAAATATTACGCCATCAGAATCCAGCAGTCAGGTGTGCTGGGAATATTTTGATCCAATCATAAATTTACCTTAAATGCAAGAAAATTTTCAGGCTTGTGGCTGTACAGTTCTTAAATTTTTGTCAATTCAATGAATAGTATCAGAAAAAAAAAAAAGATTATTTTGTTGGGTTGAAAGAGTTGGGAAAGGTTGGGTAAAAAAATCAAACTTAACATGAAACACTTTAACTTGACGGAGTAAACTGTTATACTGACGCCAAACATATTTGGTGGGTTTGGGGTTTTTTTTGTCTAACTACTAATTCCAAGAATTTCTGTTCCATTTAATGTAAATCACATCCCTCCTTTCTTCATGTCCCTCCCACTTGTTCAAGAACTCTTGTTCAGTTCTATCATGCTAGTAAAAATTTTCAGATAAGCATTAGGAATCCATAGTATCATCTGCGGAAAATACTCAGAACAAATCTAAACTATTCAGATGCTAAATGAAGAGAAGCTGAAAGAAAAAAACCAAAACAATGAATGCATGACGAAACATGATGCAGACAAATACAGTAAAGATACTGCTGCCACATAAAAAGCTGACATACTTATGTCAGGAAAATAATGCATTTCTTTCCATATGTACGTACATGTAAGAGACGCAAATTATAGGTAGAGATATGCAGGTAGACCACTAATATTGATTTTCAATAGAATCCGGTCACTTGAACTGAGCAGACAGGAAGGAAATAAATCAGTACTTTTCACAATCAGTTAATCCTTAGTAAATTCATTAATTTTTAAAAAGGAAACGAATTACATCCAGAATTAGGAATCTCAAATGGTAATGGTCTTTCCTGAACAAACCAGTTATTGTTAGCACTCACTAAGCCGAGAGGCCATTAGAAATTAATTTTTAAATTAAAAATGAGAAGGTAGCTTTGTAAGGCGACTGAACAAGGTAATTTCTAACAAGGATGGAAAGTTTCCCATATTTGTTCCAATAAAGTAACAGCTTTTCTCTTGGTTATTTCAGATTTATAAAGAGCAGGATGAAATTTTCTGCATACATATAAAGTACTGGCATTTTGATGAGACAATGGGAAATTTAAATTTACCCAATAGACTATTTGAATATTCCTTCCTCCTCCTCCTTTTCTTAATTAAAAATTCATGTTGCACTTAATTGCTCAGTTTGCCCAAAGTGTAATAAACAATTGAAGAAGCCATTGAAGTACCACATAATAAATACATTACTTAGCATGATATGACAAGAATTACTGGCCCAATTAGTGACACAGATTCTTTAGTGCAAGGTAAGAAAAAAAAAAAGGGATTCCTAATGAAAATAACATGCTCTGCAAAGATGAAACACGATCTATGTATTGTACACTTTGAAGTCTAAGAATGTCTCCTGGGAAAACTGAAAATAAGGCACTAAGCAAGTTACATATTAAAGCCATTTACTTCGTGTGACATATTGTGGCTGTGTACTGCAAGGATACATTAGGAAGAAATTGTATTCTCAGATTTCCAGGAAGAAAGCTGTTTGAAAAAGTTAGGAAAGAATGTAAACCGTAATTTTTCCCATGAAATGTTGTTACTAGTTGTGTGCAATCTCTTGGTGTACATTCACCATCATTGGTGTCCCTTATCCACTCTGCAGTATCAAAGGGAACTTTGAGACATACTCTCCTGTGATGTGCTGAACATCAGTGTATCCAACATCCAAGAAAGTCTTTGGGAGTTAAAAGCATCTGACTTTTCCCAAAAGACATCCAGCACCTCACAGCATTAGGTTCAAAGAGAAAGTCTTAAAGATATAATAATAATAATAATAATAATAATAATAATAATAATAGAAATCTTACTTTAAAGGAAAGTGGCTGGAAGGTCCAAAAACTACAAATCAGAGCAATTAAATTCAGTGGCAATGCTTCTCTCACTTAAAACGGAATTGCAAGAACTACAATCTCTTGAATGGCAGTTTTGCTGCTGCAGTGCAAAGTTTAAATGGGCTTCACAGTCAGCTTTTCAAAGATACTGCTATGTGCACTAAAATTCACAAAATATATAACTTCACTCTTCCCCTAGATCTGAGTTTATAGTAACTCTTCTCTGGTCTGAGAAAGGGGAATAGTAAATCATCCGCCTTAGTTTATCTCCAATTTTTTATTAAGCCAATTGAGGGATATTTCTATGGTTCTGAATTCAGCCACTAATAAGGACAAAGTAAATGAGAACAGAACCAAATATTAGTACATCCTCAGACTGTCACCTTCACACTGTAGGAAAGCCCTTTAATGCAGGACGTTGCCAGTGTGTAATTTCTTGGTAACTGGATTTAAGAAGAATTATTCTTCTGATGAGCAAAACTCAATCCTATGTGCTACTCTAGACTGATCTCCATCTGTGACAGATCTGCAAGATACAGGAGTCAAAGAACCTGCAGCGATGACAGACTGAACCCAAGGATGTTTCTGCAACAAACCAAACACATAAACACCATTCAAAGTTGGCTTCACAAGCTTTATTTTCCCTCTAGTTCCTCTTTCACACTTTCTCTGCAGAAAGACTAGGAGGGAGAAGAAAACAAGTAAAGTTTTGGGATGTTCCTTTTGTTGCAATTAACTACCACTGCACTTTACTACTCTTATCCAGGTTATGACCCCGTTAATTTTGAAACTTTTTCAAGGTACAGTATTCAGCATACAAGTTGGAAAATAAAAGGTCTGCTTATGAGTTCACCTGCATTTATTTTACACCAGTATAATTTCACTGACTAGACAGGTATGACACAAGATTCATTTGAGAAAAAAATCTTTTCCTAGTTCTTGTTTAGTTTTCTACAGGACTAATTCTGTATAATGGTTTATAGTACTTAATTTTAAGGAATCCATCATAACAGTCGCTGTTACATGCATGTAATTAAATCCATGTATCAATTTACTATGACTACTTTAGGAAAGGAAAACTATCCATCCCACTGCCTAAGTAAGCAGTAGCAGAAAAGCACAGTAACCCCTTGAGTTGGAATACAAAACTAAAAACATATCTGTAAATTATTCTTTTAACATTGATCATCCTCCTTGTAATTCAAGCAAAGAGCACATACAGCAAATACGTAGCACACAATGTAAACACGTCACATGTACTTAATAAAAATGAAGTCACACTGGCAAAGAAACCACTTAAAAAGTGACAACAACCTAAGAGGGTTCTGCTAGCCAGGCTTTGTAAAGGAAACAAGCCGATAGGGAAATTTTCCTTGTGGATAAGTGGACAGATAATGGCATTTATGGCACTCAACTTTCTCATAGACCATCCTTTTCTCCTGTCATTAATCAGTAGGAAAAGAAAAAACACGGGGAAGGAGGAGTGGACAGGGGGAGGAAGCCTTCACATGAAGTGACTAGAACAGTGTAGGAAACTTAATTTTACACGGTTATGCAGGTACATAGAGAGAATTGGGAAGCCTGTGGATGCTCTACTGGATTTTTAGGGAATATTTTCTTCTGTATTTTAAAGAATATTAACTAGAGTAAGATGAAAAAATAGATTCTTGTCTGTTATTCTCCATTCTTTTTCTATATATACCTACATGATTCATGGATGTCTGCTCATTTCAAACTGAAAAAGCAGATGTACAGTGGGCAGATTTTTCACTTGTTTTGCTGGGCATGTCTGCCTAATACTTTGTTGCAAACTGGGGACCATTTCAGATTTCTTAGAAGCTTACTTTTTATTTTCCTGTGAATATCAGTTTTGCACAGGTACAACTCCAAATACCTTGACTTATAAAATTCCTTGATTTGTAACACTCTGAGCTGACCCAAACTCTCACAGTATTGTATGCTATCTTTGTCTCAGAGCTGAAGGATTTACAAATCTTACAGAAAGCTTGCGTGTATTTTTTGTATTTATTGTTAATAATTGATGTTGTCAAAGTTATCTGCAAAGTATTTCCGAAAATCAAAGGAAAAGAGAACAATCTGTTACCCTTCTCATAGGGGTGTCACACTATGTACAATACTTGAGAATGAAGTGATTTTGTTGCACCAAATTCACAAACTACATGTAAGTGTGACTTCACATATCTGTACTATAAAAAATCCTTGGAAAACACAGTTATTTTAAAAATAGTATCATTAATACATTACTCTGAATTAATTTTCACTTAAATTAACAAAAAGTAACGTATAGACCACTGGTTTTGTAGCTATCCTATTTCCTGTTATGTTGCCAGAACCCCTGTAATGTTATTTTTAAAATGTTTTCAGATGTTTTCCTAACATATCTGACTTCTTTATGCACAAATGTACTTTCCCCACTTTGGAAAGCAGGACAGACATTTTAACCTGAGAGACCTACATTTAAGTACATTCAGTACCTTAGAGAGCAAAGCCCCTAAAACTTTGTGTTAAGTTATTTAAGCCAATACATTGTTTACAGATGTCAACTGAAATAAGAAATAATATATTATACATCATATATTAACGAGGAAAGAGTTCAGATTTACTGATAACTACTATACCACTAATAATAATAGTCATTGCTACAGAAAAGTGAATGAATAGCTGTTGTTCATTCCTATTTTGTATGCAGTTTGGTTTCTTCAAGATAGAAAATGGTTTGATTATATTTAATTACAAACCCACTATACAAATAAAGTTGTGTATTCTAAATGTTAACCTTGTTAAACAGTATGATAAAAAAAATAAACAAACCCACCAAGAAAAACCCAGAAGTGACAAAATTAATAAAATCATGCCATTAAAAAACCTAACCTATTGTACATTCAGGAAAATTAATTTATGTGGAGACGGCTTACACATTTTTGAACAGCACCTGTTCAAAATGCAAAGGCACATGAGTAGTCTGTATTTATCAAATAACAACTTCATGCAATATTACTGTATCATATTTTTAATTAGCAAGCTCCATGCCACAGATTTAATGATATATAGTAACTCCACACTCATATCCACTTTTACTCATGATTTAAGGGTCTAGCAAACAAACGCCACAAAATGTCCAGGGTTTTGGGTTTTTTGCCCTAGGTACAGACAAATAAACCCTTCTGCCTCCTAGAAAATGACAACACACCAGGACTTTAGCAGCTTTTGGTGTTATTGAGTAAAACAAAATTAATACAAAAATTAAAACATACTCCCTATTTATGGCCAATTTTCATTTGCATCCTTATGCTCATGGTGGGGGAGGAGGGGGGCAGTAACAGAACCTAAGAGAATACCATAGATCATGAGCAATGCTGTATGAAGAGTGTTGCTGAAATATTTAAAAATATTTTAAAGCTGAAAGGTTCTTCTTCGCTCAAACTCTACAAGACTGCTATCTGCTTTTATCCACAATCTACTGCATAAAGTTCTCCTATGAAGGATTCAGCCACATCTTCCTTTGTCATGAGCATGAATATATGCTCAAATATATTGGTCTGATAAGGTTTTCATTCAAGAGGAAAGGGAGTTGATTAGTTCCAATGCTACAATGAAGACTTTGCTAAATGTTTCAGATTTATGCTGCTGAAAACGTAATTCTACAGAACATGCAGAAAATCCTGGGATTAGTGAGACTCCTCAATAACAGTTATTCTTAATAATACAGTGAAATAGCAGGGCCATCAGATTTCTGTTAATTGAGATCCTTGCTCCTTGTTCTCAGAGAGAATACGAGTGATCACATTTTCCCAGGCATGCCCATGATGTCCCTGCTCTTCTAGTAACCTTTCATCTCTTTCAACACATTTCAGTTAAACATGACATGTCACCCTTACAGGACAGTCCTTGAAAGTCTATGCACATTCCTCAAGAAAGGAGGAAGAAATTGACCCTAAATACCTATTTAAAATATTGTGGGATTTTTAAAACTTTGAAGGAATTTTCTCTCTCTTTTTCTTTTCTTTTTTTTTTTTTTTTAAGATAACATTTTCTATTGACGTGTGTATCTTTCAGAGTAATCACTTCACAAAATTCTGCTTCCTCTACAAACTCACACACATGAAAATGTGGGCCTACATTAGAACTCAATGACTAACTAACATTGCCTATGTTAGTTAATAATGATTAAGAACCAAGTAGCTTATTTCCCTTGAAAAAGACTATTTACACTTTTGGAAAAAATTCTGAAAGGATATCAACAAATCATCTTCAGATGCAATTTAGGCACTTATATTCTACATAAGGTGTCTCTACAGAGCCTTTTAGTAGCAGATGGAAATTCACACACCTTGTGGCAACCAGAAACCATGCTGAGCATAGGGTGAGGCTACTGAGTCATGATGATATGCCATGTGGCTTTTGATCAGTTCAGAAAGCGGGCACAGTTCACCTGGATTTCCCATGCAGAAACGTCCTCTGACTCTTCAGATGACTGCAGCGCTTTGAAAACTTTACCTTATGCCAGAATAGGTCAATTCAATGAACCAATAAAGCAGCAAATTAAATAGGGCATATGAGGTACCCTTTTGAAACTGCGTGAATGAGCCTCAGCATCTCTTTGTTTCTAAGATGGACTCAGCTCTAATGGCAAGAGATAATCCCTAATGATCTTGTGGGTAGCTAAAGACACAAAACTAAGACAGAGATTTATACCTTCAAAAACTATAACAAAGGTAAAGGGGTATTCCTAAAGATAAGAAATGGAAACAAGAGGTGGAGTAAAACAGAAACAAAGTGAAGCAGAGGGGTGAAAAAAAATAAGGCCTGGACTGTAGCAAACAAAAATGCAATAGGCATGGGAAAAAAAATACACATTGGAAAGGGAAATACCACAGTTGGGAGATGAAAACAGAAAGGAAAAAAAAAAAAAAAAGGAGGAAAAAGGAAGTAGTCTAGTTTTAAGAGTCTACTGTATTGGAGTAGACTGCAGACCATACAAAAACTCCACAGAGATGTCCTTTAGGACCTTGATCCAAAGAGTATTACTTTGACTCTAATGGGCTTTGGATTAGGGAAGAGCCCCAGAGTATAAATTTATTTATGTCTTCATATATAATTTAGCTCTGTCTACCAACTGCAATGTATCCTTTGTACAGAATTTAAATAGTACCTTTTTTTGAACCGGCAGACTTGTACACAAAAAAATGCTATTTGTCAAAGTTAGGTTTATGGTTGGACTCCATGATCTTAAAGGTCTTTTCCAGACTAATGACTTCATGAGTCTATGAAATTCTTGCCCTATTTTATTCAAACCCAACAAGAAAGTATGCATCATTGGATCAGAAAGGCCATCTCTCTCAGCTTGCATTTTGATAAACTCACTCACTTTAAAAAACTCTGATCAGGAATTACCCCCAGCTGCTGAAACAACCTCATATTTCCAAAAGACACCCCAAATACCCACAACAGATTAACCAGTTCTACAGCTGAACGCATCCACATAACTAACGAGTGAAACATAATAGCTGCAAAAAATTACTTACTGATAGTACAATCCCTAGCCAACATGCAGGGTATAAAAATACTTTAATGTTCTATTTATAAGCTGTGCCTCTGTTCTTAGAGAATACATTAAATAGGCTGGCATTTAAATTGAGAGCCTTGGGGGAAACGCATCTCCTGAAGCATTTAGTCACCTACATTAAGAAACAAGACTTCTCCTCAGTTTAGCAACAGGTGTTATAAATGTGTGAAAATTCTATATGGATGTATTTGTTAAAAACATGAGATCTTTTTCACACCTGTAAAAGGCATTTAATACTCCTTAGGGATAGTTTTCCACTTTCAACAAGTACAGCATTATATTTGCTTTAAGTGAAATTGTATATATTCTGGATTCTCTTGCAAAAATAAAGATGCTCTTAATTAATCCCCCAGTTATTATAAATCAATCGGATGGCATGAAAAAATACTACTTACTAGTTAAAAAAACTAATTGGATTCAGAATGTGGGCAGACTGATGCAACTGATCTCTAGGGAAAAACTGTCTAGGATAAACAGATAAAAATTAAAGTTTTTCTGTTGACTGAGTGTTCATTCCACGTAACATAAGCTCTCCTTGTTGATAGCTTCAATTTTTCTTAAATGTAATGATTCTGATCTTTTTGGGCACTGCAATTGTCAAAATATTATTACACAACTCAGAGAAAATAAATGTATATTCTTTGATTGTGTCCAAGATTGATTTGACCCTGATGCTACTACTTTGAGAAACCAATTTTCTTAATCACACAGTCCTCTTTATGAAACAGCTGATTTATATATTCTTCTCCTTTTGTAAATGGAGGCAAGGTCAGCTACTCTTTAGCACAACAATATATTCCACTGTGCCCATGCCTCCTGTCTTAGACGGGAGGACTGAAAGAGAATTCCTTCTACAGAACACATTATACATCCCATTTCAATAGTGTATTATACATCAGTTTTTCAATATATTAAATAATCTACATGATATATTGGTCCATATTACGTATCATGTATTCATTCCCCTGCAGCAGTTTCAGATTCTGTTCCACAGAATAATGTAATGCAACTCTCAGTTCTTGTCCTGCATCACTTTATTTCAGCTCATATTACTTCCTTCTACATATGGTTCTTTCTCTATTATGGCAGAGTTGCAATACACGAATCACCATAAGTTTGATATTCGCTCAATATAGGTCGAGTGATAGGTCTCTTTCCCGGTGTAAAATTACCACTGACAAAAATGAGCAAGAAAAAATCTTACAGGGTTACTGAGTGCCCCTTCAATATGCATTTCCATAGCTGGGTTTTCAAATTACTTATATTCTCATCTTCATAGCACACATTCATAAAGTAAACAAAAGGTAAACTGTTGCATATGAAATAAATGTTTCAAGAGGAACTGATTTCTGCAAGTATTCTTCAAGAGTAAGTATCACAGCCCAGTGTTTCCATATGCTAATAAGTAGAGAATAATCCATGAATAACTGTGGCATGAATAGCCAAGATCTCATTAGAATGATGAATCATGGAATATGAATTAAGTGAATTAATCTTTTGATACTAATATGCCTTGGGGTCTTGTATAAAAGACCACCTTTCCTCAGACAGGAATAATTTCTTGAGCTACAGCTTTTTCTAGAGCCACTTTGAGCAAACTGGTGCTGAAAAAATACAATCCTTGGCAAAGACTGAAGAAAGGAGTAAAAGAGCAAAACATGGTAAACTGGAGTAGAAGGGGAAAAGAATCACAGAATCATAGAGTGGTTTGCATTGGTAGGCACCCTAAAGGTCATCTAGTTCCAACACCCCTGCCATGGGTAGGGACACCTTCAACTAGACCAGATTGTTCAATTCAACCTGGCTTTGAACACTTCCAGGGATGGGGCATCCCCAACTGCTAAGGGCAACCTGTCCCAGTGCCTTACCACCCTCAGAGTAAAGAATTTCTTCCTAACATCTAATCTACATTTTCCTCTTTCAGTTTGAACCCATTGCTCCATGTCCTATCACTACAGTTGCTGATGAAGAGGCTTCCCCCTCAGAAACTTGAAGGCTGCTAGGAGGTATTTAGGCAATTAGACTTTTATTCATCCACCTAATTATGATAACCAGTTTTTGATGCAAAGTT
Organism: Myiozetetes cayanensis; assembly: GCF_022539395.1. NCBI lineage: Eukaryota > Metazoa > Chordata > Aves > Passeriformes > Tyrannidae > Myiozetetes > Myiozetetes cayanensis. The sequence goes on from NW_026087411.1 coordinate 19,903,357, forward strand.
TCCCTAGTTCAAGTAACAAGGTGTGGAATGTTTAGTGACTTGTCAGACTAATTTTTTTCTAGATTTGCGGATAGAAGAGAAAAGGGAAGCTAAGCATCTTTGTATTCCTTTCCTAAGGAAAATTCCTTTTTATTTCCCCAATCCTCCCTGGTGAAAACAGTTTCTAACAATGCTTGAGAAAGATGAATGCAGCCCCTTCTAAAACCCAACTCCTCTGCAAATGTAAATGGGATTTCAGCATAAAACAAGGCTTTGCAACTCTTAGTCTTCCAAGTCTATATATTCTGCTCTCAGCAAGAGCAGAGATTAATTAATCTAGGAAGATTCCTCCATTTTGGCAAACTTCTTTTGGAGGAAAAAAAACTATTATTAGCTTTAGATACTTTTAATTACAAGTTTAAGAGATTATCAAAGACAAAGGGCATTTCTCAGATAGTTCAATTTCTTAAAAATAACTATGTCTTTTATTAACATTTAAAGGAAAATGATTAACATGTAAAGGAAAACAGCATAATTGAGACAATGTCAATCATAGGCTAATTCCCATTTCTACTAACATTTTTACATAACAAAACCTACTGTACCGAAAAGCGAAGACCAGCTGGACTAGTAATTAATTAGCTGCATCAACTTTGCTAAGGCGGCTCAAGCACTTCACATTCCAGTTCCTTCAAAAATTGTCGCATCAGGTTTGCAGACAAGAAGTATTTAATAAAAACACAATCAGCACTCAACCAAAGTTGAGTCAACAGACAGTGCTTACACAGGAAAACAAAAACAAAAAATCTAGTAAGTTTATACTTACTTACTTAGTGTATTTTGAACCAACAATACCAATTATTTCACAAACCTGCACATGTCCATCTGTGCATGTACTTAATTATCAGGTTTAAGGGAGTTAGTTTTAGGATATGTCAAAAAAAAAAAAAAAAGGTATATGGGTTTTATGCTCTGTGCAATGTCCCTTTTTTTTCTCTTATTGCTATAGCACTTATCATGGCAAGTGCTAAAAGGTAATAAACAATAAATTTAAAAATACAAATTCGCATATACTCATATTTTCATAGCACACAATCATATACTCTTCATTTTTCTTTTACAGAATAGGTAGCCTGCTTTTTACAGTGATAATGGGCCACAGACTTGAGGATATTATCTCTATCACCTACCATTTCATCTAAAAAAAGTATGTTGAAAGTTGGGGGAAAAAAGGGGGGAACAAGAAAAGAGACCATTCCAGTTAGTTTTCAAGTAAGGAAGATGAAACCTGCAAATTCAGCAGGTTTGGGACCTGATATATGGGACCAAATGAGGCACCTGAGAGGAATAAGCAAGAACTTCTACTCTCTGAAGGGGTCAGGCTTCCTGACAGAGTTAAAATACATGTTGTCCAGACTGAGCACAGGAGCAAAACTGGATAACATACAATCAACCTTTTTTCTTACTCTGTCGTGCCAAATCTAAAACCCTGAATATTAAAGAATCATTAAAATACAAGTGTCTGGTATATTTCAAAAGTAATAAATCACTTACTATAGGGAAATTTGTCTTAAAAGTTGCACATACTATGCTCTGGTAGTCATACAGTTCCAGCTCTTGTTGGATGAGTGTAGACCTAGATCACAATCATCAGATTTATATTACAAAAATTAACTTCAACCAAAAAGTACCTCATTCATGAGTTCTGATGTCACAGCTATACCTTAAGATGAGATTGCAACCATCGAGATAAAAAAACAATGCAGAGAAATTCAGAGAAAACACAGGAGCAAGGTCACAGATTTTATAAGATCCTGGGGACAATTTCCACCTGTCTGGGTGAAGCTGAGAGAGCAGAAGATCTGCCGTGCTTCCAAGAGGTCAAGTGGACTGTGCTGCTCAGAGTCCACCTCGCACATTTAGGGGACGTTCTTAAGCCAGCGGTTATCTCACCTCTGATTCATATCGCCTGAACCCTTCTCCAGAGACAGAAGGACATGTAACAGCTTTTCAGGAAACTATCAAAGATCATAGGCTGAAGCAGCAGGGTATGTAGAAGTTTTTCAGGCAGCAGCCACGAGTGGATGGTACAGCCTTAAACACATCTTTTCATGTCCCTTTCAGGATTTCTTACACCTGGATCTGGGTCATAGCACCTACACTGAATGCAATGCCTTAGCATGAACTCAGTAGCCTTAATATTGGCAGAAAACACCTGTGTTTGTGAAAAACAATGGTTCTCACCAGAGTACAGCAGTAACTGCTACCATAAGGAAATCCATCAAAAATTATTATCTAGTTTAGAACAAAGCAGCCTTTTATAGACCGTAAGAGTAACTGGAACACACATAACTTATTCCAATTAGCTGGAAGTCCTGACAAAGCAGGTGGCAGCAGTGCATCCATTACTATAATGTGGAAAATATATGGTGCATGGCAACAGGCACTTGTATTTGTCTTGATTATGGAACCTGGAAGCAGCACTTTCTGTTCTATCTGCTGTGGAAAAATCACTTTTTCTGACCCTAGAATGGAAACAAGTCTTTAACAACGTACACAGACGACACTTTCATGTTTCTTTTACTAAATGAATATCAAGGTTATGAGTTTTCTATGGAGACCTAAATACCCATTACAACCAAAGTTGATTTGAAAAGAAGTAGAAAAAATATCAAAAAGAATTTGAGATTATATAGGTACTTCAAAATCACCCAAGCTAAAGAAAGGCAGATGAAAAGATTCGTTTTACCACAGTACACAAGGCAATGATAGTGTGTGCATTAATAGTGCATATGAAAATATGAACCTTTGTCTCCCTTCTGGAAACAGTAATTATTTGTCATTATTGCTCTGAACCCATGTTGCAATTACAGGTTTCCCTCTAGTCAACTCAGCCATAGGAGATCCAGCTCTAAATTCAGCCTGTTGTCTCAAACATGCCTACGTATCAATGGGAATTATACGAACAGAGCAGCTACTTCATCATTCCCACAGGTGCCTAAAACATGAGAGATCAAACATACCAACGAGATTCATGCTTTACTACGTTCTATTGTTAGGAAAAAAAGAAAAAAAAAACAAAAAAGCATGTTGCAACTGGAAAGGAGAGATTGTTGCCACAGTCAAACAAGACATTAAAATCTCTGAAGAAATAATAGCCTGATGCTGTCACTGACCCCTTGGCTTCGCTGTATTTTAAAGCAGTGGATGACAGCGTTGCAACTGCCTGACCTAAGAGCAACACATGCAAATCCCTTTTAAATAATAATTACAGAATATTACTCCTTATTCATTCATTCATGAAATATTTTACTCAAGATTGTTACCAGCCCTACAGGAGGCAGAGAATTTTTAATTTTCCAATGAGGAGCCAATGGCAATAAAACTAACTTCCCACTTCTGCACTGGTAAAATACTCCATGTGAATACAATTGTGCAATTATTTGGGACTCACAGACAGCTAAAATCACACCTTTATGTGCAAGAGCAGCTTCTGAGATTCTAAACATAAGTAAATAAAGTGTAATACAAGAGATCAGAACTTGTATCGTTAAATATTTCATTGGAATTGCTACTTAAGTTATCTTAGTTACTGTCTTAAAACTTGCAATATGCACTGGTTTTGGCTGCCACAGAGTTCAATTTCTTGGGAATTTCTTTCAATTTCTTTCTTCCTAGTACTTAGTATGGGGCTATGTTTTGGATTTGTTCTGGATACAGTGCTGGTAATTCAGGGATATTTTAGTTATTGCTGAGCAGCACTTACACAGAGTTGAGGTCTTTTTTACTTCTCATCCCACTCCACCAGCAAGCAGGCTAGGGGTGCACAAGAGAGGATACAACTGAGTCCCACTGACCTGAGAGATATTCCAAACCATATGGTGTTGGCACATAAAGGTGGGAGAAGTAAAAGGAAGGGGGGGACATTCAGAGTGACGGCATTTGTCTTCCGAAGTCACCTTAAAATGTGATGGAGCCCGACTTTTCTGAAGATGGCTGAACACCTGCCTGCTCATGGGCAGTGGTGAAAAAATTCCTTGATTTGCTTTGCTAGCATGCATGGCTTTTGCTTTTCTTATTAAACTGTCTTTATCTCAACCCACGAGTTTTCTCACTTTAACTCTTCCAATTCTCTCCCCCATCCCACCAGTGGGATGCGAGCAAGCGGCTGTGTGGGCCCTGGTTGATGGCCGGGGTTAAACTATGACACAATGTCTTATTAAAAGGAAAATATACACATATACACATACACACACATATAAATATATATATACATATATATACACATGTGTGGGCATGACTGAAGACTGTTCTTCTTCAATAATTTTGAATCCAGTAGAGGTTATAAAAATGGCAGTTGAATACAGCTGAAGGTTTATAACACAGCCAGAGAACTATCTTAAAGAGGGACTGGTATCATAGCTGATGAAACTGGTGTGTCTAATATGTCCACACAATCTCATGGATAAAGAATTTGAGCTTTTTCTGTGGACTGTGCTTTCCTTCAAGGCTCCCAACTTATATTTACCACATCTGAAAATGACTGATTTGGCTCTTATGTAGATATATTTTTAGAAAAGCATACGTACATAGGAGGTAAAGCATTACTTTCCTATCTCAATAAAGAATTATTGGTTAAAGAAAACAAAAATTATAGATGTTTTTTCATTTAAAGTCATCTTCCCTGATAGGGACTGGGTAAATGACCAAAAATTCTAAGTATAATCATTTTATTTCACATGCATGAATTAGTATATGGGACAGCTAAATGCCAACTGGTATCATCATCATGTCTACTAAGTTAAAACACACTGTTTTGTTATCCCTACTAACCATTTGTGGGGGAAATTTTAATTCCAAAAGCAAAAATGGCCTGTCAAAAGTATTCTGCTATAAGAAATTTTAAAAGACAAGACAGGATATGCTCTTGCATATTGTTCATTTAAAGAAAAAAAGAAAGACAATGCTGCAGAAGATAAGAAAAATTATGCATAAGCAGATGTCCACGCTAACTTTCAGCAAGCCTTTAGCCTGTTGTTTTCATTTATATTTAAGATACAAAGACATTTTAATTAAATTAGCATTTATATAGAGAGTTCTTAAATTAATGGAACATTTAAGAAATATCCAGCATATAAAATGGCACCCTTTAAATTGCCAAAATACCTGGATAATATTTCAGCATGTGCACTTTTCACTTCAGGGCTAATTCATTTGGCTATCTGGGCAACAGTGTTCAACATATACAAATTTTATCCACTAAAGACTGCATTGCTACATTTGATTCACAAGAACATAAAACAAGCAGCAGTGAATACCCTTATCTGTTTTGTTAAATTAAACAGGACTGTCCATATCTTGTGTGGCATTAGCTTCCCACCACATCTACCAGCTGGGAATGCTGGTCATGCCTTAGGCAGAGCATTAGCTCACTGACAGAGCAGCAATGTTCTCCTAGTTTTGGAGTTTGTGACAATGAAGAATAAGTTTTATCCACTGATGCAATCACACCTTTGTTTAGATAACTCTCACAGATATTTTGAAGGGTCCTGCATCTTCAACAGATCTGTCAGCACAAATGCTGTAAAAAAATAATTTAGGTACCAAACTGAACTGGCAATCTTCCTGGAGGGTATGACCATTAAACACTGAAAAATACAGCTTCCACTCTCTCTACTAGGAGGGGATCTGACCTAGATGTTTCTGGCACCCAATGCTAGACCACAGTCAGCAGCATCCTCACACCTCACAATCAGGCCTGATGAAAAGAGCCTGAAAGCCACAGCTAGCAGCAGCATGAGCTAGGTGAGAACACGGTTCATTCAACCACTGTTATAAACACGGTATGTAGAAACTTCATACAATATTTAAGTTAACCCATATAGCATTTTTCTAATTTCAGAGTACCTGGGTAATTACATCAGAGAAAGTTTCCTGTGCATACTATTACTATATTAGTGAATCTGCCACAGTGTGTGTATATTCAAATTAGACCTAAAACAAGTTTACTGACCAAAATATGGCACTTTAAAGCAGCAACACTGAGTGCCAGTGATGACACTACCTGAAGATCCAAATCTGAAATGAAGAACAAGTGGAGAACAAGAACAAGAGAGTCCTCTCCTCTCAAATCTGCTATAAACTTGGGTTCCATTTCACAGAAAACTACTAATAAGATATGAACTTCTGAGAAATTGTAATTGGTTTTACCTCTATCTCAGTTTAATACACTTCATCAGATAATTAAAATTGCAAAGCTACAAGGTAAATGTTCTACAGGGTCTTTGACTGACTGTCTGCAACAAGAAACACAGAGGCAGTGATTTAGAGTTAAGATAGAATGGCTGAACATGGCAATACATCCTGACTTCTTTAAAAGGGTTATCTATAAACATTAGATGTGCACCAATACATTTTGACTACTGTACTTTCATTGTGCATATTTAACTCCTTGACAATTATGCAATACAGCCCAGAACATTTGGACAGATGTCTCTGCTGAAATCAAAAACAAGAAACCTTTTATATCTTGCTAAGTGCTGTCCAAGAATATTTAATGGGTTCCAATGAAGATGTAACTAAGGTATATCTAAGATAATGGAATAAGCTGTCCTCTAGCTCTGTTTATTAGGAAATACATCACTGTTAAATCTTAATCCTTTCTATAAGAAAATAAGCAAAAGAGGTATAACTGTAGAAAGATGAATAGCCTTATTATAAGAAGACCTAAGAACACCTTTATTTCAAAATTGAATTAGAGGTATGACAGACTGTGCCATTAATCAAGGAATCTGAAATTTGATAAAATGTGTGTGTGTAGAAGGATCATTTCATAAACATATTTAAGTGAATATGATACAATAAATTGAGCCTATGGACATGCGCTGAATAATTATTTATAATAGCAGTAAAATGTGATGGTGGTATTTATTATTTCAGGGTTTTCTCCATGGCAGGTAATAATTTTTTTCCTTTCTAACTATGATTCAGTGTTACATCTTTATTTTTAGTGTTTCTGGTGCATAAAAGCTGTAGAAACACATACTGCTGAACATATACCGTATGAGAAATATATACTGTATGAGAAAAATAACATTTAAAAATGCCTCAACAAAATCTAAAACTTAATGCCATACCGCAAATATAGAGTCCAAGGGAACATGTTTCCAAATTAGAGGATATAAATTGACCTAGAACCTCAAAGACCTATTAAAGTATCTTGTTACCATTAAGTTTCTATTAGATAAGAGTAATCCACCCTGATTTTTCATATCTTCCATCTATGAGTGAAAAAAATTACAAAGATGTTAAATAAACAAAAAGACACTGATTTGAATTTTATGCCAAATAAACCTTGCTCTGAGGGACTAAACAGACCTCATCGATGGAGAGATTTTGTAGTGGACAAATTCCATACAGACTGTTTTGATGCATACTCTTAGTGTGCACTCATCCCTTGGACTCAGTAAAATCTGAGGAGGACAATCTTTAGGGGACAATCTTCAACCCCAGCCTCTTGCAAATCTTATTTGTAGTCTCTTCTCTCTACGGAGATCCTTCATGCCAATATAAAATGAAAGATGATTTCAGTACATGAGGAACAGCTTATTAATTTTACACAGCTCTTGAGCTATTTTGAAACCTACCCTGGAGAGTACTGTCAGCAGTAAAGAGTGATTATTTCCTCAGCTTTCTTGTCTTTTTCTATTCAATCCATCTGCTTAGCACAATGGGCTCACAACCTCTGACTGAAATTTACAGATGCCACCATAATACAAATATGAAAAACTATAACATTCACTAAGACAAGAAGCAAAAGATACACTGCATGATGTATTACTTGAAGAAAAAAAAAAAACACAACAAAAAACCTAAAAAACAACAACCAAACAAACATTAAATGAAAGAAAGTTAATGCTGACCTTCCCTCTGTGACTGTCGGCTCTTCACATCTATTGGTATTACAGTCATGGTCAATCAGATAGACTCACTACAATCTGGAAAGCTTTGCCCCAGTCATTGTCACAAAAAACGGCTTGTGAAATCATTCTGATGAACTGCTAATTATGCTAACAGTCCTGCAGTAATGAAAGCAACTAATCCTTTTCAACAAAGCTGTCTTCGTTGAATGAAATCCTCACCTCATTCACGTTCACTCCTGGAATAGAGAGAAAATACCTTGCCTACTGATGCCAGCATTCAAACATCCAGAGCAATTACATGAAGAGGGAACATTTAAATGGCAAACAATATCTGTAAAACAAAATGACATGAGGTGAAGCCACCAGTTCACATCTCGACTCAATGCATTATGACTGCCCTTCTCACTTAATAGACATCAGATACCATGAGCAACTGGAATTACAAGACAAGCAGAGGACAATATTTAAGGCAACTGCCCCTCAAATGGACACAAAAATGTGAGCAATGATGGGGAGTTTGGAAATATTTGACTTATACCAAAAGACAGGAAAGCCTTATCTGTGAAGGCATGAGAACTCTAAGTCTGGTGTATCAGCACACACAAAGATCAGTATTTTATCCATTTCCTACAGCTAAAATAATTACAATAGCTCTATAAAAATCAAACCAAATAACTGCAGAAATACTACCTGTGGGGGAGGGGAAAAAACCCACAGAAATATTCACAGTGAGAAAATATTTCTGTTTTTCTTAAACAAAGGAATGCTCTGCCAGCTCGACCGATTCTCCTTCTCCCCCTTTCCCATGTCTTTACATCCCCCTTTTTCTATTTTTTTTTCCACACATCAGTTCCATGAATCCTGCAGTATGATGTACACAGCAAAGGAAGGAAGAACGGTATTTGCTCAGTAACTAGCACATTATTTTCATGGTCCTGGATCGTAGTATTGGCACAACACGATAGAATGAAACAGCAATACAGAACTCGTTGAATCTTTGTTTAATTCCTTTTCCTGTTTCAGGCTGCTGTGTGACTTATGGTTATATGTTTGTCACATTTAGGTAGGTAAAGCTGCATGTACTCCTGAAATAAACTGGATGTCTATTCATTAACAAGTAAAAGCAAAGGCTGAACAGAATAACCCTTAACCTCTGCTGTGCTGTTTTTTGTTTGACACGCAGCGGTGGGGAAAGCACTGCCCAATGAATTGCTTACGGAGGGATGACTGAGGCATGGCATACGCTGAACCAGCATGGGATCAGCTTTAAGCTATGCCAGTTGACAACAGAGTGTTACACACTCTGGCCATGTCCCAGATCCATCTCTTACATCATGGGTAAGTGCACAAAAGACACAGAGGGAATTTTCAGGTGGCCAATCTGACCACTGTGTGATTTCTTTGAATCATTCAAGAGGGAAAGAATGCAAAGCTGATTCCCTGTGTTTCAGCTCCTCTCTGTGAAACAGGAATAACCATTCCAGACGAGCCTCTTGCCAAGACAGGTAGTAGTGCTGGAGAGACACGAGTGCATATGAAGGACAAAGGTTAATGTATGTATGCCACTTTTTGGCATGACAGTTAGATAATAATATAATATAATAAATAATGGCCAGTCTTCACGAGTGAAGATCCAGGGAAGGTCTTTACACCTTCCAGCCTGCGCATTGGATTTTTTAGGTGAGACACAGTGTGCGTGGAACTGAGCCCACCCTTTAATCCTAAGGTTCATCTGCCGGGGCCAAGCGAGCTTGGACGGTGGCAGCGAGGTCCTCAGGACGTAGGTGGGTTGCCTTTAAGGGCTAACGAGCTCCACCTGCCCGGGAGTGGCCCTGACCGGGAATCGAACCCGGGTCTCGGCGGTGACAGCGCCGCGCCTTTTAGCAAAGTTGAACTCATTTACACTAAGGCTCATTTAGCAGTGATGACTGCTCCTTTTCTCCCTCTGATTTTCCATTTTTCTGCAAACTGTACTTTGGCAGTTAACTGACCCCTACAGAAGACAAGAGTACCACCACACGCTATATGCATATGCAAATGTATTCCTAGATTACATATAATTATTTCTTTTTTAGTTTTTCTTCCAGTTTAAGTAATTACATTTGGAAAAAAGAAATAGGGAGGAGAGTGATTATCAAACAGCCAGTTGAAATCAAGTTAATGACTTGGAACAAACACAAAATACTGGCAAAATCCTGACATATTCATTTACTCACACCACACTTGCTATGACCAGATTAGGATAAGCAGTGACCTTGTATTGAAATACTGTTAGTTGTCCATAGTCCAAGGGTCAAAAAAAAGTAATTTAATATACATTGATTGCACTGAAATCCACCTTCCCGAAATCTAAGGCATAAATTCCCTGATGCGTAAATTCTATCCTCCAAGAACAATGAATAGATAGGATCTCAGGAATCTTCAGGTGAGTCACTTGCAATTTATATCAGCATTAACAACTGCCATATCTAAAGTAACTGCTTCTATTGATATGTAGCAGATGCATCAGTTATTTTCTCCAATTTAGTTATTTACATTTTCTGACCTCAGGCTCTTTGAAGCTAAGCTCCTGCACACTTACGTGGGAACTGTGTTTTCATTTAGATAATCATAATAACTTGCAAAATCACTACCAGCTACTGAAATTTAAGTGTCTGGGTTAGGTACTTACAGACCACTGTTCTTAGCAAACCAGTAACTTCTCTTATCTGCATACTTAACCAGAGTTTTGCTGTGTCTTGCACAGTAAGAAAGTCAAACATCTCAAAATGAGATGTTTGGTTTTGCTGTTGTAGCTGCAAAATAATGTTGTTACTATTCTTTCTCCACCAGCTTCTCCCTCTAAATGCTATACAGTGTATTTTACTATATTTACGTCAGACAACAGCTAAAGCTGTCAAATCATGCTGAGTGATGAAAAGTAAGTTTTATGAACTAATGTGAGAAGATTTCTACAAAAGTTAAAAATCATCATCACAAAAATTGCTGTGGCTTCAATCTCAGTGAATGACTGGTTTCCTATTAGAAGTCAGCACACTCAAAATGGTAATTTGGCCTATGTCCCCTCATACACAACAGTTGCTAGATAACAATTTCTAACAAATCTCTATTTCATGTTTCTTTCACACAGGACTTGAAAAATAAAGTCTTCTAATTGATAAAGGGAACAGTCATACTCCTGCAACCTCCATAGAATTTCCAAACAATAAAAATTTGCTCGGAAAAACTTTCAATAATAAGATAATTATAGAATTATAGTCTTCACATTCATCTTTCTTTGTCCATATAATGTTTTATTTAACCTCTCTTTATATAGTAGATTATTTAGGAAGAAGGACATTCACAGCATTTCTTTTTTTTTTTTTTTTTTTTTTAGAATAATCAAACACAGTATTTGAGAGCTGCTCTGAATGCCAGGGTTGGGGTGCATGCCCCAGGTAGATTCAAAATCCACAGCAAGGCAAACTGCAAACACAAGCCAGCCTGAGAAGAGGATGAGTGGAATGATGGAGCTTGGATGGGAGCCACAGCATGTTCTGACCAACTGGGACACCAAGATTTTAGGACGCATCCATTTAGACAACAGCCAAAGGGGCTAATCTCACATCTGTTGTTTTGTCACAACTTCTAAACTCCTCTCTGTGGGCTCTGAATATCCAAACCCAAAATAACGGCATGATTCAATTCATGCTCATATGTTTTCCATAAATATGGCAATTCATTAAATTCGCGAAAAGCTCCCTCATAATTCTTGTCATGTGAAATAAAGTGAACACACCCACTAACTGCATCAAAGCTATTTTTAAAATACATGTATTTGCATTATTATTTGCAATATTTTTTTAAAAAACAGTTTAAGCCACATTCTTAGTGGGACCACGGCAGAAGTGTTGTGTGCTTGAGACACATTGTATCTGACAGAGGCAGAACAGATCAGGTCATCCACCGGAAATTTTAGGCTTGACCTCAATAAAATCAAATCAGGCTTAGGTCAATGATTAGAAACAGTGCCTGTTTTAGCACTCTGTTCCTTCACATTTCATCTCCATTGGTCAGCCAGGGAAGCCCATGGCCATTTCTCCTTATCTCCTATCTACCTACTTCCCAGTGCTCTAGAGCTGCTGTCACTGAGAAAGTCAACCAACTCCAGTGATTCAGCAATGCAAACATGCATTAAGACAACATCTGACTCTTCTTCAAGGTAGAGAAGGTTTGTCATGTTTTTTGAAATTTCTCCAAGTCTAGTCATTCTCTGTTCTTTATTTTACAAATGCAGATGAGCTAAATTAATGAAGTAAATTAGAGAATCCCTAATTCAGTTGCAGATATGCAGGGATAAAAGAACATATTTAGAAAGCAGTCAACTTGCTTTAGAAGCATATTGGTATTTCTTTGCACATACAGCTGCAGTAAAAGAGAGCTAAACAAAGAGTTAACACTACTGTCATTTTTGAGTAGGTGTCTGAGGGCATCCCCCTATATGGCCCCAGAACATCAGAATGATCTGAACAAATCAGCAAGCTCTTCAGGAAACACCTATCTACGTATATTAAATGAAGACTTGTCATTTTGTCATTTACAGTTCAAATATATAGAACAACAACAACAACAACAAAAAGACTATGCACATTCTTCACCCTTTCAGGTAAAACCTGCCTCAACTTCAACCTTGTCTGGCTTTCTGAGATTCAGAATCACAGATACCATGTACCTACTGTACTTTTTTTTTTTTACCAACCAAGCCCCAGAAATAAAGCTTTTTGACTCTTATGCTACCTACAGTGCATGTGCCAGTCATACCCTTAATCTGGGCTATTGTGGTGCATTGGGCCAGTTTAGTGCTTAAAGAAATTCAAAACCAGTTTTCTACCCTGATTCAGTAATCATGGGCCAGAGACAGTGACTGCTCCTAAGCATGTCCCTCCCTGCCTTATCCCAATCTTATGCTGACATCCAGCAGCACTACTTCTTCCCTCCTCCTTTCCCATGTTATTTCACTGGCTCCTTTTTTCTGTCAACTAAGGGGGAAGGGAATAATTAAATTTTGTTGTTCTGATCAATTACTTCTGTGGTTAATGAATACTGCCACTGACTAGTTTTTCAACGTTTTCAACTCTCAGAGAAATGCTCTCTTTTTCAACTTACCACTATGGCCACTTTCTCATTATGAGGAAACATCTGTGATATGTATGTGTGTTCATGCACATGCATACAAAGTTATGAGAAAGAGGTGGAGAAAGTACTTCCAGACGTCCGTGTAGCTATTCAGAAAGAAAACAATGTCTAAATGATGGTAAGTACATGGCCTCTCTTCTTTATGTTTGCTACTTTTAACTTTATAGAACAGTGTTTTTATTTGTAATAAACTTTCCTTCATCAAATCAGGCTGTTCCATTCTACTTATAATCACAGCTACATTCACAAGTCAGCTTATTATCACAGTGAGATCTATCAGCTCTGTCTACACTGTATTTACAAACTAGAAAGGAAGTTGTTAGCTTAGAAAAATGCATTACAGATACTGTGACAGACCTGAGGACATCAAACTTAATAGCAGAGCAATAAATTAACTGAATCTGGGGAAAGACAAGAAAGAGGTCAGTAATGTCATCTTGATTACTCAGAAAGGTTAAGAACTATTGCAAGGTTTGTCCAAGGAGATGACAAAAGATAAACTTCAGTGAACTACATCACATGATCCATTGAAAATACAATAATTAAGCATATTATCTTGTGGTTAATCATAGTAATGGCCATCTATGTGAGAAAAGTGACAAAATATTAGGACTGTAGAATTGTTTGCTTATGCACACTGGGCAAAGGAACTTTGTCTACAGAGTTCTCCCTTGGAGTAAAATGAAGAGACAGAAGGAAATTTCCCTTAAGGCCAAGTCAACTTCTCACCATCAGAAAAAAAATCCATATTTGAAAATTAGAAACAGCAGGATGTACACTGCCTTGTATGCTAAATTAATTTTTTCTGATAACTAATTTCAAACAGTATTTGATTAAAAGACAATAGAGCATGCTTTAAATCTAGAAAAACATGGTTACCACAGGCTGAGGAGAAAGTGGTATTGCTGATAAGTGACAACACAGTGTTGTTATTTATTTAGCTCTTGTAAAGGCACCCCAGTCAATCAATAGCTATGCATGTACCAAGGCAGTGGGGCTTGTATAAAGATGCTTATCAGAAATCCATGAGTAACAATCCACTTTTGATTACAGTACTCCAGACTGTCCGCAATATTGCTGAAGACTGTCTGCCTCTTTGACAAGCCATACTGACAGAAATAATAATATAGAAACCCAACTTCCTAATATGCATATCCAACTGCACAGCCAATTAACCACTATGCTGACTGAAATTGCTTTGTTATTCATTTTATTCCAACTGATGTTAATACTTTGGCAGCTGATGGGGATAATAACTGATGGAGCATATTGGAAATTTTGAACAGGGATATAAAATTTATATAATTTAAAGACACTGAGAAAGCTGCTGTGCTTTACAGTTTAAAACATGAAAATGTCTCAGTTGTGTGTAAAAATTTCAGAGCAGGAGAACTAGTACATATTTGAAAATAAGTGAATGAGAAGCAGACATTTAAAAAGATTGTGATATACAAATTGGTTTGGGAAAAAAATTGAAAAAGGCAATTGTCAGATGAAAATGAGACTTTTTCACTTCTACCTCTACATCACACTGAGTAACAATGCTTGAACATCTGGAAACATTTACATTTGATGTTTTAATCAAAATATAACCCTTTTCTGCAACATAAGCACATTGTAACCAAGAAATATCATTTCATTTACCCTAATCCCTAAAACTATTTGGTTTATTGTCATTATATGCAGAAATAGCAATTCCAGTATATTAAAAAAAAGTAGTAAAAGGTCATGAAATTATTCTTACCTACACTGATAAGTTCTTTTTTCTTCCAGAAATAAAATGCTTTTATACATCATACGCATATCTTTCAAAGTTGTTTTGGTCATATTTTGCCCAACAGTGATATAAATTATTTCACTGCAGTGTTGCAATTCTGGTCCTGCTGTTTTTATTTGTTGAAAACTCCTGTGGAGTTCAACAGGCATCTTTGCTGAACAAAGACTGCCTGATCCAGCTTGCTGTCGGGTACTCCAGTAACTGTGAGCAGGTGATTCTGCTACAGAATTCTCTCTAAACGGACATAGTGTGGATGAACCAGGTGCACGTGAGCTTCAGCAACAATGGTAAAGCAGAGAGTGGAAGAAGCTGGCCTACCTCAGAAGTGGGAGATCAATATGCATGTCCCTGTTGCCACATCACATTCTGGATAGAAAATACCGTAGGAGGGGATGTGCTGAGATAACACATCATCCTCATCTCTCATCTCCAAAACATGTTAATTTTTATTCCTCAAAATTTTCATTTTCCACAAACTCTTCTTCCTACTCAGGAATTTTTCTGCTGAAGCTCAAGCTCTTAAACGCTTCTACTTTGTGTTCCTCAACAAAGGTCCCTAGAACCACCCCATCTCAAACTACCACTTTCCTAGTAAGTGCTCCCAGTACCCTATTCTCTCTAATTCAGACCGTCTCTGCTCTCTCTAAACCATTGTGCCTACATCTTGGTCATAGACCTCATCGAATCAAATCCTTTCTGGCACCATGTTCACTCAGGTCCTTAAGCACACTACACATACAGCTCAGCTTTTTCTGTTCTGCCCACGAGCATGTGAGTCCTGTTCCCTCCCCATTTTCTTTGCAAGCACATGAACATACCCTACCAACATGTAGATTTTGTTATTCACCTTCTGGCTCCTACTGTGGCAGATTTTAAAAACCCAGAATCAAATTGTTTTTATCAGAAAACAGCCTGAACAAGATCCTGTAAGCACAGAAAGAAGAAACAACCAGAAGAAATGGACACACTGTACTTGTCATTTGGTAACTGAATGAGGAATTTTGGGACCATAAAAGGCCCAGCCCAGTAGAGACCAGAAAGGTGTTTGCAGGAAGGATGGCCATCAATATGGCTACACTTTTAACTTATTTAACATGCAATTTTCCCTTCACATATGATCCTTCATGTTCCTGGATTCTTAAAGAAACAACCTTTCCTCATTTAAAGTTACTAAGAAAGTTACAATCCCTTTCGTTTTCTATGGGTTTTTCCATGGACCATCCATGCGTTTGTAAACTAGAAGTGCTGCAGTATGAACTACTCTATCTACTTTAACCAAAAAAAAAAGGAAAAAAACACTTAATGGTAGACACAGCTATAACAAAAGCAATAGCTACCTTCCTAAATGGATCAAGGAGATACTTCATAATTCATCAAACACCCCACATGTTACAGAGACCACTGGTGAGTGCTGAGCAGCAGAGGACTTATACTTGTGAACATGAGCCTGTCTCTTACTTCCCTGTACTTCTCTTTACATTGCTGATGTCACGATCCACAGAATTATTTTCTTAGTCCTCCCTGTGGTTAAACTTTGAAATCTTTCACCCATCTTCCATCTTTCTGAGTTTAATAAGAATCAGAAAACAAAACTGAAAAATCATTTGGTCAAGTTTGAAAGATGTTTAATTTTTACTTTTAGTATATTAAAAAACTGTGCATTGAACTACTTTTTGTTTGATACTGTGAGATAACTGCTTCTTTGGAATTCTGTATATGTCTCTGTGAGGCACAATACTGTCCACTGAAACCACATGGTATCATACTGCTATGCAAAATCCCAGTAAAATTACCTCACAAAAGTGTTAGCAGCAAGATTGTGGTTTGGTGTTTCAAAAGAAGCGGAAAAAATCCAACCGTGCTGGGCTTTTGGCTTTGCTTATGCTACTAGCTGGAATTGGGTTGGCTCAAGGAAAACTGAAAAATAAAAATTAAACCTGAGAGGATGGGGGTGTCAGGGCTAGCTGGTGCAGGAGTAGAGAAGAAGGGTGTGGATGTCTGTGGACTGTAGTGACATTTATTGATTGTCTGAACAAAGTGATCATTTCTCCTTCCTTTGACACTTCTAATTCACAATATTAGAGAGCAATGCTTTCATTTAGGATTGACTAATTGACTTGCCCTAAAAGCTTTTTTCCACTTTTAGCAGGTATGATGCTGCAAAAATCTGACAAAGTAACAAAAAAGCTGATATGAGGTCACCATAAAGACTGCAATGTTTACATACAAAGGTATTAGACTAGAAAAAAATAACTGCAAAACTGAATGGAGCTAATGCTGAAGGATACAAGCCTGAGAATCAAATTCTCACTCTCATCTGGCTAAGCCAGCAGAGGCTGGGGACACCAGAGAAGGGCAGGTAAGGAACAAACACTCTGCCCCTCCCACCCCTCACCCAGTTCCCTCTGACTGATGCTTAGAAATGCAGTGATGGGCTCCAAAGGAACTGTGTCCAACCCTGCTCAGCCAGAAAGAGAAATGCTTCTGTCAGGCTTACAGAAACAAATGGGAACACCTCTCTGAAGAATTCATAATGAAAGGAATTAAATGTTTTAAA
Source organism: Myiozetetes cayanensis (assembly GCF_022539395.1). NCBI lineage: Eukaryota > Metazoa > Chordata > Aves > Passeriformes > Tyrannidae > Myiozetetes > Myiozetetes cayanensis. The sequence goes on from NW_026087411.1 coordinate 19,920,767, forward strand.
ATGCTGTCAGATAGCAAAATTTCTCATAAACACAGAAAAGAAAAGACATTTAGAGTCATCAAGTAAATGTTCTGAAATGCCTTCTTATGACATGGAACACCCTTATTTTCATAAAATCAGCGACCTAACTTCTGGAGAGGCTCCTGGACTTCCCTATTAAGTCCTTAAGTGACAGCTCCACCACCTCACCTCTCATTTTCTTCAACAAGACTTATTTCTCCCAAGAAAGCTGCCTTTTTATACCATCACCCTTTGACTGGATCTAAGGTAATTTTTTTAAAAACTGGCAAAAGGTGTGATTTTAAAGTGCTTTCTAAGGAATCATAACTGATACCTCCACAATCACGTTTCTTTCCCCCCCTTATCCTTCTAGTGTTCCCTCAGATGAATAGCAAGCCCCTAAATGATATTGCCATACAGGTAGAAATTGAAAGAATAATAAGCATATACATATATGTGAACACACATACATCTTTAATTTTCCGCTTTAGGACATACAGTACTGAACAACCAGCATTCTCAATCTTGCACCGCCTCAGTGCACTACAGAGAAGAGTGGTGGCCTGAATTTCTCAATTGGTTTTGGTTGTGTTTTTTTAATTAGACCAGACATATAACTTAAAAAAAAAAGGCAAAATGCATATGAAAAGCGCTTTCTATGCACTCTTTTCTAGCAGTTATGTATTAGAGTGTATTTACCACAGAGTGGGAATTTTCAGGTCAACAATGTTACCGTTTCCACTAACACCAGCATTGTTAATCACTGAAAAAAATTCCGATAATTCCTACTACCTCGTGCCTGCAACTAGGTCATCTTGCACAGAGAAGCAAAGGTTAAGCACAAGATCTGGTTTCTACTTTGCAAAGCTTGTAAATGACATCGCATGATCGCGCAAATGAAGCAAGGCAAGATGAGAAAATGAAGAAGAATGAAGCTGTATAATCTAATCAGAAGCCAACAAGGGGGTTTCTTTATCTTTCTTTTCCTCCCTCAGAGACAAAGGAGGCTTAAATCCTTAAAACACAGTCTGGTGTTTCGTTTTCTTTCACAGCTTTTGGTACTGCCGAGGATATATATGCACACCTATTCTTCAGGTATTGATGTGCAGGTTCTCATAAGTATGCGTGCAAAAAGAAAGGGAAGAACCGCACACGGCTCTTCAAAGGGCGCTGAAGCAGCTTCCTGTCACTTCAGAAACTAACTACCGGAGCACTGTCATTCTTAAGCAAAATGTATTTGCGCCTCTAAAGAATTTCATCTCCATCCCTTTGCTGCCCGCCACGGAGGGCATCACTTCACTTCCTCAGTGTCTAAGCGCCTACTGCTTCCCCGATCTCCCGCATAATGAGCTGACCTTTGCTTTAGTTCATCGACTTTCGACCAAGCTAACGAACTGTAAGGAGCACGACCATCACCAGCGGTTTTAAGCAACGCACAGGCTCCCTCCCCGCCCTTCGCTCCGCGCCGGGGTCCCCGGGTGCCCTGCCCTGCCCTGCCTCCCGCCGTGGGGGCGGCTTGCTCCGGAGCGTTTGTCCCCGAGCTGGGGCAGGGCCATGGGCGGCAACGGGGGGGCCAAGGGCCGGCGCTGCCAAGGCGCTCCCAGCCGGGGGCCACGTCTCCGAGCGACGGAGGCGCCTCCGGGCTGGGCTTTCCAGGCGGCTCCCTCTGCGGCGGGGCGGGGAGCGGCGGGGTGCGGGAGAGCCTCCTCTCCGCCGCTTGCCCCGCAGGCACCCCGCGGGGCGCACAGCACGGGCACGTCGCCGGCCCCAGAGGATGCCCGGTGACCCCGGGAGGCCGTGGCAGCGCCCCTCGCACGCCCCACTCCTCGGCCCCGCCAGCAGCTCCTGGACCCCGAGCCGGGAGAGGCGGGACGGGCCCGCACCTCTCCCGACGGGGCTCTCGGCGAGAACCGGCCCCGCAGCCCAGCCCTTCTCCCGCCTCCCCGCCGCGTTCCTCTTCCTCCCACCGAGCTTGGCGGCAGCCCCGGCCCGCTGGGTCCCGCAGCCCGCGCCTGACCTCTGCGGGACGGCGCACACCGACCGCGCGGGGCACCGAGCGGCGTCCGAACCCACCGTGTCCGCCTCGCAAAGAAGCCGGTGACCTGTAGATAGCGATAGGCACTGAATGATGTTTGCTGCTGCCGTGGAAATGGTGAATGTGGTGAGCGCCCAAACTGGAGGCGCCCCACGCCACCCCAAGGAGGCCGCTGAGAGTGAGTGGGACTATCCAGAGCAGGGCCAAGCGGCCGCCGGCGCTGCTGCTGCCGCTGCTGGCGGGTCCCGGCTCCGGGCTGCCCCTAAGGAGCCCCCCCATCCTCCGATGCGCGGCGAGCCGGCCGGCGGCGTCCTCGGGAGGAGCAGCAGCCACAGCAACGGAGGCAAACTTTGGGCAGAGGCGCTCGCACACACGCACACGGCGCTGGCTGCAGCTCACCGCACCAGGCGAGCCATCTCTTCCCTTTGGGAAAGCCTATGAGGATCCTTTTCTCCAGGTCTTCTTCTACCCAAAACAATCCAAGACATAGTCAGAGGCAGAGAATCCAGGCAGTTCAGAGCCTTCGCAAAGAGGTGCAAGAGAGGAAAACCCCGCGCCCAAACAATCGCTAGTTTCAGCTTTCGCGGGGCTGGTGCTCATTAACAATACTCCACAGTTGCAAGGGCTACGAGAGTGCCAAGCATTCCCCCATCCTCAGTAATCCACAGTGTAGCCAATCATGCCACATTTCTGCTAAAAAAGAAAAAAGGGGATGCCACTCCATCAGCCAGCGCTGGGAAAGCAGAGAAAAATCAAACTGCTGCTCTTCCCTCCATTCATCTCCAAACTGGTGAGCCCTCACCGAGAGAGCTCTCTCCCGGCGCGCACACACACTCACACTCGCACACACACACACACACACTCGCACACGCCGCCAGACAATAATCAGGCTGCTCCGGCAATCTCAATGGTCTGGCTATTGACAGTAATACCCGAGGATGTTTTCAGGGAGAATAGTGCACCCTTACGAAAGAAGCTGGGAAAAAAATAAAAATAAAAATAAGCATGCTTGCAAGGAGCAGGGCTATGCAAATCTGCAGTCTCCGAACAGCAAATCGCTGAGGCTTGGATGCAATGCAGAGGACGAGCCTATGTTAAAGAGGGAGGCTGAGTTCAGCTCCCACACAGTCGCGCTGCCTCTCCTCAGCCTTTCGGGAGCCGCGCACTGCCAGAACACGGCTCGGGCGGTGCGGAGGGGACACACACACACACACACACACATACATACACACACACACACGCCGCTCTTCCCCACCCGCCACCCACCCGCGCCACGGAGTCAGCAGCACAGCGGGAGCATTTCCCCTCCTCCGACAGTTCAGAGATACCAGTGTGTTGAAAACCCACTTTCATCTTAAAAAGAACGGTTTCGGGTCTTTTAATTGGCCTAAACTTCGCCCATCCGATGTTTCCCTCTGTCTATTCGAGCACCGGCTGTGATTATCCGGTAATTACACACACGGCGCCGAACAAAGAGTTTACCGGGATTTTCTCCGGCACCACTCAACTACCGCACCTCGGCCGCCCACCGCAGACGCGGCCGCAAACTGGGCTGAAACAAGCCTTTCTGGGCTGAGCCCCCCCGTTCCCCACGCAGCTGCAGGGCGGCGCCTGCAGCTCCCGCTTCGCCCCCGGGTGCGGGGCCCCACCGCGGCGATTGCCCCACGTCTACCCTGAAAACAGGAGGGAGGGCTGCTCTGCCCCCTCACATATATATACACACACACACAGCCGAGGGTGGGAGATGTCACATTTAAAAGCAAGGGTCGGTAAGGGAAAAGCAAGGGAAAACCTATTACCCCCCGGCGGGTCCTGCGCCCCCCGGAGCCGGGCGCGGAGGCGCAGCTCCTGCAGTACCGCACCTGGGCACAGCAGGGTGTGCGAGCCGCACACTCCCGGCCCTCCTCCCTCTCCGTCCCTCCCTCCCTCCCCCGCTCCCAGCCTGCCGTAGATCTTGTGCCATGCTTTCAGCAGCATGAGATCATGGGTGCGGGGTGCGGATGTGTGAAAGCGAGAGGGCGAGCGGTGGGCGTGAGAATGGTTTTTTTATACATTTCGCGTTAATTTAAACGAAACCGCTGCAATTTGCTGAGGCGCTAATTCACGCGGATGAGAAGGGAAGTCACAACCTTTACTGAGCTGCGTAGGCTGAGGAGGGAGAAAGGCGTTTCACCCCAGCTCTGCTCAGGGCGGATTGCTCCCCCCGACGAGAGAAACGCCCTTCACCGCGGGGTCGTGGTGGCGTGGAAAGACCCCAAAGCTCCTGAACAGGGGCGAGCAAGTGACAGCTCCTGTCCTGTCCCGGGGGCGGTGCTGGTCACAGCCCTGCCCACCTGGACGCATCGCAAAGCAGCCTTCGCCGCGTAGTCAAAGTTTTGCAAGACACCGCGGTAAATTGTAACAAGACTTTAACGCAGTGAGGAAAGCACCAGGCGGAGTGCCCGAGCCCTTTCTGCGCTGCCTGGAAGGGCAGACAGGCAGTCGGAGGAAGCCCGCAGGGCGCGGGAGGCAGAGGCTCCCCTCGCCGAGACCGCACCGCGCCCCGGCCCGAGGGAGCGCTCCTGTGAGGAGGCGGGTTATTCTGTAACACTCCCGACTCACCACAGGGAGAAGTAGCTTATAAAGAAGTCAGTGACTTTTCCAACCTGTCTCAAAAAGCCTCGGTGAAAAAGAAGAAACACCAATTTTCCAAACTATCAGCTTGCAACTGCCATGCACTGTCACCTCCTAAAAAATAGAAGACATTAAATTCTCGTAAGTTTTGGACTTACGGAAAGAAGAAAAAAAGATGAAACCTTAAAGAAACGTCGGTCTGGATTTGCCAGCTCTTATGAAATTAAAACCCCTTATATATGTTTCGTGTTCACGCAAGTAATGTGTTTTAGAAATTTCATCCATAAATACCTCTAGGTTTTCTATCACTCTGACTCAGGAAACAAAATATTTCAGTCACTGGAACCAGTTTTTCAGTAAATCGTTCACATGTTGCTGCCGTTTTAGAAACAGGCAGTTGTTAACTGACTGTTCTTAATGATTCTAGACATCTTACAGACGAGGAACTTAAAATTGTTATCATTTCCCTGAAATAGGAAGTCGGTGTTGCCAACCGTGTAACGATACAGTTGGTAGCGCAGTTGTTCAGATACAATTTTGGTTGGCAAGTCCTGTATAGACGTAACTTTTGCTGGGCTGTTCTAAGGCCGCCATCAAGAGCTGTATTGTGCCACCTTACAGTGGGAGTTTCCCTGCTGGTATCCAGAAAAACATGGCTTGCTCCCCATTGAGGGATTCCCAGTAGGTGTAACCTTGCAAGGGAGGCTTTCCACAGATCTCTTCCAGCCTGAGCATTGTATATTCAACTTTGGTTGAAGATACACTTTGGATTAAATAGAGCTTTGTGTAAGCACTCTTCTCTGTGTTGTTGGATATGTTTGTACTTTGAGCACTGTAATCCAAATTCTTGCTCCATCTGCCATCTGTTGTGTCAGGGAGGCCTAAAGTGCTTAAATACCAAGGATAAATGAATAAAATGTTTAGGTACCTCCAAGGTACTTAATTTAATATTTTACTGAATATAAAAGGGGTGTTTAAGTACCTGACTTTATTAAATGTGTACTATTTATGCCGCAAGCACACATAACTGCCACTAAAGTTTTTAGTTTAAACCTCTGCTTGGAGGCTACTTAGAGAAGTTTTTTTCATCAGATAGATTATAATGGGTCACTTTTAGGTGTTACATTATGATGTTAATCACTACTTAGGGACTGTTAAATTAATGGATTGTTTTGCTGCTGTGTATCCAAACTAAGAGTTGAGGACACAGAGGCCAATCTTCACAAAGCTATTTAGGTATCTAACTCTTCCTTAAATACCCTATTAAAATCTGAACAAGGCGACTGCCGCTTAAGTAGGCATCCCTTTCTGGATCTGGAAATGTGCTGAGCACCTTGGATGTAGTAGCTCTAATTTTAATAACATTTGACATTTTCCTGGCTCTGCATTCTGAACCGAAAACAAGACAGGGACTATCCAGGTTTCAGGGAGGAGAAAGGGTGATCGAATGCAATGCATGGGTGAGGAATGGGGAGAAATAATTTTCAGAAAATATCATTAAAAGATTGAAAATTAAAAGAATAACAGGAAGGTGAAGAAGGAAGTGAAAGCAAATGAAAGGCATATGGGGGGGAGAGGAAGGCAAAAGAAGGACATTCCAGGGAGTAAAATCCTCTCTTGCTCTTTTTGTTTGTTTGTTTGTTTTTGTAATTACAACTAGCACTTCCTTCCAATTTGGAGGAAATCCTGGTAGTCAGATACTTATAATTTGTGCGTGTTTTATTTTAAAGGAGGTTGTAGGTGAGTGTCATTCTCTTCTCTCAAGTAGCAGGTGATAGGACAAGAGGAAATGGCCTCAAATCACGTCAGGGGAAGTTTTGATTGCATATTTGGAAAAATTTCTACAACACAAGTGTTGCCAATTATTGGAAGAGGCTGCCCAGGAGGAACAGGCTGCCCAGGGAAGTGGCTAAGTAACCATCCCTGGAGGTATTTAAGAGACTTGTAGAGATTTAGATTAGGTACTGGGAAGAAATTCTTCACTGTGAAGGTGATGAGGCACTGGAACAGGTTGCCCATAGCAGTTGTGGATACCCCATCCCTTGAAGTGTTCAAGACCAGGCTGGATAAGACTTTGAATAACCTGGTTTGTAACCTGGGAGCTGTCCCTGCTCCTGGCAGGGGTGTTGGAACTAGATGATCTTTAAGGTCTGTTCCAACCCAAACAATTCCAAGACTCTATATGGCACCTGGGGACATGGTTTAGTGACAGATTTAGCAGTGCTAGGTTAATGGTGATCTTAAAGGTCTTTTTCAACTTAGATGGTTCCATGATTCTGTGATTCTCTTTAAAAAGCTTAATTGGGTGTTTAGTTTAAGTTTAGTTGGAGTTAGGCTTTTTAATGACAAGTAAAAGTTAAAAGCATCTGCAAGTAAACATTATGAAAACCGATGGTAAGCAGCATTTCTTATTTAATATGCTTTTTTATGCCCTGCTGACATAAGAGTGGGAATCTTTGTTAGCTAAGGACTAACTGAAGTTGAAATAATCTGGTTTCATTCCCCAAGGGCACAGAATCACATACTCCCAACACAGTCAACATTGTGGTCTGTGAACGTTCATTGAAAGAAGGCAGAAGTGGTACAAAAGAAGACAATAAACAAGAGTTTGTGTAAATAAATATATGTCCCATTGTAAGCATAGCAAATAAAGTGTGAAAATAAACTGTAGTGTTCACAAGGTAGCTTTTAGTATCTCAAGCACTTAGCTCAGTGAAGTTAGCCCACTTAACACGTACCCGGTGCAGGTCACACTGGTAGTAAATGTGACTTTTAATCAAGGTATTTCTACCAAATGATCTCTGTTAATACCAGTAGGTTCCTAAGTTTATGAGCAAGAATATCCTTAACTGTAAAAACACATCTTTCTCTAACTTCTTCTAGTATTTAGTGCTCCCTAATTTCTTCTAGGTGTTTATCCTATAAACACCAAATGCTCCTAAAGAAGATTCATACAAACAAAAAAAGTACTTCCATGAAGATAATTTACATTCCTTCCTCGGATAAAATTAGGTATTTCTTGCTGGTATGACCATATCTCTCTGCAGCAGTACAGCTATATCAGTTAAGACGGAAAACTTCAGCAACACCAGCAAAACTGAAGTGCAGACCAGGCCTTAGGCCAGCAGAACTTGTCAGTTAAATTCAGGGCTTCTTTAGGTTAAGTGCTGCCTTATGCAACCAGGCTTCTCTGGCCATCTCTAGTTAGTGTTGCAACATCCACTCTTAAACTCCTGAAGCTCAAGTGCTGTTTAGCAAACTCATATAGCAAAACACATTGACAAATATTTATCTGTATTACAGCAATACTATTCAATTAACTATGCAAAACTTTAACACACTACCTGTTTTACATTGCAGCTTCTCTCCACTGCTAGGTCTGGAATCTTACTTCATTTGAAAACACCTGGATATTTTGTGATTACAGTTAAGCAGGCCAGAATTTATATTTATCCATCCAACAGATAAAGGCTTAGAGAAGAAAACAGTCAAGCTAATGTTTCCTCTCACCACTACAAACTCTGCTGAATTTAATGACCTATACATTATATGTTTGGAGATGTTTAATTTCCTCTTTTAAACAGCAGACAATGTTCCTTTCAAAAGCCAGTGAATTGCAAGACACTGAAACAAGGTCTGTCATCCATGTCCAGTTTGTGTCCTAACCCTATATAACCTAGTAAACCAGCCAGTAAACTTTATCATATGAAACACTTACAGACTTGGAAGGTAAAAAAAATATAATTCTAGGAGGATAGATGGAGCATTTATGCAGACATAAAATACAGAGAAATTCAAGATTTTGGTGATCATGTAAGAAAAGGGAATTTACACTTGAAATACTTAGGTTGCTTTTTCTGTAGTGCAGCTATTCCCTCTCTATGGATAGTTTAGAATAAATCCTGGTACAGTTACTAACTCTTTCTGTACATCCAAATAGGCTTAAATCGTCATAATAAATGTTTCTTGACTCTGTGTGTATAAATTAATCTCTTTCTCCCTATTCCTTGCTGTCAAAAGCAAGCTGATTTTTATTTTGTTTCATTTCATTGAAACCATAAGCCAAATCCTTTCAATTTAGAACAGAAGCAGCTGGTGGAGAACATTTTCCAGCAGGGAATTTTGACTCTGAAAAGAAGGTCCTTCTTGGTCTGAAATAGCCCTGGATTGTCCTTAGGTCATCAGGGCACTTTGCCACATCCGTCCACCCTTACTTGTGCTAGCCCTGGTTTGACCTGTCTTGAGGAGGATGGCTCACAATCCACTGGGGGTTGTCTTTTGCTGGCTCCTGTTCCTGTAATGCCACTTAATTTCATATTTTCTCTCTTTTTTTTTTTTTTTTTTCCGTATAACTTTGCACAAAGGGTTCTAACACTTTGGTTAGGTTCTCTCTTTCACTTCAATGTAAAGTCAGAGGAATTAAGGCCAAATCTACATGTATACACATAGAGGCATTTAAGAGATTTGTAGTCCTGAATCAAATAGGGCAGGCTGTAGTTATGTTCTCTCAGGACTATTGCATGAGCAGTTAATTCTATGGGCAATTAGGCTGCTGCAGAACCTGCAAAAGGCTCTGATATGTACCAGTGCTACGGCAGGAACTGGCACTGCGTTGCCGCAGAAAACAGAGATCCCTGATACAGCTTCAATGCTACTGATTTGAACTCCTCAGCAAATATTCCAGCTAGGGACAAAAAAAAAAGCCCACCACAAAAATAGATTGCAAATTAGTCATGAAGAAGTTTGATGACAATAACAGAACCCAGTGTTTTTTTCTTTTATATCCAGTACAAGCATATTAATAATAATGGCCAGTCTTCGCGAGTGAAGATCCGGGGAAGGTCTTTACACCTTCCAGCCTGTGCATTGGATTTTTTAGGTGAGACACAGTGTGCACGGAACTGAGCCCACCCTTTAATCCTAAGGTTCATCTGCCGGGGCCAAGCGAGCTTGGACGGTGGCAGTGAGGTCCTCAGGACATAGATGGGTTGCCTTTAAGGGCTAACGAGCTCCACCTGCCCGGGAGTGTCCCTGACCGGGAATCGAACCCGGGCCTCGGCGGTGACAGCGCCACGCCCTTACCACTAGACCACCAGGGGCTCCCACAAGCATATTAAGTGTATGAACAAATAGGCTTTGCATAAAGGCATCCAGAAATAGGAGAAGTTGTGTATTATAGAGTTGTTTGCAGCTCTTGATATTGTTTACCATGCACAATAACTAAGATATTAAATGCCATGTCAAGGCAAAGCTCACAATAGACTCACAGTGCAACAGCCAGAAAATGGAGAAATTGAGTTTAAAGGCAGGGCAAGGCAAAATTGATTGCCCTTTTTTTTTTTTTTTTTTTTGGTAAGCCTGCTGGTAGCTGAGAGAGACCTAAATGATGTTTGTGTAATACCTAAAGTTAGGAGTGCATTTTTAAGCAGGTTTTCCTGACAGGATTTCTAAGATGCCACTCATTATGACTCATGAACACCACAGGACAGCCCCCACCCTGCTGGCCTTGGTGGAGATGATGTACAGTGGAGTTCCACCTCCTGCCTTCGCTGAACGTGTTAGTCCTGCAACAATATTGACAAAGAAAGGAATAAGGTACAGCATGCTATTTGTCCAGTGGAATACTTTTCTTTAGACTCCAGGCAGTGGTAGTGTTACAAGTCAGCTGCAGACATAACTGAATTTAAAAAGCAGAGTTGTAAGTAGACAGCATTAACTTTTGGCATTCATAACTCTAAAATGTCCAAATACTTATTTAGCTTTAAGCTTCTTTCTTTCTCACCATCCCACCCTTCCCCCTAGAAAAAGCATCACCACTTTGCAGAAAACATATTTGTAGTGCCAAGCAAATTTCCTATAGCTGAGTTATGAACCTCTGAACATACAGGTTTAAAATGGAAATGCTGACATAATCTTAAATGTAGTGGCACAAATACTGCCACTTCAATAATCCTTGTAATCTAATATATTAGCCCTAGGGGGATGGAGACTGAATTGCTGGTCTCAGACAGCCTTTCTGAGGCTCAATTCAAATTGCATAATTATTCTACATCCAAAAAGTTCTTTAAAACACATTTCAAATGCAGCATTGTACATTCCAAAATATTAGTTCTTCAGAGATTGATTTGACTTTTCTTTTTCTACTTTAAAGAGATATATGACCTCAGAGGTATGTGAAAAATCATTAATCAAGTTTATACCATGTAACACTCTTTTGTGTGTGAAAGACTTACTTTTTTTTCTAGATTCCCTCAGTTGCGTTGCCAAGGTGATTCCCCTAGAGAGCCATGTGTTTATCTTGACAGGTGTTAGTGAGATCTGTGGAGTCTCAGTGGAATTGTTACTGGTTGCTTTGCAGTACAGTAGAAAACATTAAGTCTGCAAACTAATCAACTTACCTTATTACATTCTAAATAAAATAAACCACAGAGTAAGTTAGATTAATCTACTAATGCCTTTCTAATGAAGCTTTTATTGGACATATGGTGTGGTCTTGCTATTTTCCTCATATAGTTAGCACAAGCTAAAACTCAAAATAAAACCTACACATACTTCTTCTGTGACATACCTGTATCTGAAACTTGCTATCTGAATTATATTCAAACTGCTATTTTACTGGCATAACTTTTGATTATCATTTGCAAGACTAAGTGGATTAAAAAATATGAAAGCAATCAGATTAAAAAAAGAAACAGGAGTCACTAGTGATAGGAAAAGAGAAAATACAACTTCTACTGCTGTTCTTAGGGGAAAATTTTAAACCACTGCTGGTAACTTATAATTACTGTAAAATGCATTCTGTGACCTGTCCTGACAATGTCAGGGAATCATTAATTAAGCATGTAACTTCCAAAGTTAAATAATCATTCCTTGGTTACAGTTCATTTGTGTTTTCCAGCACTGAGCTGTAACACACTATATTTTTGTAGTGCATAGAAGCAACAAAACAATAGGTGCTTTTAACAAAAAAGAATGAGTCTTAAGCAAGGTGAATCAAGGTACCATCATTTTCAGCCAGCTATGCCTTTTGCTTTTAATTGCCATATTCTTTCTCTCTGTATATGTACAAGATCAGAACACAAGAAAAATGATTCCTTAGTAACATTCATCTTCTGGGAACATGCTGCTGAATTTAGGTTTAAAACCGTAACGGCATCTCAAAGAACAGCAATAGCTCATGTACTTCAACTTTGATATACTACTTCAAATCCTTAATCTCCTTTTTTTTTTTTTTTTTTCAGATTTCCACATAAAGTTTTGCTCTGCTTCTATATTTGCAAACGCCCATTTGACACAAAAAGATCTTTTCATCCACAAGCTCTTCTCTCCTTTTATTTACTTCAACAACAAATTAGCAGCCAATTTTTCCTCTCTCTTTTTTTTTTTTTTTTTTTTTAGTAGAGGATAAGAAAATAGATACAGTGAAAACAAAGTGAGAACATAGTTTTTCTTTCCTTCAGCACCAGCAGCCAGAAACAGTATGAAAGCAATGGATCATGAAGAAAAGCAATTTCCTACTTCAGGGATTAAGCAATACCCTTTTTTGTAATGTTAAATGAAAGTTCTAGTTATTTTTCTCCAAGTAATACTGATTTCCCCCTCCCCCCCATATAAATAAACAGTCACTGGAGAAGCTCCAGTAGTCCCAAACACATCACTTTCTAGCAAATCAATAACACAGATAAAAACCTTTATGTTGTACTTCTTTGAGCAGGCCCTATTGTTAGGGCAAGAAAAATTAGGCTACTACAGAAGCCAAAGAAAATTAACTTAATGAGAGAGACTATCTGATGATATGTTCTGTTCTTTTCTTAAGGACAAATAATGGGGATTCTAATATAAAAAAATATACAAACCTCTGTTGAAACATTCAGAAAAGTACAGCTACCTACATTTTACTGGCACAGCACATGTCCTTCACCCAGTGACATTCTAATATTAACTACTTCTTGTAATGATACATGACTAGACTATCAGGTCATGTACTATACTCTCCTCTAAACCATTATTCTACACTTTGGTAGTATGGAAAACATGGAAGTTCAACACCTGCCTCTGCCACAGCATTTCAAAGTTCAAAATTCTTGGACAAATCCCTACAAAGCATTTGTCATTTAATGGCCAATTGACAAACTAGGTCAATATTAACAGTCACAAAGATAAAGGTTATTTGCATGAGTAAGGCTTGGTAGAATTACACCCTTCACACCAATGCTGAAAGGTTCCAAAGACTTTAATCTTCCAGCACTATTAAATAGTACATTGCAGGATTAAATCTCCTACACCTACAAGTTTGTATCTATAGAGCTCTAACAAGAACATTCAGTGAAACTTTAAAGCCAATGTTGTGTTTAAAGCCCTTTGAGATCATTTCATGATAAATGCCAATGTTTATAATGAATATAGTGTCCATAATGAAGCATGGGCCTCCCTCAGTTTTTGTACACAGATAAATGGGAATCCTGTAAATATTTGATCAACTTTGCTTAAAGGGACAATTTGTACAGGAAAGCATTATCAAAATAAAGAAACTTTGTTAGACCAAGCTTGTTGTCCTTAGCATATATGCAAATAATAGCTGCAAATATCAAGAGACTGGAAAGAGAAAATAATTTTATTCATACCTGTGTTTTAGTTTTTAATGATTTGTGTTTCAAAATTTCCTAGCTAAGACAAAGCTTCTGCTATATAATTAAAATGAAGAGTCACAACCAGCTTATCTTTAAAAACAGGTTGCAACAGGAAAGAAAATCCAGGACTTCTCAGCTGCAATTTTATGGCTCTATCAAAACTTGCCTAATTTTACCTATTTATTTCAGTGCATAATAAAAGATGTACTTGGAGAAAAAATATGCAATGCATACATATTTTTAAAGGCTTAGAAAGCTAGCAGCTTTCTTTAACACCCTTGGATCTAATTTTGTTTCTGACAAGTAAAATGAGAAGAATGGGGCCCTAAAAAGGATTACACTCTGAAACCTACTCTTTGAGTCTTTGCACTTGCTAAACTATCATAAATTTCAATGGAAAAGATGGGTACACTGCTGACCATCTTTGGTTAGAGAGTTGAGCATTACTGCCCAGAAAAAGCTTATGGGTTTTGTTAGGAAGGTTTCAAAAACCACCGTATTGAACCACTAGCCAATAATAGCTCTTCCACATTTCACAGGATGTCAGTTCCTGGAGCTGTTTTTCCTTTGATGCACACAAAGTACTGCCAGTAATTTCAATCAGAATTATGCCATGCACTGGAGAAAGACAATCATATAATATGAATTATCACTTTTCTTTTCCATATCCCTGCCTCTAACAGAACTGTTGTTTTGTTAGCAGAATTGGTACAGTGTATGCTACTGATCTGTGGCTGCTTTGTTTAAAAAAAGCTTAGTACTAGTAGTCCTTCTCATCCAGAGATATCAAAGCACTTTATAAAGCAGCAAAAGCAGTGGAGCCAAGAAAAAACTTCCAGTTAAACACTTTTTATTTTTTAAGTTGGCAACAAGTAATGGTCTCAAATTATTTGTAGTGAAAAATAAAAGAAATATTATTAAAATTAAAGAACCAAATTAAAAAAATATTTCCTTTTCAAAATCATGTTCCCTTTTATAATTTTTGTGGGCTTAGTTTGAAAAAAATTAAATGCTTTTTCTTTGTCATTAATTTTGTAGTTGGGATTGAACAAATCTTTCAAATACTTCTTTTCAGAATGACCTCTAGACCTAAAATTAGTCAATTCTTAGAGCTCAGATCAAGGTACTTTACTCAATAGAACTCCTACCATAAGTAATGCCCTGAAAGCCTTCACCTTGTTTTCACTCAATTCCTACTCAAGAAAGAAAAAAAGCACTGAAGGGAGATTAGATATGATATAAATTTCCAATACTGGGTGCTAAGAATATCAGTTTCCATTTACTTTGCTCCTTTAAGGTAGCTTTAATGAAAATATCACAGTTCTACCCTAAATATTAATCACTGCTGCTAGATTAAAACCTACAGTACCAGCAGTAAAGCTCAGTCCGAGATGTGGGCACACCACCTGTGACAGGTCAAGTGTAGGAGATAACTCTTCTGTATCGAGCATCTAACAGAGATAGCCTGCACATCGAGTACCTAATAGTGCATGTACTCTACATTTTGTTGCAATAAAAGGGGGACCTGCCTTCCTTCAATCACATAACCTACCTCAAAACTTGGGACCAGGATCACTGTTTCTCACCTTCCCATTATAGCAGAAAGCAGCATTTGCACTTGCATTGCATGGGGCCATGAGCAACACTCATTTGGCTAAGAGTGAATGTCTACACCAGAACTGCAGTCACACAAAGGTTTATGAATTAAAGCAAGAGCAATTCTCAGGTTGCCATATATTTTTGAGCTCCAACACACGTGCAGTAGTTGAAAGCCACAAAGTGGGAGCTGAAAGGCAGGTTGTTGGATGGTTTCAGTAAACATTCCATTGACCTGAATGGAATCTACAGAAGCCGAAGACCTGGATGCTACCTTAGTGTTAAATCATTCCAGCAAAATCAATATGAGCTATAAATTATTAGAAGCCATTTTTAATTCTCACCTACTTCGCACTAATGATCAATTTATCCTTAATGCAGAAAGAGATTTAGAGCAATGTTTATGTCATTAAAATAAATATCCATTAGCTATACAGTATATCCCACCAGTGCATTTGCTTCTTGTGGAATTCTTCCAGAATACTGGATCTATATATGGTATAATATAATGATATTTAACTGGTAACGAGCTATTGAATTGCACAGGAGGAAATAGCTTACAACCTTAAAAACTTCTACAGTAATTCTCTAGTCAAGATGGGCTTCAATTATACAACTCAGTATATGAAAAAGTTTTTTTATCTCTAAAATGCAACATTGTTAGTTTGCATTTCTTTCACGTTTTTCATCAAAGGAGATTTATAATATGTAAGAAATACAGTAAAAACTTCCTTCCACTAAGGAAGCTCAGAAATAAGCAGATTCACAAGATTAGTTTTCCAGAAGGAAAATTCTAATTATGCATTTGAAGAAGGTTGCTTATTCCTTTTCAGTACAATTCAGGAAAATGTTGATTGTAAATATGACTAATGGTGGGGAATTCCTGTGTCACTACTCAATACAAACCCAGGTGGTAAGTAACAGTTAAGTTTTTGTTAATTTATTTAGAATCTCTAATTTAAACTCTTCATATGAAAAGGACAAATTACTGTACCACCAAGGTTTTTTGGTCACAACGATGAGATCAGCAGACATTTCATCAATGTTTAGCCATAGACACATAAATCTCATTAGGAAATTTTCTGACCTGAGTGACTATAAACACAAGGACTGAGAAAACCCAGAACATTAACACAAACCTGGCCATTAATCTGAAGTGCATACTTCCCTCCTGATAAGAAAGATTATCAAATTTCCAGTTGTTGGTGAAGGGAATGAGGCAAGCACTCTGAAATCAGTAAATGTTGATCACTGATCTCTTGTGGTAGACAGCTAAAGGATGTTTTTTTCATATCTTTTCAGTCGATTAATCTTGAATTAACATTTATCATATTTGTCTAATAAATATGTGGGAGGATAAAATGTTGGGTACTTCTTTTCTCTTTAGTTGCCTAGTTTTAGTGTGATTCTCCATGCTTGAACATGCTTCAGAGTGACACCGTGAGTCGGCATCTGCTCACAGCATATTGGAGTGTACAAACAAAAGTATAGCCTGCAAAAATGTGGAGTAATTCTTCCCTTCAGCTCAGCATTAATAAAGCTTCAGAAGGAATACAGGTACAAATTCGGACATTACACTCCAGGAAGACATGAGCCTATTGAGAAAAATGTGAGGAGAGCACCATGATCAGAGTTTAGAGAACATGAACTTGGATGAAGCTTGAAAGAATTAGGCTAGAAAGGAGACAACTGAGACTGAACATGATAATAGCCTTCAAATGCATGAAAGGCTGTTTCAAAGAATAAGGAAGTCACCTGTTCTCAATCATAATGATGGACAGGACAAAAAGAAATGTGCTAAATTGCAGCAATTAATATTCAGGGTAGATATTGTAAAAACCCTCTCAACAATAAGGATAGAAAAGCTCTATAAAAGATCACCCAGAAGATGATGGAGTCTCCACTGTTAGAATTATTTCAGAACAGCACAGACACAAGTCTTCCTAGAACTATTCAAATATAAGTTATTATCTTTTCAGGACTGGGACTAAGTCCTGCAGTTCCTTTTATCTTTATATTCCTATGAATAGGACTCCTGCATGCAATCATTTGTTCTGGAAATTGTTAAACTGCAGAAATAAAAATATTCTCCTCTAGGCCTCCCCTTGCCCATGTTGGTACAGAAATAAGTAGGAGTAAATTTCTTATCAACATCCTTTTTTTTGTCTGTGTGATGTTACTAGAGATGACAGGTCTATTTGCCTGTTTGTTGCATTTCGTAGAAAATAAAAATGAGAATAACCAACCTTATCTAGGCCAATAGGAAACAAATGAATAAGAAAGCAAATTTCACTGCACCATAAATTCCTCTACTACATCATAAAACTAGTCCAAATGAACTCAAGAAGGAGGAAAATGCATCAAGCACAAATATTTTAGATGAGCAGGAAAAAAAGAAAGTTGTGTCATCCACTTTGGTTTTGGAAGAATGGCCTGTCATATATGAACTTTTAGCTGACATACATATGTGTGTGTATATATATCTATGTGTGTATTTATGAGCTTTTGACACTGACAAAAATTGTAATGATTAGACCTTCTCTCCTAAGGTTGGATGATATTATTTACTATTACCTGTAACATGCATGAGATTTAAACGCTGTCATGCTCCTGGACACAGTGGGCTCAATAGTATTCATTAAATTGTCTGTTCTCACAGGATTCAACTGTCAATCATGTTATTTAGCCTTGAAACTTCCAGTTTCAAGTCATATCAATTCTTTGCTGAATTACAGTATTTTAGTGAACAGTACTCTCAACATCATCCTGTAAATCATTTTACTTCTCTGTAAACCTGAGTGGTTCAGCTAGTTAAATACTGTGGTGTCCTAATTGAACTTACATGCAGCCACTTACATGTACTAAATGAAGAAGCACACAGTGAACAGATTTGGACAAGTGTGCACGAAAGCTTCAAAAGTTAACTAAAACATGATTGAAAGAACTTACTTCAAAATATCAATTTAAAGCTTGAGTAAAATTTGCTTGCAATAGCTGTGAGCTATAAAAGTGTATATTAAAAAAGTGTATAAAGTGTATATAGTGTGTACCATAAAAGTGTAGTCTCAGCACAAGAGAGGGTTGGGGTTATGATTGATTGTTACTGAGGTTAGGAAGGAACAGAAATACCCTGTCCCTTCCTAAAGTTATGTCTCTGTAAATTTGCATCTGTTACACCCTTGACAAGTCTCCCAGTGTTTGTAATTTCCTGTTTTTCTCCTTGGTAATTTGCACTGATGTGACGAAGGAGAGAAATCTCCAGAGCAAGTTCCTCTGCTTGCAACTCCCTTTGGAGAAACGACTTTGCCTTTTTGCTAGTATGTAAAGTATCTCAAGACTTGTCCATCATTTTTTAAATTCATTAGAGATCATCATAACTATTGAATTTCTTTTTAGCGGGACACACTCTTGTCAGTAATTCCCTGTCCACTGTTCTTCAAAGAAACAGTTTTCTTTGATCCGTATTGTCACTGAATCTCCTCAACTTGAAAATAAACCTGTTGTATCTTAATCCTACACTCATGATATCTGCATTTCCAGTCAAGACAATTCTCTCAGAATATACTTCTCAAGGATATGAGTCTTTCCTGACACCTTTTCATTACCTTCCTGCTTCATAGCACTTTTCTGTAATATTCTGAATACGGATTTTAAACAAATTAATCTGTGTTTCTATCCCAGATTCTTGAGCTGGACAACACATCTAGAAAATATACAGCATCTAAATAATGCAGGAATTGTGATGAAAAAAAAAAGAGAACTGTTGGATAAAAATAAACTTCATTATTATCTAATCAAATTCTCAGCTGCAATGTCATGCCCATCAAATTCAAGAGTCAGCATCACCAGAGGAGTGTGAAAAACCTATTCAATAGGAGGCCATCACAAGATCTAGGACATTTGGAAGGAGTGTTGAAGGGATGTGCAGAATGTAGAACAAGAGGATGAAAAGTTGCAGAGGGTCCAGAAACAGAAATCCATAATATAATACAAAATTAAAGCTAGGAACATTTTGCTTACCAGACTCTAGTTCTAAAATGGCTCAAGAAACTGAAGAACACACAATACTAAAATCTGGTAATTCAAAATTATTTCTTCTGCTATATACTTATGAAATAAATGTTTAAATTTAGTACTGCTTTTCTTGAAAAGGAAGTGAAGTTTTTTCCATTATATTTCAGAAAAGCTTTTGCACTGAAATGGAATACATTTCAAATGGAAAGATCAAAGTTACTGTGTTCCACCCCAGAACACACAAAGTTAAAGAAATTAATTATTTTATTCTAGAAGTGTTCTGATCCTGATATCTTATACATAGGAAGCTTGAATTTTTGCCAAGATGCATGAGAAAGGATGCAGTTTCATTGATTCATAACTGTCCAATTATATATAATCTTTGCTTACTGCTTCTGAACAAGGACAATTTTCATGTCATTATTTTTCTTCTGGTTTTCAGCAAGCCAAGCATCACTTGTTTCAACAGAACATCATTATAAATTGCTTTCCTCTCCAAATACATTTTCCAATGGGTCTTATTAAAAAAAAAAAAAAAAAAAAAAAAGGCAACACAAAACCAACAAAAATCAAACAAACCCTTTAAAAAATTATAACAAAAAACCCCTGCCACAGCAGTACTAGATTACAGGCTTTCTGTCTTCCTGAGAATTCATCTAGCCTGCATGGTCAATATTGACTGCTTGACACATTACCATAGCTATAAAAGAGAGCATGGGAAATGAAATGACAAGGACAAGAGTGTGAGTGGTATGTGTGTGTACACACTTGTTTGTTGCATGCATGTGTGAGAGAGAACAAAGAAAAAGCTCTATATCTGGGTTTATGAGTCCTTTGCAACATTTCAGAGGTTCTCAACAGTCCCCAAGAAAGTTTCTGCTCATATCCTTTCCTGATTAAGGCAATAAATATTGAAGTAGTCTCATATTCATGAGTAATTTACTAAATAAAAAAAGCAGCCATTTTTAGAAAGACTTTAGCTAAACAATCATGGAGTACTTAGGATGGGCAAAGTCTCCTTTACTTAATACATTTGCTTTGTTGCAGGTTTCTGAAATATCTATAATGTACTTTAAACATCCAGACCCCCTTGGTTAACACTATGAAATTATTTAATTATTTTTTCAGAACAGTCCACTAGGTATGACTTTTTTTAACTTTTTTTTTTTCTTCTTTTTAAATCTTTAGAATGGTTTACAGGTAACAATATTGCGTAGCAGATTTAAATTCTTAATATGACCTTTAATTGAATCTATCTGTTTCTGCTCTCCATGATCTTTCTTTAGGCTTTCCTAAGCTTTGCTATCAGGAACCTCTCACTTATTCAGTAAACAGCAATGTGAAGTAGCATAAACCACATAATTGTTCCATATACTGATGTAATTTCATAAGCCTCCACTGAGAATGACATGAATACTTTTGGAAGATATTGTCCCTATATCGTAAAAATCGTATGGAATACTGGGTACATGGCCACTTCCTTGGTTACAAACTGGTCACTAGGAAGGCCTAGACCAAAACCATCACACATATCTTTATGTATCAGTGATGTAATATTTCCTTGAATGTTAAGTGGTTTTAAATATTGCCTATTGCTATACTGCTCCCTGCCATACAAACCCCAACTAATAAACTTTACTTATCCTAAAAGTGAAGTTATCCCCATCTTCAACTAGATGAAAATGCTGACTAAATTTATGAGGGTTATAGGAAGTTACTATTTCCAGATTACAAGATTAAGAAAATGAGCTCATCTCACAGCTAGAATAAGAATTTCAGGAATTAAGACTAAAATATTCATAGACAAATGTTCAAATGATGCAAGTCAACATACATACAGTGATTTCAACACAGCAGTAACAACTTATATGTGAGGAGTCACTGCTTGGTAAGTATTAAAATAAGCAAACCATCTTTCTGCAGAAAGGGAAATGCAGAAAAAATTTAAACCAAATGCTTCTATTATCTAGTTTTATCTAATCCTAACGCCATGCAGATAATATCCCAATGAGAAAAGTTGTTCTGCCTTTGTACACTAATATAACATCATTAGAATTGAAAGACAGTCATACCATGCCAAAATACTTATCTGCTTGTAAAACAATATAAACTGAAATGCATTGCAACAGGCTGAAAGCAACATCACCGGGCTATCTTTCAGAAATAATCTTTTCAAGTGTATCTATTTTTTTTTCCTTTAAAGATGTTTTGATTTTGTGCTATACAGCCTGCAATTCTAACTGCAGCAACTAATTGGAAGTGATTTTAAATTTCTTTTCTTTTTTTTTTTTTTTTTTTTTTTGTGTGTGTGTGTGTTTATGTTTGGCTTGTGTTTAGCTCTTGTTTTGTTGTGTTTCTTTTTAGTTTTCTGGAACTTAGAGAGTAAAGTTCTTCTTAAAGTACAGAAACATTCACAAGGATTCCTAGGTCAGGAAGAAGTTTGGAGGGTGTAGTGGTTCAATTCAGGTTATGGACTCAACTGTAGAAACCAAGGTAGGACTTATGCACCCCAAGGGATCAGGATAAGAGATCTCATTTTGAGCAAGAGATGATCTGATGCAGAGATGGGAATACTGCTGAGTTCACTACCTGGATGCAATCTGAATTACAGGGAATCCTGCCATTATTCACACAGTGTTTTTTAATGCTCATATTTTTATGTTCAGTGCCCTCCGTTAGAAGTTTCTCTTTGAATATTCAAATTAGTTCTGAAAAGATAGTAAGGTGAAATGCAAATAGAATAGACAAGAACTCTCTAGTCTTAGTTAAAACAACAGAAAAGCACTCTGCTTCTCAACTGGAAAGGAAAAATCAACCCAAGTATCTTGAGGGGTTTAGAAATTATAGCAAAACATTTGGGGATTATAGCCTTAAATTTACATTTGAATATGAAGTTCCTTCACAAGGCAAGTGGCTGGGACTCACAAATTGTGTTAAAAAACTTTCCACAATAAACACATGTGATATTTTATTATCATGGAACAATCTGACCATAAATGGCTGTAGACTGTTCAGAACTTGGAGTATAATGAGAAATGTTGCAATCACAATTTAACTAAATGTTGGTTTTTGTTCTATAAAGCTTCTGTTAGTGAATTCAGCCGTGTCAGTCCATCAGTAAAGCAGTGCTCTCCTCTCCTATCACATGATATACAAAATATCGTGACTATGTTCTGAAGGATTACACAGGGAACAACATAACTATCCATTTTTTTTCCCATCATCACCATGTGATAGCAGATTGTGGATGAAGAGACCCGATGGAGGCATGCCAGCCAGTAAAGAGGGAGGGAGAAGAAACTCTGCAGCTCTTCTCAGCTGGGTTTTGGTAGAAGAGATATTGATGGACATTCCCATTTGACATCTTTCAGCACAACTTTTAGGTAGAGGTGATTCAGGTTAGAGTCATCATTTGAAGGCTACTAGGTCTGACTTATCCTTTAAGAACATCTGTACTCAAAAATTATGTTCCTGATTCATTCCATTAAGTTATTTTCACAAATGCTTTCTTGAGTTGTTTTTGAAAATTTAGGAGCTTTCATTCATCGAGTAAGACGTGCTCATTTGCCATACAGCCCTTCTGCTTTTCTTGTGCACGCTCTCTCTCATTCTAATTCTCATACAGAACGAGTGACACTTGCACTGATGATAATGATGGTGGCAAACATGCATACAGAATTAAGCTAGAATGTGTTCCATACTGGCCAGCATTAGTACCAGTATCTTAGTTATTCCTTTCCAAAGAAAGTGGAGGAAAATATTTCTCCTCCCTCTCCTCAATTTCCCTTGTGTTTTCTATTGTAAGTAAATGCAGCATAAAAACAAACAAACAAACCAACCACAAAAAAAAAAAAAAAAAAAAAGTGAAAGTTAAGTTCACCTGCAATTCAGTTAGTGATGCTGTAGGCTAAAATGATATAAAGAGCATAAGCAAATAATAAAACCCAGATATTTTTAAAGTGAATATATTATTTCTAATGTCATTTTCCAAAGCAATGATGTTAATTTTCATGGTATTTTAAAATCTTCAAATAGTTGCAAACAAGTCAAAAACCTTATGCATTCCAAGGAAGTTTTGAATTAAAGAATCAGTAAGTTTGTATTATAAAAAATTTTTACTAAATATCAACTGTGATCAATAAACAATAAATATCAAACCATGGTACTGAGAGATTTCTAAAGCATATTGACAAAGAAAGACTTATATCAGTATTTGTTTTAAAAGGTAATGGGGAAGTATTTCTCTTGATTTTCACTCCCTCTAACTCAGACACTCTAACACACACAAGCTGTAAGCAGTCACTTCAGGGAGCTGATTCTGAATAGACCACTCTGGAAAACTTGTCAGACAATAGATACAAAGGCAAGTGCTTAACAAGCCAAAACAATGGGTCAAGTCTAATCTATACCTTTGTGAATTAGGGTTTCAAGATTGAGTGTGATTTGGTTTAGAGCAACAATGAAAGCCACATCACGGGTGTTGAAAGGAAAATATACAGAAGAATACTTTTATCGGTCTATGCTGCAAGATAACCGAAGCACAAGTTGCACAATTTGATTCAGTCTGCGTCAGAGAGGTAAAATGTGATGGCATTCTTTTATCAGCTAACCAACCTATAATAACCTTGAGAGGAATTACTTGAGAAAAGAGGAGGGTTGCTATAGCCACCTTCTTTTACACTTTCTCCACAGACTGATATGGGTGTTATTAAGTCCTGGTTTGACGGTGTAAATTCCCCCTAGTCAGACCAACTCTGAATATCCAGACTACCTGTGGGAAAGATTATCATGAAATATCTCTGAGCAGAAGTACCCACCTTTGAAGTAGCATTTGCCTCTGCAGCCATGTGGAATTTAGGGCTATTTTCTGTCGCTGCAAATAGAACTGAACAAATAATTGACTTGCTGGCTCTTTTCCATATCCAAAAGAAATAGTTGTGGTTTATCTAAAACCTTTTTTTCCTAGGCAAATGAAAACACTTAGTATTTTATTATTTTAGATTTTGCTGTAGTTTAAAGGTTTCAAAAACACTGCTTTAGAAAGAAGTTTTTTAAAAGCTGTGATTTAAAAAATAAATATTACATTATTTTAGCTGATGTGATTTAAACTCATTTACACAAACTAATGAATTGTTACAGCTGGGAGGAACTCTAACCCCTTGGTTCATCTAACAGACTTTCCAGTGTTTGGAAGCACTAGGTGTATATTCTGGAGTTTATGTGGCCAACTGGATTTCTGCAGGCTAGGTTGGACCTTTGATGGTTCAGATTTGTTTGTGAACATTTGTTCCTTCATTGTCTTTGATGATATAACCAACCACACTAATTTTGGGTATAATTGTAGGTAAGCATGGTGTTTGACCATCTGCTGCAGTGTCTATAAAAAGATTTGTTCTTGTACAATGTATTTAAATTCCAATAAATAAAGTTTTAACTGCAAAAGAATTTCTATGGGTTTAAAACTTTATTCATATAAACAAACCCACTATTTTGAAAATGGCTTTTATGTAATATACTGCATATTTTGTGGCTGTTGCATGGTACATGTGATATTCCAGTGTATGTTATTATGTTATTATTCCAATGTATGTGATATTGCTCTCCTCCTCTCCCCCTGCTTCATATGTTCATATCCCATTTTAGGACCTTTTCTCTCTTGGTTTAGACATGTACTGCTGATAATGTTGCATATGTTACAGCACAAAACAACGGTGACCACAATCTCAGAATAGAGAATTGGGTAACTAAGTTGGGTTATAAAACTGTGAAACAAACCCCAAAACTACAACTAAGGAACAAACCCACCCTTACCGCTTTTGATTTTACTTCTATAAGTAAAACTAGAAAATTACTAAGAGGCTAGAGACAAAAAAAATCACAGCAAGGTTAATTGTAATATTCTTGTGCACAGAAAAACAGCATTAGTCAAAATATACTGTGGATAAATTCTCCCACAATTAAGCACTAAAACACTACAGGAAGCAGAGTTTTTAAGCTTCATATCACCAAACTTTTAGAAAACATGAGTATTTTTGTCATCACAGGTCATTATTTCATGTTAAACATTGTAGAGTTTCCTTTGCATTCCTGAAGGATAAGAGAAGGCAATTGTTTTAGAACCTTGTTTTAAAAACTGCATTAAACTTGCACCAAATGCTACTGTACAATATTTGATTTGATTCTATTCACACACAGATCCATGCTAGTCACCACTGACTTATTTTCACGATTTTTTATAATATGTATTAGGTAATGGTTTGAGGGTTTTTTGTTTGTTTGTGGGTTTTGTTTTTGGTTTTGTTTTTTTTTTTAAATAAGATTCTTTAATTGTAACATATAAAGCTGAATGAGCTAGTGGCTTAAATAGCTTAGCCAGTGAGCTACTGTGAGCCAGTACATTGCCTTTTCCATTTTTCATCAGAAATATCTTTCACTACTAACTTGGAAACAAGACAAGGACAGTCTTATGAAAATAACAAAATAAGACTGCAGATACTAGTAAAGAAACTCAGCAAAACCTGTGCCATAGCAGAATACATCAAAGAGCCTTCAGGATAGGGGAAAGCTAGAGAATTAAAACTGATTAATGCAAAGTGCACTGAAGGGCTCTAAAACTGTGTCTACTCAGATAGTTTAACCTGCTCTTGAAGTCTTAAATGTTCCTGTCTGACATACCTTGAGTTTGCTAATGGAAGTATCTTGTGTAATTAAGACCTGGGTTCCAGAGCCTGAGCTTTGGTTTCATGAGGATATCAGGTTAAGTGCCTAAGACCAGAGGCTTAGTGCTCCCCACAGAGCTGTTTATAAATGACCATGATTCAAGCTCTCAGCAGAAGTACCTACTAATCAGAACGTATTGTTGTGAAATTCTGTCCCAGAAATCAAACTAACATTAAAGAAAACCAAACAAAACCCAACCCCACTCCACCAACAGATACTAATTACCCATTCCCTTAGCAACTGTGATCAATCTATTACTAATTTTTAAGACTAGATGCATTTTGACACCATACCAATTCTCTTAATTCTTTATTTTGACACTATTTTTTTCCTTATCAACATCTTCAAATGTAAAAACATGAAGACTTTGTTTCCTCTAAAAAAAAATCATCTTACTCTGATTACTACCAGTAATTTGCAAGCCATTTTCCAAACCCTGGCATATAAATTTGCAAAGAGTTATTAGGGGAGCAGGGAGCTGCTCTTATTGTCCACTCAGTTTTGATGATATTCTCCTCTCTGATAGCATACAGTAAGTGACAGTCAAGAATGCCATATAAAAACAAAGCATGAAGCAAGGGTCAGGAAGAATAGTGCATTTTTATAGGTATAGTAGAAATGTAAATTAATCATCAGACTCGTTGCTTGAAGGGATTAGAAAGCTGATGGTGTATAACGATAAAGAAGATATCCTTCTACTAAGCAGAAACAGCACTTAATTGTCTGGATTTAATGCTGCCTAATGCATGTTGTACAGTACTTCTGATCCAGGGAGCTGTCTGCTGTGCAAAAGCCTGAAAGTAAGATAACATTGCATAGACAAGTTGAAAATTTAGCAAGCTTATAAATAGAAATCAAGTTTGGGAGGTATATGGCATATCCATATAGAAAGCAAGGCCACTGAAAGGTGGCCTTCATACCTTGATGAATCTCTCAGTAATACCAAAAAACTATTAGAAGATAATCTCAAGAATATTAAAAAGGATAATTTTGTTTGCATATTTTAAAAGGTCCAGAAGAAGCAATTCCAAAAAGCATCAAACCTCCACTTTAGACCTAAATTGTCACAACTAATGACTGTATTTTCTATGTGATTGCCAGTGCTTATTTAAGTTGCTTTGATCTGAATACTCTAAAGAAATAACTTGGGTTATCCTTGGAACTTTGACAGTTTGGCAATAAAAGCCTGAAAAAAGGGAAAGGTAAGTCTGTTAAGTTAAAAAAAAAATCCCAATGTTTTCTTTTAGTGTTTGTCACTTAGCATGAACTTAGGAAATTATGATTAATTGAATTATAAATTGTTGAATATTAATTTTGATTGTTAAGCTTCCAAAAGGAGCTTCAAAGTAATCTAGCAGACCCCATAACTCAGAAAGAAGCAGGAGTAATTGGCAGTAATTTGTAAATTTTTTTTTCTCTAGTGTTTGATTTATCTCATTGTACTAACCATTACCCTTCTGTGCAAGTGGGAGATGGACAGCCAAAGAAACGGCTTCATTTTGTAATAGATTTGTTATTATAATTAAAAAAAATTACTGAGCAACTGACTTGCTCTTTTTTACATGTAAACATCTCTACAGATTAATTTCTGTTTCTACTTAATGAAGCAGGTTATTAAACTTGCGTAACAATTTTTTAAACAGTTGTCATCTTTTATAATCTTAGAGATGTTTCTTTTTCAAGCTATAATCTGTATGTCATTGATAAAGCAATTATAGATTTCAGAAGTCAAATGATCATGAAAAATGGAAAATGAGTGGTAATAATTTAGAAACTTCATACTTTTTTAGCGCCAAAGATCAGGGTAAAACTATACACATTTCAAAATAACAGTGCTAATGATACATGCCACCTTACAGCCATAATATTTTTATATAGGTTTAGATTAGATATTAGAAAGAGATTCCTTACTGTGACGGTGGTGGGGCACTGGAACAGGTTGCCCAGGGAAGTTGTGGATGCCCCATCCCTGGGAGCGTTCAAGGGTGGTTAGATGGAGGCCTAACAACCTGGTCTAGTGAAAGGTGTCCCTACCCACAGGACAGTTCCCACAGGGAAACGAGGTGATCTTTAAGGTCCCTTCCAACCCAAACTATTCTATGATTTTATGATAAAGGAACAGACAAAGTGGAACTGATGCACTGAAGACTGTAAAAATAAAACACAAACCAAATTTGCTCACCAAAGAAGTTTTTAATGGACATTGAGTGCAATGGAGGTTTATAATCAGCCTTAGTTGTATTTGCTGGCAGGTCAATCTCTATGAGGATGAAAACCATCTATGCAAAAGGATAAAAAAGAGCATGTGTTTTAAGCTGGATGAGGGAGAAAGAATATTAAGTGTGATTATTGGTAAAGGTTTCCTACAAAAAGCTAATCATCAAAAAGTGACTCCGTTTAGGTAGGGTTGATCACAGTATTTAAGGAGAGTGCAGAAAAGATTCAACCAGATACCAGTATGTATCGAATGAATATGGGCAGTATTAAAGACTAGGACAGAAAACTCACTACCCTTTTGAATTAGATGCTCATTCTTTATTTATTTTTCCTATCCTTGCCTTTAATTTTTCCTTTTCAAGTGACTTCCACATTCTGAGTTATCTGAGCAGTGATCTTCCACATGTTATATATATTTGGTATT
Source organism: Myiozetetes cayanensis (assembly GCF_022539395.1). Lineage (NCBI taxonomy): Eukaryota > Metazoa > Chordata > Aves > Passeriformes > Tyrannidae > Myiozetetes > Myiozetetes cayanensis. The sequence goes on from NW_026087411.1 coordinate 19,949,016, forward strand.
TTACTGTGAACTGCTCAAAGTGTTGTGGAACTGGCATTATTTTGATCAGCATTTCATTCCCACGGAGTCCCCTGTCACAGACAACTCTGACTAACAAAATTTTTGCCAGGAAACTGTTTGTCCAAATCTCCCTAATTCACCTGTGTTTATGGTGTATTTGATTGGTGTTCCCTTCCACATTGCATTTTCACTGCTTTTGGGGTACTCTTACCAGGCCAGGGCAATGAACCATAAGAAAATCAATGCAGACAAAACCTGAAAAGTCCACACAGCTTAATTTAATGCTCTTTATTGTGATATATATATTTATATATATCTATAATATATTATGCAGATGGATGTAGAGACCGACAGGCATGTATTTGGAGCTTACTAGTCACATACTTGCTAGGTAAGGAATGCTGTTCCTCCATTCAAGTCAACAATAATATGAGCTGTACCCCATAGCCTGGGTACCACTCACAGAAAAGTAAAACCTCTTGTTTTCTAGTAGGAAACAATAGGTAGCAAGTACATTTTTTCCCTAGTAGAGGCATTTAGTAGAGAAACAACTCAAGACAACTGAATTTGGTAAGTCTGTTCTTATGACTATGAAAACTAATCTTCATCAAGCTCTTAACCATATTTGTCTTCTTGCAAAAAGATCTAGGCTACTACTATAGTTTTCAAACTCAAGTGAATACAGTTTCACTTCTGTGAACCCTTCCAAACTGATTTAAGTATGATTAAATTTAAGGTAATGCTAATTCTGAAAATTTTCAATGCCAACATAAAGCTTTTTCCACTGAGGAAAATGGTATCTTATCTTGAACAAGGTCAAAAATACTTTTAAAAGTAATGGGTGCTTAAATCATTTAATGTGATGTAGCACTGCCACAGCTGAAGACCTTTTAAATCCTGAGCTAGTCACATTTTCCTTAGGCATTGGGAGTAGATTATAATCTAGTGTATCACAAGAAAAACACATCTCTGCTGCCACAACAAGGTGTAATTTACACATAAATAGCTAATAGAATATTGTAGTTTCCTTTTGAAAACTGGTGAAGAAAAAGATAAAACTATCTCTCGCCTTGTCTACTAAAAGGCTTTCCATTAAGGTATCTCCAGCTAGAAATCTCCATTTTAATAATGAAGGCATGATGTAAGGCTGCATTCACAGAAAGACTATCCTGCATTTGATAAAACATATGGCAACATATGGCAAACTAACATATGGTAAAGGATGACTGTGTACATGAAAGCTGCAGTTTTCACTCACATTATCTGCCCAAGGTAGAAAAGAAAAAAAAGCCTCCTTCTCCCTTGCATCTTAGATATTTCGATAAGATATTCTTCTTGCAGTAACTCTAACATTCTTTTTCTTTAATCTGTAGGTTTTTTCACAATTGTAAATAAAGATTAAAGTTTTTTGCTTTTGTAAAAACTAAAAAAAGCAACTTGGCAGTATAAGGCACATGGGATTGTGCTAAGGGTATCCTACATTAGATATGGAATTTAGGCTTTACTGAAGCAAATGACAGTGAGAATAGGTGGGAAAAAATGAGAGGAGAGAAAACCATGACCAGACATGCCTAGGCAAGTGCAGTGAAACTGGCAGGCTTGGTTGGATATAACTGGAGATGAGAATTTGGCTCAAAGTATCTTTAATATTTATTTTAAAATAAAGAACATCTGTGAAAACTGAGAGAAGGAAAACATTTTTGATATTTTATATTTAAATATTTTGAGTAATAAAGTCCCACTCTAAGAACATAAAAAATGTCAAATGTGCCCTATAAATGTATATATCCAAAAAGCAAGAACTGATGTAACTATAGCTATTTCCCTATTTTTTCTTCAATGTACATTATCTGTATCACAGTAAGACAACAGAGAACTGAAATTTCCTATTTCCCTAAGAAGGCAGTTTGAGGGGCATTTACTCTTAAAAGCTTCAGTCTGAAATCTAATCTCAAATTGAACCGTATACAATTATTTTTGTATAGGATTAAGTGTCTTATTTACTCATTATGCATGTTATTCATAAGCAGCATTTTATCGCTTCACTGTGGACTACAAAGGAAAATAAACTGACTAAATTAATGATAATAATTGGCAACAATCCCATATGGATCATGGTATGAAGGACTGGATTCAACCAACACCGATACTTTCTATTTGTCTAGGCATAGCTACAGTTAATATCCAGTCAACCCTTATTTTTTTATACATAGTGCTTTTAGTATTCTTCTGATCCAGGGTATTTTTTTTGTTATGCTGAATCTAAATGGGACTCTTGCATTGGCTAAGGTTTACCTCATTACTTCCAACTGACACAAAACTGTTTATGAATCTTACTTGGAGTCTCCATTTAAATGTAGCCTTTATCACTTATTTAGACAGCATGAGATATTTTAATTTCTGCCTACACTAAAGCTCACTGGACATTGTGCTTGGGATATTATTATCTCAGCACTGAGCAAGCATGACATTCTCACTGTTTTCCACTGCGATCGCATATCTAGTAATGACAGCTACATAGTGTGTACGGGTTTTAACACAAAGCCACTCAACTATTCTATCTTTCAGTGGGAGCAGAAAAAAAATTATTATACTCTTTCATCTTGTCAGTGCACACATTTTATTTAGAGGATGGTTTTATTATTAAGAGAGGAATGGTTGTCCAGCGTCTGTTCACAAAACTGCACCTGGAAACTGAGTGATAAGGTGAGAGACCTGTTTCAGTTCTCTATTGTAGCTGATCTGCTCCAAGATCCTGAAGTAAATTTTTTCATATCTCAAAGGAGTGCCCTACATACCAATCTGTGAGTTGTTTTGTAGTGGAACTGCTGAAGCTGTTTCACTACATACAAGTCATTCAATATTCATTAGAGAGGGGACAAAGGACTTGAATTTGGATGTCCTATATGAATGAATGCCTTAATTATCAAACTATAATAATTCCTCTTTTATTCCTCCTTGCCTTTTCCAGTGGATATGGAATTACTTGGACAATGTGGTATAATTTCAACAGAGAGTTTTACGAAGGCTGTTCAGTCCTGGTATGTGGGAGACCATTAAGTCCTACTCCAAACAATACTGGGTCTAATGGATTCAATACAGTAAGGTGCATTCCCACACAAACTCCTAATGCCCAGCTACTTTTCATCAGGCCCTGTACATGGGAGACGCAGGGAACATTCAGTTTGGGAATTTGGCCAGGGCATAAGCATACACATCTTAAAAGCTCTGCAGTGAAGAAAAGAAGTTATGCAGCAATCACTGCTTCAGCAGACACAAGCTCACTGCCAAAACCAACAGATACATTTCACATATGGTTGGGGGAAAGAATAACCTAGAGGAACAGATGGAAATCCTACCTGAAGAGCATATCAAAACACAGGCAAACCAAGAAAGTCAAACACAGTCTTTTGTCCTCAACTTGTGAAGACTCACGCAACTTAAGAGTGCAGAAAGAATAATCTCCAAGTTCTGAGTCTGTGGATCACTCTGTAAGATCCAAGTGCATGGCTGTTTCCTCAGAGAAACAAGATTTTTAACCTAAAAACCATATATTTCATGTACTGTTCAATTATAGGCTCACATGGAACCCCTTCACTGACTTTCCAGACTAACAACAGCATTAGTCAAAGATTTGAAATCTAGAAATTCTAAAAGTCAAATTTTATTTACTGCATACACATGCTATGAAAGTACATTCAAAAGGATTCTTTATTTTACATAGGAATCCTAGAAACCTTCAATATCTACCTAGGCTTATGAGTGTCTTGTAGAATTCACACCTGTCCAAGGCAAGGAGTGTGATGGACACACATAGGTTTGAGGTGGTAACTGCTTTCTAAGCAAAAACTGTAGGACAGAAACAGCATCCTTTTTTTCTTGTATGATTTGGAAAATTAATACACTAGATTTGCTGTAGTTAAGACTTCTTTAACTCCTTTCATCTGTTCCCTTTTATGACAATGGAATTAGGTCTACACAATAGAATAAAGAAACTAAGTTATCCCAGGAGGAAGCTACTGAATGACAGTAGTTAATTGAGCTAAACTCTTTTTTTTTCCACTCACTTTTGCAATTTCCCAGCTGTTAAGCCTTTTTTTTTTCAAAGGAAAAATTACTTTTCACCCTGTGGGTTTTACTTTTATTATATAAAAAAAAAAGAATAAGTTAAATGCATACAAGTTTCTACTTTATTTAAATGTAGAAGTTTTCTATGGGAAGTAGTAAAGCAGAAAAACAGAACAGTGTAGTCGGAGGAAAAAAAACCTGAGAACTGGCATGGAGAGAGTATTATTGGCTGCAGTGTTCAGCAATGCCCAGGGTCCTCACTTACCTGACAGTTCCAACTGCAAAGCTCAGCTCAAGGCCTGAATAACCTGCACTTATGGAAACCCCTCACTGCAAGCAACGTCACTTCCTGTGCATTCACTGGTGCTCATCCACACCCAGGCCTAAGGACAGACCTTCTGTCTTGAACTTTTTGCAAATTCCTCTCCCCACATTTTCAACCAATTTCTTATGGCCCTTCAGGACAGACAACATGTCATTTTAAACAACAGAGCTCTCCAGAGCAGCAAGGGTAAGATGCTCAAGATTAAGTTGTGTGGAAGGGATGAGAGAGCAGCAGTTCTCCACAGGAGTTACAGCATCATAAAGCCTCAAAGTAGTGTCAGATTTTAGCTCTTAGAAGAAGCTTGCGTAATTGGCCTTTTCTTCCTCTCCCACTATTTAAAAAAGAAAATACCAAAGCTAAAAGCAGACATATGGGACAGTCCCTCATATTCTTTTAAGCTTTAGTTGGTCTACTGTGCCCTGTTTTTACTATAATTTAATGTAATCCAGGAATCACTGTATTATTTGTAATTGTTCCTCTCCAAAACACTTACCCTCACCTTATACTTTTAGACAATCAATCTTCTTTTAGTTGTAACTGGATAAAATGTAGGTAGCTCCTGCATGAGAAACAAACTGCACTAGTGTTCAATATTGTTAGCTCCCAAAATTGTCATTTTTCAAAAGCTTTTTTTTTTAAGTACTCACTAAAAAATTGGCAGAATATCATGATATTTAGACATGATAACACAATAGTTCTCTAGCACATTATCTAGCTAACATAGTTTATCTAATTTATACACTCTTGAATTTTAGATGGTTTTAAAAATAAATTTTATGGTTCAATCTTTTAATTTATATTTTTTTGTGCTTTTGCCCTTTTCATCACAACCTTTTGTTCCTGCAAGTTAAAAAAAAAAAGAAAATCCCTCTGGCCATACAAGTTATTACACTGTTAAACAGTCAAACATGAATTGGCCTTCTAGCAGTATTATGACCCTGGAAGATATGAGGTCAGTAATTAATTAAAAAAAAAAAAAAAAAAAAGGAAAGGAACAAAAAAGGATGAAGACTGCTGAGGACAGTCAAGAAAGTGGCAAAGTTCAAAGTTCTGTTATCATTGTAATAGTGATGAAAAGAAGTCAATAAGCAAGCATAACACCAGAAATGGTTGGTGTTTTGTAGCATATTCACTATGGCATTTACACTGCTGAGAGTTATATCCAACTTCTATATTGGTACCAAATAATACATATGTATTTGTATATGTGTGTACTTATATGAGTCAACATATCTAACATTTTGTCTGTTATGTTGTACAAAACTAAATGATAAAAACATTCTTTCTTTAATGAAAAGGGCTTTTTTTCCAAACCTCAGGAAAAAAATCCCCTAATACTAAATCTTTGTAGAGAAATTTTAGATCCTTCTACAAAGTATTAAACCAAAACAGTGGTATGAAAAGTTGGAAATCTGGTGACCTTCAATATCCCTTTTTGATTAAATAAATCTTTAAATGTAGTCAGAACCAGCAACATGCCACTGCTAGAAAGGTGGGTACATTGGATGACAAAAATATACTCTCTATTATCCAGTACTAAGGAAGGAAAGTGCTAGCAGGAGAACATAAGTTTAATATTTCTGTGCAAATTTAAATTGAGATTATTGGAATCACAGATATAATAAAATGGAATCAGACACAGGTTTTCAGAGTTGCCAGCTACCTAAGCATTCTGATACATCTTATAGATGCTGAAATAAAATACTTCTATTAATCAAGACGGAACAATGCAGCAAGATTTAGACCTAGTTTCCAGTCTCTCAGACGTTCTCATTAGTGACATAATTAAGACCTACTGTGTTAAACTGACCTTTACTACTGTGGAAAATACTGGACATTAATTTGCACCCAGAAAAAACTCCCACTGAAATTAAATATTCCAGGTATTCCAGGTTAGCGCCAGATAGTTTATCTGCTGCTTTCCTTCTATAACCCACTGAACACTATTATTACCAATATCTACAAACCCAGACTTTCTGACAAAGTCCATATTACATTAACTTCCACACATACTTTCCAGCAAAAATAAGAACTTAGTTTTAGGTCCAAATATTTAGGGAATGATAGGCAGAAGCACAGGTCTGCCAAACCTACCTAGTAGCACACTGATGTCTGAAAGAGCAACTAAAACAGAACTTGGAAAAGAGTAAAAATGTTACCCTTAGAGATGCAAATATGTAATTCACGTACTACCCAAGCACTAGCTTTGATTTTAGCACACAATTTTCCCCACACAAAGTTTAGGAAAGAATAATAACCAAATTCAATTTTTATTGCCTGTTTTGTTTTCAGTTCCTTTCTCAAAATGCAGGGAGAAAGCAAGTTTTGCCTGAAATAAATACATTAGAATACTGATTGCTGTCTGCATCAAGCTGCCTTACATTCAAAGTAATGAGGTAACCCCCTTTGCAGGCTTCCCATCATAGTTCCCTTGCTATGAACAGGCTTCATCCATTTACAGCCCTCAGCAAATAGCTTTGGTTGATTATCATAATATCATCTGCTAGTGCTATTATGTTGTATCAGCATTTACATTATAAACTTCTATTTTAGGTGCTAAATTTCTAAACTGCAAAATAAGGCTCTGAACAGAAAGTTGATATTCAATAATGAGTAATTTTTGCATGCATTTAAAAAGAGTAGTGCATTCATTTTTTAGTATAATGGAAAAAAAAGGTATTTAATTCCTATTTCAAGCCACATTACTGCTTAAAGGCAACTTGACAAGGAATTCATTTTCACTTGTTTTTTCTTTAAGAAGAAAAATTAGGGTGATGCAAGCAAACCTCTATAGAGTGCACTTTGTATGTTGGACCTTTTTCTCACATTCAGGGTGTCTTCTTAAATACATCTCTGGACTATTTGCATAGGAATAACTCTGTACCTAGTGCTTCATTTCAATGAGCACGATACAATGACTTGAGAGTTTTCATGAAACAGTTACATCCTGCAGTCTGGGCATTTTTTTAAAATAATTCTTTAATATTTCTCAGACTTTGAAAATTGAACTTCTAAAACTGTTATATTTTATTTAAAAATTCTAACTTCTAATAGCTATTTTTATTTTTCAAATCCTTCAACAAGGGATAAAGTCCTGGCTTATTAAAGTCAGCTGAGTTTTTCCACTGACTTCAGTGTAGCCAAGATTTCACTTACAAAGTTTTGTATAAAAAATAATCTAAATATAGGAAAGAGCTCTGACTAACAGCAAGTGCAATCTGTTTGATAGATGACGTATTCTATATACCTATATACACTACAGCTCATAAAAGCCCAACAAGAACAGCCCTAAGCTACTGAGTACTTGAGAAGTGATGCATATGTTTTTAAGACCTGATTAAATGCAAAATATTGACATTTTTGTTGGCCTATCAAGTGCATAAAGTACATTTGGGAAAAAACCAATAAATTGAGTAGTCCTTTACTACTCAAGTTTTAAAATCTAGATTTACTAATCTAAAATTTAATAATTCTTAAATGTGCATTAGAAAGATAAATCCTAAATAGAGCCGGCTGAGTGCTTCATTGCCATTCTCTTTACCCATTTAGCTAGCATTGAAAATGGAATATATTGGTAAAAATAGTTATCTGTTTTCTTCTTAATCCTATTGTGTACTCTTGTTTCTGGCAAAGCTTTCAGCAAAAATATACTTTTTGGCATTATTAGATATCTTACTCATAGCCTTTTCTACAACAGATATAAGATTATATGTCAAAAAATACATCTTTTATTTTACAAAGTACTGTTTATAGTTAAAATACATAATAAATAAAAGTAATTGTCTTTTGTAATGAATTAGACAAAGTAATTTTAAATGTGCAACTCTTGTGTATTTTACAAGAGTATACCCTCCAAAACTTTACAGTGTTCTGTGCCAACAACAATTTTGCAAGATCAAGGAAATCACGCCAGAGTGAAGCTAATGCTATGACGAACTGTTATTAATTATTGTTAATGATGTAATTTTTTTATTTATAAAGTACAGGATACATGATCAGAGTAAAAAAAATATGGATTATCATTGTGCTAAAATGGTTTTAGTTTGTTAGACTAATTTACTTGAATTCAGTTATTACAGCAATAGAAAATGTTAAACCTTTACCTTTCAATTCATATTCTTGCTGTAGAAGTAAAAAACTACCTATATTAAAATATAATACTCTCTATATTAAATCCTTGATAATTTTTTTTGCACTGTTTCTTGGAGGAACAAGGCAGTAGGTATTTAAACTGGTCTATCTTTAAACAACAGTGAAGAGGGTTTTTTCCAATCTATTCTTCAATAGCACTTTTTTTTATGCCTTTATTATTATTACAGAAGATTAGGATTAAACTGCTCCACTGACTATTGCTAAGATAATCTAAATAGTCTGGAGTACCTAAAAATTTTTTAGACATTTTGATCAGATGATAATAAGCACAAAGGGCGATAATTTAACTGATACAATACACTTAAAATTAAACTAAGATTAGTAAGAAAAGATTGATCTCACTCTGCCCAGCCAGGTAAACCAGGTACGGGAAGGACCAATATTATCTATTTACTAGACAGAAAGAAAGATTTTGTTTGGGAAACGCTTAAGGATAGTCTCAGGATTTAAACCTCAGAATGAGCCTTTCTCTTTATTTGGACCAGGGTTATTAACATTATGTGGCAGGGTTTGGTGTATTTATCTTTTGTCAAAACAATTATTTTGCAAAAGATTCCACAAGCTGCTGATTCTTTGAACTTTGTATTTTCTCTCTCCCTCCATTTGCTTTCTTGAAACAAAAGTAAATATAATAAAACCAGCCACTAGTTTTTTTTCTCTTTTTCTTTTTATGCATATATTCCATCTGCAACCTTTGAAATTTGTTGGCTTCTGAAAGCCAAAGCAGAATTTACGCACGCATACAAACTGCACTAGTTTGGTTCTGAAATTTTCCAGTAAAAAGTCTTCAAGGGAAATCTTTCCTGTCCCAAACACATATTACCTAGAATTTTATAGCATAACATATTTCAGACAAAAATCATAAACCAGTTTTAGTAACTACAGTTTTCATGTTGTAATAAAATCCTGTCTAGATCAATATATTCACTAAGGAATTGCTCAGATGTGTGATAAGCATTTTTGAGTGATCTGTAAACTAGTGGTATAATAGAGTCTACTGTGACCTCAGGAATTACACTTACACATAGGAACACACCCCCTTAAATAATAAGTCATATAAATAATAGCATTAAATGATAACTAAATTAATTAGCGGCATCAAAAGTCAAACTCACCATGAGAACATTTTCGCTTACAAGGCAAAAAACCTCCCTGATAAGCTCAGTTAAGAGGGAAAACAAGTAAAACATGGAAGCAGATCTTAAACACTTTTGCACAAGCATTGCACGTGCACTGTTCTTTATGTCACACAGAAAGCTGGACAGCTGAACTGTGCAAGGGCTAACTGGTATCACATTAATGGCTAAGTGATAGTTAAATGCAGGATAAAACAGCAATGCAAACTGCACAATAGTAGATCTCTACACTCTCAAATGTTACCCCAGATAGTGGATCAACACTTAAAGAGGTAAGGTTTACATTAATTTCTAATATAATTCATCTGAGACCAAGTTTTCCTGAGTGGTTCATTGAAATACAGGATCTTTGTATTCCTTTATACCTAACCACAACTGATGAAGAATGTTAGAATTTCTTTCTTGGAGATCATAAAAAATGTAAGTGATTGAAGTTTGGTGTCTTAGTGGCTGAGCCAAGACAATACCCAGGCTGCAAACCAAGCACTAAAAACTGCTGCTAAAAATACTTTGAAAGACATGGTAAGAAAATATTTTTTTGCATCTCGAATTAACTTTATTCCTCTGGAAGATGACTGAGCAAGAGGTATTATAAAAGCAGAGTGAGGTTTAATACAACAAAATCTTACCACCTCTTTCCTGACTTGATTTTTTTTCACAGCAAATTAGAAATTAATCAACTGATAAAACTTTTCAGATTAACAGATCACACAACCCGATTCACTAAATAGGATAACTTAAAAAGCATAATGAATCCATTGGTCCATGTAGCATATTTTATCACAAGGGTCTAACACAATGAGTAGGAATAATTTCACACAATAGGCTGGAGTTTTGAAATCGGCCACAAATATTGCAGCAAAATTTGAGAATACAAGCACTGTGCAGTAGAATCCTACATATGAGTTTCATGTTAGTTATTCCATTTGGAAGTAACACAGAAATGCATACCTAAAACTTTTCCATTGTTGAATGTATCTGTGCATTTTCCCATCATTTTGCATCATGGTAGATGACACAAGATAAAAGGCACAGCAATTAATCTACATCCCGTAGTCACTATACAAGTTCAGGTTTATGTTACTTCAACCTTTCCCATGTTAAACTGCCAATGAAAGTGAAAACAAATAGGAAATTGGCTAACTTCATAAATTGTAAGTGTCTCCAAGAAATTTTAAGTTTTGGATATACTTGCATATACTGTCAAATTCATATGTGTCTATCACAACATGTGACACAGATCACAACTCTATGATACTGTGCTCCCCAGGGGAGTGCTGGTTACTGCACCAAGCCTGTCAGAGTTCAAGGAGCATCTGGATGATGCTTTTAGCCATATGGTCTAGTTTTAGGCAGTCCTGAAAGGAGCAGGGAGTTCTACTTGGTAATCCTTATGGAACCCATCCAACTTGGGATATTCAACAATTCTATAAAGTAGTAAGTTAGTTCCCTAGTAGAAGATGCTTTGGTATGTCATTTCAACTCAGACAGTAGCATCCCCACGTGGAATGGTGGGTACGACTGTGTATCCAGTCAAATATTGGATTTGGCAATTGCATTTTCAGGACCTAGAATAAACTCCAGTGAAGAGCCTTGCAATCAAAACAATATACATTAAGCCATTCATCAAAGGAAACACAATCCAAGGATGTTCTGAAACTCAAGTATCTTGTCTCTGTGTTTCATTTTACAAAACAATACAGGTGGAAGAAGAGAGCTACAACCTAATCTCCTAATCATGAGCATGCAGCTCCATGCCCTCTTTCTGTCAGATTATTGTAGGGGAATTGCAGTGTTCTTTGAAACACATGTGGCATCTACCTACCTGCTGAGTTTAATTTCAGAGTCCAGCACTATCATTAGCAGAATTTTCTTTTAATCAGTGTACTATCTTACATTTATTTTCAACAGAACCAGAAAGCTTTTCTCGACAGGCATATGCCTTTAGTTTCCCCTAGAGAAAGCAAATAATTAATCCAAAGGATACATGAATGACATGTATAATGTTCAAACTCTTTTTGGAGTATTTTAAATGCTTCTTTTTTCCTCATGAATGGGAAACATGCACACAGTCTAAATATCAGTGTCTGAAGTTATGCTCAGACATTTCTGGGGTATGCAAAGCCTCATTTATTTTCACAGGCATCCTCTTCTTTAGTACTGCTTTTGCTTTCGAGCAAGTCAGATCACTAAGGTAGCTAAAAGCATGTCCAGGAAACATGTTCTGCCAGATGTGCAAAAGATACATTCTTAATATCCATTCCTGCATAAACAGGATTTACATTCAATTTATTTTCAGATTTACCAAAACATAAGCGTGAAAAAGAACAGGATTAGAAGAACTGAACCATGTAAACCTTGTAGTACAGTGAGTCCAGATCATCCCCAAAGTTTAGGTCAGTTCATACAAGAATAAAAATTACATTACTCAGCTCTTACTAGCTAGTCAGTAGAAATAAAAACCTTTCCTAATGCCATCTTACTCTTTATTGATTCTTCTCCTCTTGTCCCTTTTTCAGTCCCAGCTCTCCCTTACATAAGCATAATCAAATTACAAGAGCACTATCTGATCAAATTCTTCTTTGCCCATTTTCAGCTTCAGCCCTATTATTAGAGTCTCCCCAGTGCCTTTAATTTAATGAAAAGCCCTGCAGCCTAAATGTCATTGCTATTCCAGATTCCCATTTTAAAACTTCAGGCCCTGCAAGGCCTCACAGAAAGCACTACATCAGCTGGATGAGGTACACACAGCTGAATGCAGGTCTGAAGCAGTCAGGAACAGAACCAATACCTGAGCAATAACTCTCTGACAACAGGAAAGCAAAACAGGAGCTTTTTCTCCTCCAAAGGGGTGCAAGAGGCACAGAAGAAAGTTTAGATGGTTGCAAGTGATACTGGATCTTTCTCAAGCAAAACCAAAAAGCTTAAATCTCTTATGTATTTTTTCCCCCCTTATCAAGCTTTTAAATAGCTTTATGAAAGTGTGGGTTTTTTAAGTCAGAGAAACAGCTGTGGGCAAAAATTTACACCTGTAATGAAATGCAGGCTCAGTCATCATGATATGGTTCTCAAAATGCCTGATTTCACTCATGTAAATTATTGACTTCCCAAACAATTTTTAATGCACCAAAAAATATCTGCTAATGCCTTCCTTACCTTTTGTAGCCAGTTGCACTTAAAAAAATTTCGTCATCCAGTGAAAGCCTTCTCAAAGATGAGCTAAAAATGTATCCCACTGCCTTTTCCTCTGGCAATTTGGACATTAATGTCAAAGTTATGTAAGGGGCAGAGATAAGGAAATCCACATATGGTAATTCATACACCCAGTTTACTACAACATATGGCACAGTATAACGTGAACATGTGTTCACCGCCCTCCCCCTCCCTCCTTTTTCTTTTAATTTGGAACCCAAATAAGTAATTTCTGAATGTTTGTATACTTTTACATGTAGGGAAGGAAAGCACAGCAACTAATAAAGAACTCACTAAACTGGACAAGTACTGTAAATCCACATAGGAATAAGGGAGATGGCTAGCTAGGATAACTATTCACATTAGATACTATTACCAAAAAAAATTGTATTTTTGGTGAGTTCCCTCAGTGGGCACAGGCTTCATGATAGCATTAATCTTTAGTCTTTTAGTTCCACCTACTTTGCAGGACTTCAATGACTATTCTACAATGTTTTCGCATAAGAACTGAGTACCTCTCTGCAAAGCACTGTCTACAGTAGAAAACTGTTGAATAGATGGAATTTTAAAGTTATACACATAAGTATATCATAGATGCATCATTTTGCATACATTATTATATAGATGATACATAAATATCAATATACCTACGTATCTTGTACAGGTGCAAAAAAATTGCGCGTTTTTCCTAAAATTTAAGGTGTTTCAATGGTATCTAAAAGAAATGGCATCCAAACATAGAATGAAGTTCATCAGCTGCCTAGTTACATGAGAGAGCCAGAGGCAACTACAAAGCATCAACACAACTGCCTGAGGAGACTGCCAAGGAGCCAGCTGCTGTTACTGGAAAATCTTCCAAAGCTTTGCATCTGGGTCCTGTTACTGCTGTCCAAAAAAATCCACCCCAATAAATAGAAAATAATAGTAAAAAATAATTAAAATTTCATCTTTGCTGTGAAAAATGCTTTACATGCTATGTAATACATGATATGCATCAGGACAGGTTGTATCTTTTCTCACAGATATTCCTGTACTTTATTCATGCAGTTTGTTACTCCTGACTTGCCTCTGGTGCCTTCCATGAGCTTACAATACCTGAGCAGTTAAGATATTATGGAAGCAATTCAGGTACTTAATCATGGATGCCTAGTGAAATTTTAGACACCTAGATACCAGCTGCCTCCTGAAGGACACAGTTGTCCAGTAGGTCCTGCAGATGTTTAAAATCACTTGAGATTGTTAAATACAGTTCCATCTCAAACAACAGGAAGGTTGTTGCTTTAGCAACAACAGGAAGGTTGGACAGCAAGACAGTCTTATGGGAATTAGAAGTGAAAATAGCTGTCTGCTCCTGAATTGCTGAATTAGTGTAGTTGCAAAATGTAATTAGATAGGATAAATACCTAGATGGTATTCAGTTTCTACCTATTAAGCAATAAAATCCCTTCTCTAAATATAGGAGTGGAAATAAGGACTTAAAAAACCCCTCATTTCAAAGAATGCTTCTGCAAATTATCTCAGGTTGAGGTTATGATTATTAAGATTGAAAGATTATCTGATGATAGTTTTTTCAATAATTTCAGAAATTATTGAAATAATTCTAATGATGAATCAATGAATGAATACCCAGAATGCTGCAATGGAATATGCTGAACAGGCTCTGGTCCCTTCTGCTACCTGTGATCTACAGCTGTGCAAGACTCAGCAATGCAGTATTTAATCCACCTCCTTGTGGAAGGTAAAAAAAAAAATCTATCAAACCAAGCAATTATAACAAAAAAAAAAACAAAAAAAAACCAAACAAAAAAAAAGAAACATGGACTGAAAATATACTTGTGTGTAGGTTCTCTCTTCTGTGAAGAATTGCCTTTTCTTTATATTGTTGGAAACCAGACGAGATTAAGGGAAGAGCAAAATCTGTGGTGTACATGAGAAAGAGTTAGCAACGCAAACACGCCCTCACAGAAAGTTTAAGAGTCTTTTAGAGTTTAAGAGGGTTTTTTGCCTTCAGAACACAGAGCTAGAAAAATGCTTTTGAGCTACAGGTTGCTCAAAGAGAACATTTGCTTATGCAAACAATTACGTGGGCAATTCTGTTTCATGAGGTTTAAAAGCTGAGTCATGACTGTGCAGCACACGGAGATGAGGGTTCTAGAAGGAAGACATATGTCTGACTTAGTTTGGATATGAAGTCTCTATGGGGAGCCTCAGCAATGTGAAGCAGAGTATCTAGCGTTTGAAAAAGCCTGTACTTGTAACATTGATTAGGATGATTCTTGGATATTAGTGCTTTAGAGTAGTATAACCAATCCTTTAAAACCTACAGAAAATTTGAAGGGTATATTTTCTTGGGTTAAAGTTCCAGTTTGTCACTTGGTCCTTCCATATGGAGAGTACAGGCAACTTTCATAAATGGTTGAATCTAAAAATAATTTCACGAGATAAGCTTTTTAAAAATTTGAAAGTTTTTACACAAACTGAATTAGTTTTAGGTTCTCAAGTACTAACTCATTGAATGATTTATTCTAAACAAGGATATCCTTTTTTTCCCCCAGATGCTTATAGTATTTGAGAAAGGGTTTTAAATGAGCCTTTTAATATACTGCATTATGTTTCTTGAAGCTTCACTGTGAAGTTTGATGAGAGGAAGAACAGTGATTAATTGTAGTTTGCTGTCTTGCATTCCAAAATAGCAATTTTCCAATTTAAATCTCTTGTATATTTTTGTAAGAGTGTAATTTATATTCTTCCTCCTGTTACTTTACAAGTTAAGACACAATTTAGATATAATTCCTCAATATTAGAATTGGGGAAAATGAAGCTCTTTTGAATAAATATTCAAGCAAAGAATGTGTTTTGGGCTATGCTATAAATCATGCTTGTCAGATCCTTCAAAGGAATCATTCTGTACAGTTACCTTGTCTATCATTTAGAAAGCACAGACACTGAACAAGATAATTTAGCAGTACTGTATCTGATTTACATATGGTTGTCTCCCTTTAATCTAAGACTTTGAAAGGACTATCTATTTTCAATTTAACTTCAAAATTGTTAAATTTTATTTTGATTACTTCATAATTGCACTGCATGTGCATATTTAGAGACTTTTGGGCTTCTGCACAAAGATGATTTGGGTGTTTGATGATAACTAATGAACCATGGCAACCCGAGTGGTGCTGAACTATTATATTCAAGATGCATAACTCACCATGAAATTACTGACACTTTAGGTTAAGCTGTTCTCTTGTACTAAACATTTTTCAGGAATTTTCCTAATGGAAATGAAACAGACAGACTAATTCACAACAGACAATCAAGTATAAGGAAGCAATCTTGCAACATGGACTTGTTCTAGAATTTTACATTTCAAGTACATATTTAATAATATATTAATTCACAAACTCTGCCACTGGACCGTCTATGTCAAGAAGTTACCTATGAGCCACTTTCCCACAGAGATAATATTTCAGCAGAAATGTTTTTTTTCAGGTGATTTATAGTAAGAAACATCACATTTTATATGGCAGACCTGAAGCTGAATTCTTTATTTATAAGAATATTTATAAGAAGGTACTTATGTACACTGTAAGTGAAATCCAGTTCAAAACTGAAGAATTCAAATATGCAACTATGGTTTAAAGTTCTCTGTTTCTAAAGTATAGTGAACATTACTTATAGACTGAAATATTAATTTGCAAACCAAAAAATTACGAAGAAAACATGGGGAAAAAAGATAAGAAAAAGTAGGAGTTGTTCTGATTAGGAGAAAGCAAATCATTGCAAAACTAGAGATGTGATTTGAGACAAGTCTTACTGTAGAACCTTATTGAAGGGGAAAGATGAAAACAGTAGTACTCACCAGCTGGAAAGCTTAAATTGGGAAAATACTTCAGAATATGTGTTGATAGTAAGCATATGATCTGCACTAATAATCATTATGGCAATTGTCCAGGAATTACCATTCAATTATTTACTTTCTTTAAGAATTAAAGAATGTAGCATTCAAAACTTGTGCTATGCACTGCCATCCAAAACTGCAATTACAGCAAGACAGAGACACTTAGGTGAATCTTGTGAAATCAATATACATGTCGCAAAGTACGCTTCAGACTGGACTGTACAGCTTATATACACACATAAATACATATTTGCACAAATATATTTGCATAAATACAAGTTTGACACCTACAGGTCTTAACAATAACCTCATCAATCTGTACTAGCTGGATCTATTTATATAAACTGTAGTCACACCTTTGATTCAGACTCATAAATCCATTTATTATCACCTCAATCTCAGGTGATTTAAACACTAAAGTAAAATTCAGTGGGATGCAGGCACCTCAGTCACATAAAACTTGAAAAATTTCATTCTACAAGCCAATTTGGATAGTCAAATATAAGTTTAAAAATAAGAAACACAAGCAAGATTTTCCCAAATATTTAATTATTTATTATTAAAATGTATCAGAGTTAGGTTCTTCTGAAAACCTCACTAGGTATTTATAAGCATGTTTAAGTCCATAAGTATATCTATTGCTGTCTCTCTCTCTTCTGTCTGTATTCAAAAATAAAGGAGGGCCTGAAGTGATTGCTGTTCCCATTTGGAACGATTTACCTGTGTATGTAATGCTTATTACTTCCTAGTAAACATTAATAAGCCCAAAGAGGACTGCTTCAAGGGCTTGTAAAAACTAAAGATTTTTCCTTTCTAAAGACCAAACTGCATCAAATAGCAAATGTTACAAATTTCATTCCTAGCTAAGTATTTTAACTCCTGTTCTGTATAGTAAATTGCCTCAATATACATCTTCAGGACTACATATGAAAATTTAAAAAATGCTGCTAAACACTACATTTTTGGGTGGGTTTGGGGGAGGGCGGCTGAATCTGTTTTAATGCTTTTTGGTGTAGCTCTTTCTACTGTGTAAAAACCAAGCATTTTTCTTTAACATAGAAAAAAAAGCATAAATAAGTTCTTCCAGTCACTGAATCCTCTTTTTGAACACATGCTCCCTTGTGACACAGGCTGTATCACGAGTTCACTTGTTAAAGTACTGGCACCCTGTTATTCACCATAAGCTATAGAAATGCCACTAACTATTCCATTAGCTTCTGTTATATAAGGAAAATGACGATTCTCTGCCCCTCCTCATATTTCTGATGTGCATCTAAGGGGAGATGCAAAGACATTATTTGGTTTAGGAAAAGACTAACATGAGACAAAGACATCATCTCAAGATTCTGCTTTGACATTTTTAATTTCCTATGAAGTGGACATATGTCTTTGTAACATGAATAAATATAACTT
The DNA here is from genome assembly GCF_022539395.1 of Myiozetetes cayanensis. Lineage (NCBI taxonomy): Eukaryota > Metazoa > Chordata > Aves > Passeriformes > Tyrannidae > Myiozetetes > Myiozetetes cayanensis. The sequence continues at coordinate 19,967,200 of NW_026087411.1, forward strand.
TGAGCAATCATTAGCCAAACAGTGATATCCCTCATTAGTCAAACAGTGATATCCCTCCAGCAAAAGCAATTCCTTACTGTTTGCCTAGGTGTTACAGCACAATGCAATGACATCTAAATGTCCTCACCACTATTGTCAGCAACAGAAGCAAAAATTATCTTTTTCCTTTCAACTTACAGAAAACCCCAAAATGTATAGGCAAAAGAAAAGTTAATTATGCTGACAAATCAAAAAGAATACTGATAGCTATATTTGCTGATCGATGGAAACCTAAAATTAAGCAAAAAAACCATGACTGATTGCAGATATACCTCCCACTACAATTTTGTGAATATTTTCTGTACTGTTCTAAAATAGTTAAATAATGCATTTTCCATTGGATGTTATCTTGTAACATAATTTTCTACACTGGAAGTTTCCTGACTGCTATATGTCTTCATAGGGTAGTATCTGGTTCAGTCTTGTTTGGCCCTATCAGGTAAAATCACAATCCAAAAGAAGTGGCCACAAAAATAAAGAAAAGTACAGAAAAGTAAGATGACAAATAGGTAAGGCATATGCATCTAGCAACTAACTCCTTTGACCAAACCACAAAGACAATATGTGAATTTTTCCTAAAGAACAATCCCTGCCCGTATATGCAAATAGATCACCTGTGCGCCTTAAGAAATAGCTAGGGGAATGGTTTTTTTACTTCCACGTACTTTTTTTAATCTACACAAGAGGTACATCCATAGGCAGGGAGGTGTGACATCGCAACTCAAACAGATGAGCCTCCTCATACTTTTTGTGTAATCAAATCCTCCATGGCACTGCATGCAGATCTATAAAGTGTAATATAAACTTACAGATCTCTCACAAGGTGTAAAACTTTTGTGTTAGATACTGAAGGAAAAAATGATTCTTCCTGTATACTTGGTACAGCTTTATATCATTAATAAAGAATATGAGGAACAATCTTGCTATTGTATATCAAAAGAGCTTACTGTGTGCTCCTTGATGTGTTATTAATAAATTCTGAAGTCATAGTTAACTAGTCAAGCTCTGTATAGAACTTCAGTCAGTGCCTTCTGACCTCAAGGACTTTCTTGACAGTGATAATTAGCTTTAAAATATTCCTGAGAGATCCTGAGATACAACATTAACTATGATGGCTTCTGTACTGCACATGGCAGTTGTTCAGGGCAACTGTGAGATGACTCCCTAAACAGCTACAACCTACTTTTTGTTTCAGTTTGATCAACTGAGTGGTTGCCAGTAAAATCTAAGTTACGTATTAGCATAAATATATGGAGATCTGAAAGGGCTTCTATATACAGCACATGTAAATTATTTACATCTAGTCAACCCAAGTGACTGCAGACATTGTAAGAAGCACAGCTGCTGCTGGTGCTAGAACCTTGAAGCTGTTTCTTAATGTGAATATTCATTATTACACTCCTAGAAGACTGTAGGGGAAAACATAGTCAATAAAAGTATATTCTGTGTTTTGTAATCAGTAAACAATGTAAGCAAAATAGTATGTGGAGGATATAGAGCAGCTGCTCCTTCCAAATGAATGCCTAATTGTGAAATATTTAGACCTCAGCACTATGATTTCCTTAACAATATTTTTTCTTGTTAGGGTAGGTTGGATGGTTGGATGTCTTTGTGCTTTGTTTAGATTTTTTTTTTTTTTTTCCACTCACATGTTACCAAAGGGTCTAAAGCAAATAATCATGGAACAAAGGATTCAGATAATATAATTTAACAATAATGACCTACCTTTATACAATGCATCGTATCCCAGGGCATCCCTAGACATAATATTTATAGCATACGTGGGAATTTCCTACTGATACAGCAAAGTATACTTATGGCATAGGTAATTAATTAGCCACTGACACTTTGGATTGATGGAGAAACCCATAACATACACACCACAATTTGTCTCCTGGCCCTCAGACAGGAGAGTGGTTGCCCAAGAGCATTGACTTCAGCAAAGTGTACTTAGGAACCTCACTAGTGAGCTCCTAAATGTTACACAAGTTAACATCCAGGTACTTAGGACTTGTATTCAAGAACTGGTTTTGACATAAGGCACATGTGGAAACAAGATTTCCTTGCACAGATGTTATTCAGCAATTGTGACTCTGAACAGGTAAGCTTGTAGCCACGTGGGGGTTGGTCTCTTCTCCCGGGCAACTATCAGTAAGACAAGAGGGCATGGTCTTAAGCTCTGCCAGGGGAGGTTTAGATTGGATATTGGGAAGAAATTTTTTACAGAGTGGGTAATCAGACATTGGAATGGGCTGCCCAGGGAAGTGGTGGATTCTCCATCCCTGGAGGTTTTTGAGATGAGACCGGATGGGGCACTGAGTGCCATGGTCTGGTAACCACAGTGAGGTTGGACCAAGGGTTGGACTTCATGATCTCAGAGGTCCTTTCCAACCCAGCTGATTCTATGATTCTATTATTCCTAAACCCACGTCCCGGTAGGGATGCCAACAAAAAACAGACATTTGCTCTCACGGCATCCACTAGCAGAGTCTGCTCTATAATGAAAACTCTCATTTTCAGAACTAACTATGCCTTTGACTATTCCAAAGTGTCTGCATTCATAAATATAGCAGCCACAGATCTAGCCCTTTTTAATAATTTCGTTCTTGCTCATTCCATATTATTCTTCAGAAAAAAGATTTGGTCTACTTAAATTATACTCTGTTCTAAGAAACAAATACAAGCAGTGTTATCAGTGCAACAGTAAAAATGAAAAATTTTATGGTTCCCAATACCTCTTAAAGCCTCTATTGGAATAAAAAGGTACCATTATTTTCAAAACCACTTTTTATTCTCAGAAAATGCATTAGAGTGTTTAAACCAATTTTTATAGATTTGAATAAGAGTCCCTACACATCCCACAGACAAATTAGAAACATAATCTTTCATCAGAAAATATTAGGATGCATATCTTATTATTATCCAAAAAAGAGAAATATACCTATATAACTTCAGGTATTGCAGTGATAAGGGCTTTTATTTATAGTATTAGAATGGAATGAGATACCTTGACATTCTAAAATATGTAATTCCAAAAGTGTCACATATATGGTGCTAACTGCTGCATGAATCTTCCCAGTACAAGTGGTAAACTCTGTACAGCAAGTAAATGTTGATGTTTACCATGAGAAAACTGGACTGATGTGTTTGAACATCTAAAGTTCATCTGATCTCAACCACCTTCAGGCTGTTTTTACTGAATTAGACCACTAACATTTATTTATAAGGAATCTACAACTATTGTCATCAGAGACCACACTCTGAAAGACAATCAAAGTTCTTGTATTGGTAACATTACTAAGAGCTTCTTTGATAATGCACTATCAATAGATAATTACTGGTCCTCACTTAGCACCACTGAATCACCTGAATACAGCTTTGCAATCTTACCTTCAGACTCTTGCCATTTTGTTCTCCGAAATCCTACCTACCTATAAAGGTTATGAGAAAGATTAACATATTGAATGCTGTGATTTCTTAGTACCTGTTGACAATAGATTAATGTTCTATCAACTTTACTATACTGTACCTTCTACCCAAAGTGTTCACACAGAATAACAGAGGGACACCAATATAAAACAAGACAGAAGGGGGGCGGGGGGTAGCTCCAAAGTAATTATTCTGGACCAAGTTTTAGTTCTTCCTGTACTTACCACTTGCTTCAGGTAAGCTCCATACAGTATCAATCAATACAGTCAACAGTCACTTTTTCTTTCCCATTAAATGGACATGCTGAGTATCACCTTCTGGATCTTCAAATGTCAATTCCAAGAAACCACTGCTCTTCCCATCCTACTGGGAGTTACTTTTCATCTAGCACTACTCATTATGCTCTAGACAATGAGTTTCTGACCTGCACTAAAAATAAAGTCACATTCGTAGTCATCAAGTAACATGCTAACAAAATGACAAGTTTCATGTGCAGCAGGCTTTCCATGCTACTGAGGTACAATGCCAGATGTTCCAACAGATATTTAATGTCTATGACATTTCATTTTTATTTATTTAGCCATTTAAGGGAATTATTATTGTAGATAATGTTTAAGTTATTAGAGCACATCAAATTATGTTTTTCTTCATTTTTTGCTACTAAATGATAGCTGTGTGTAACATTTAATATAGTTTTACATCTGCTGTATCTCAAAATGTAACAGAGGAATTAAAATTTAATAAATAATGGAGTTGTCTTGCCTAGACAAAGAAATATAATCTAGCTCTCCTTTTTCTTTTCTTTAATTTTAAAGAGAATAAATGCTCCAAGGCATAGATATCCTAAGGAAACAGCTGGATGAAAACCAGAAAGACTACTCAGCCTGAATCTTCTATAATGAGTTTTAGCGAAAGAACTGAAGCCTCTCACTTTTTCTCTCCTTACATTACTATGCCATTTGGGAGGGTGAGGGGTGGGAATTAAAACATTTCACAAATGTTTTTCTGAGGAATAAATTCAGAAAAGAAGAGATATTTCTTTATAATGTGAATCATTACACACACAATTCATATCCTTTTGTTTGTTTGTTTTAAACATTGGTGATAATATTTTTAGATTTAGTATTTACTTCAAAAGCTTGGAAATTTTGTGTTTGGATAAGCAAAAAACACAGTAATTTTCTACCTACAACCAACTAAAACCATAGCAACATTTGTTTCCTGAACCTTTCCAAGAGAGTGTTAATATACCTCTAGAGGCAATAAATATTGTCAACCAAAATGAAGGATAATCTATTGAATTATATGATATTAACTGTTTTCATTCCCTTTATTAACATAGAGCAAATATTTAATTATAAAAACTGGCTAATCTGTTTCCTCCTTTTTGTCTTAGGCTTGTTTCTTTGTTCTTTTACTGAAAAGTAGTTTTTAGCTACCTGTTCCTTATCCTTTTATTATCTTCCTTTTCTTTAATCTCCTATACTTGTTCCTTTTCTCTCCATTTATTCCCACCTTGCCCACCCCTATTTTTCCTTCTGTACAGAAGCTTGTTTTCTAATCTGTTCTATAGAAACTTTCTCTGTATATTTATAAGTCCTCACTTTCAGCCAGATGTTCTAAGCATATGTTGAGGTGCCTTATGATTCAGGGCTTTACAGATTTAAAAGAATTAAAATTCTTGTAACATTCCTTTAGCATAGTTTATTATAGAGAAACAGAGGTTGAGAGGTTCTGACCTCCAAAATATACCAAAGGATCTCTACAAAGGCAGTGCTGGCATTTAATCAAGCCTTTGTTTTTATGTTCTCACTGTTAAGTAGATAATAAATACAGAAAATAAGAGAAGACCTATCTGATACAACACAACTAATCAGAGAATCTGGGTTAAAAGCATATGAAATGCGGAGTGAAAATGTGCTTGAGTACATGCAAGAAATGCAGAGGTACATAAAACATCAAAAGGTAACGCTTAGATGTGACTGTGATCAGCATCTAGTCAGCAATAAGAATAACAGTGCCAGATGTGTCTAAGTTAACTATCAGTTCAGAAAGGCCCAGTTTCCTAGAGGAAATCAGAAAGGACACAGAGGTAAAGCAGTCACAGTAGGTGCAAACTGTCATCAGACTCAGAATGAGCTAACTAGTAATAGATTAGGCATCAGTGAATTGTGGTGTGTGGTTTTTTTTTTTGTTTGTTTGTTTGTTTGGTTTTTGTTTTTGGTTTTTTGGGGTTTTTTTGTCTAGGTACAAAGAAGAAGATGTAAACAGCACTACGTGGTTAGGAAAAAAGTGAATTAAACACATGGAAGCATATCTGAGGTATGTGGAACTACAAATTTCTACATGGACTGGTCTCATTCTGGTGGCTCAGACTCATGTCAAGTTCCAAATTTTCTCTAGATGGAAGAAGGTTAATTGCAGAGGCTTAATCCTGTTTCTTATTACTGAAAAGGAGGCCTGCTCAGAGCTACATTTTCATCATCTAGAAGAGCCTTGACAAAACAAATTCAACTTTAATAGCTTAGAGTCCAATATGCAACACAGTAAAAAACAAAACAAAACAAAACAAAACAAAAACAAAAAAAAAACCAAAAAAAACCCACAAGGCTTTAGGCTAATGGAGAGAAAAACATTTATTTTAAAACTAAATGGAGCTTCAAGTACAATATAATTTGAATTTAAAAAAAAAAGTTTTTAAAAAACCTTTAAAAGTTTTTAAAAAACCTTTTTAAAAAAAAGGTTTTAAAAAATATTTCTGAATAAAATGTAACTGTGACCCTATTTTTAAATTAAAAAAAATTCTATTTTCATAGCCATTTACAGGCTGCCAATTTAGCTTGGTCATTCAAGATATAAGTTGTTTCATTAAAATAATAAAGAAAAGAAGATAACTATGTAAGTTTGTTTAAGATACAGGTTGGCTGATTCTCTCTCCAGTTAATTAATGAATGAATTAAACTTGACAAAAACAAAAAAGCACTAGACAGCTTATCCAAGAAGCAGACCCAGTTTGGCAAATTACTATAAACCAAAGGGTTACTTGAAAACTAATGGGTCAAAAGGAAACATTTACGTCAGTGAGGTTGGAACTTGAACGTTTCTGCTTTGGTTAAAGTCACAAACAAGCACATTTGAGTAAGTTAAGCACAACTTCAAATTCAAGTGAAGGAATTAGGGAGCTGAGGTGCATTGGAACTAAAACTCATCGAACCTGCAGTATCCACTACTTTTTGCTATGCAGAATTTGCTGACACATAAAATACAGAACCATAAAGTACTTCTCATGGAACTACTATAGTGCAGTGCGAGCTGTTGCTCATCTAAGATGAGCATGTTTGTGCATCAAATAAAGTCTGAGCTCTACATCTTCTCCAAGTTTGCTGGTTCTGGGCTTGACAGTTTAAATTAACTCTTTCTTTAAACTCCAATTTGGAAAAAAAAAAATCAGGTGATAAGTTCTCAGCCCAGTCAGCAGCTAATGAATGGACACTTGGAATTAACAACCTGAATAGAAACACAGAAAAACTACACTACACCGTGAAAGAGAGTGCCTCAAGAGTTTCCAAATATAATCCTGTTTGCAGGATTTTCTTGGGTTTTGGTATTGTTTTTCAATATTGATTTTCCACAGCAAAATTGTTTCAGAACAAACTTCGCTAATTTTGCACTGAGAAATACCACAAAGCCTTGTTCACCTTTAATTACAGTAATTTCTTACTCAGATTGATGCTTTCTCTAAATGGCAAATTCTTACTTTGAGTGACAAGTAATTCTGCATAATTTGAGTGATTGCAATAGTCTTTTCATGTACCCTATACAGGATTATTTTCCTATTTGTCTTCTCTCATATCTATCTACTAAAGAAAATAGAAAGTAGATTAAATATTTCAGCTTTGACTTTTTTCATTTTCATAAAAATTATTGCTTATAAATATTGTGGACCCTCAGAACTTTACACAAGTGCTTTTAAGAAAACTGCAACTAGACGAAGAATCTGTTCATTTTCTGCAGAGAGTGTGAAGATCAGCAGATTTATTTAACACCTTAAATCAGACTGTTGAGAATGTATCTAATAAGGACTCCTTTGAGAGGAACTTGTATCAATTACTTATCAGATGTGCAGTGGCAAGGAGGAAAAAGATCACAAAGATGTCTAAATGCTACTATAACATGTGCTTGGGAGTACTTGTGCCACATTACCACCTGAAATATTTGGCTATCTGCACTCTGCTGTCAAACTGAAGTGCTTTTGGACATACTCAGAAACAGGATTTTAAGTATGCTGCACCATGCTTTACCTCATGTATCACTGAAGGTGCCCCATTCAGCCTTTCCTTCTCTTCAACTCTTCACCTACACACCCCGGGGCTACACTGTGGTTGTGGCTTTCTTCTGGTCTCCCAACTGCATGTCCCTGCAGCCTTGTGCTGTGCACTTGTTACTATTTTTCTGTCAAAGTCCCTGAGATAGTGATTCATTTCAATGTCTAAATCACTCTGTTTCTCCCCTCTCTTCAACCTGTTTCCCTGTAGGTTCAGTTTCTAGTTCTGCACTATGTCCACCATCACATCCACCTGTGAACTTCCAGACTACTGAGTCCATATTAGCAAGGTAAGTAAAAACCAGTCATTCTAGTACTTGATGAATGTTACAAAAAACAGGTGTGCACAAAGCTGAACACTCAAATAATGTGCAACACACTCCAATTAAGGAAATTCCTATCAGAGTCAAAATGGCAGAGTGTTGTCAAAAAAAGACCAGTAAGAAAAAAGTTGATGATGGTATTGATGACAGGTATCATCTCACTGAGGAAAAAAATGGTCTGGTCACAGTTGTCAACAATATGTGATTTCCTGTTGTGTGGAACAGGACACCCAGGAGAGGATTCTCACATGGAGGCACCTATCACTCATCTTTCCTGTTGGCCACTAGAGAATTTTCCTTGCTCTCTCTGCTAGTTTTTTCCTAGGGCAACATGGACGTAGCTGTATGCCATCAGCCACGCATCCCTGGAATAGAAAGCTTTGTGCATGTCAGGCTGCCTCAACTTCCACTGTGTTCTCTAGTTTTTTATACCAGCCCCTGAAATACATTCATTATTTCTTCTTCATCTGCTGCTTAGGAGCCACTGTCTACTTCATGTTTTCTGCAGGGTGGTCTGAAAAAAATTGTACATTAAGTTTTGTACTAAGAGGACACACTGAGACGGGTAAATTCTTCCTTGAGTTCCAAACCCAAGCAGAAATAGCACGTGGCTGAAACGAAATCAGAAGACACATTATCAACAAGTGTTGCCCTATGGAGTGCTATGAGACTCCACAAGAACAAATCACATTATTTTATTATTTGTATGATCAGGAATGATGATATGATCACTGAAGCTAGTTTACAGCCTTTTGTAAAACATGCCTTCTATGGCATCTTTTAAGATAGGGAAGTTGGCTTCTTTTTGGGCAATGACCTGGCGTGAGTGTCTTTGTTGATGTCTCCTAAGTAAGACCATCAACCAGTCAGGAAAACTCTCCTGAAAGCAGGCATTTTCTCTTTTTTTTTTTTTTTTTTTTTTTTTTTTCCCCCTAGGATGTTCTCAAACTTATTACCATTTAGTCCCAAAAGATAAAGACAAGAGAGCATGTGTAGTTTTGTTCAGTTGGTTGTCTCATTGTTCCTTTTTTTAAAGTAAGTGGAAGAAGGGAAAGATTAAAGAAAGAAAAATCAGTTATTCTTTCTCTCATGTGAATGCAGCCATGGGAAACTGTGCTTGACAGGTCATGAGACTTAAATTACAAAGGCTAAAGGCTGCTTTCAGTAACCTCACATCAGAGCACATGTCTGCACTTTTTAATTTATATTCTCCCTTCAGTTTACAGAGAGCTGTCTGAGGCAGCAGAGTCCTTTGATCTCCCTGAAAGTCACTTGTCTCCAGGTAGGGATACCACATAGTTTTCTCTTTGTTCCTCTCCCAGCATCCCACTGTTTTGGTTTTTCAGTTGTTTCCAATCTGTCTTTTAGAGATACATACAAACATTCTTCCTAACCAGCTCAGCAAGCTGTCCTACCTGGAAAGCATGGAATGTCTCTCTGAAATGGCTTTTTAATAAGTTTCACAAGGATGCAAAAATACTTAAACCGATGGTCTGGATGGTCAAATGTAACTGTCCACAACAGGCACCTGGAACTAACGTGCAACTTCCTCAAGCTGGGGAAAGCAAATTTGAGAATAAAGCATCTCTTGGAAAGCAATTGCCCATGTGTGTTCCCACTGTGAGAGATTCACATTTGTGAAAAGCAGAATCTTGGCAGGCAACCCCTTGATGTGCAGAAATTTGCAAATCATTTCAGTCTAAGCAATTTTCCCATCCTTACCAGAGAACACTAAGGCAGCAATTGTGCCCTGATAATCATAGCTACTGAATTCTAAGCAAAATGAAATTTCAGCACAGAGTCAATACTACTAAATGCTAAAATGCTTAAGAGAAATGGTATTTAATTAAAATATCCAGAACTTTTGTAGCTAATGCACCAGTCTTTTGTATACTAGAAACTTAAACCCAGGACTGCTGAAAGTTTTAAACAGGGATTAAGCAATCTGGCATTATTCTGATAAGACTACAAAACACAGCAGCACTCTTTCACCCAGCCCCTCACCAAAATGTGAAATTAGAATAACCTTCTCTTTCGGAATTCTCTTTAGGAATCTCACTGCTTAAGAAACAAAAGCTTGGCCAGCAATAAATGTAAAAAGAGGTTTTAAATTTTCAAAAATTCCTAAAGGTAAGCTCAGTCATTCAACTTTCAAGTGCTCACCAGAAGCATCTGGTATCTCACAAATAGTAAAAAGTGAGTGAGTTGGATCATAGGTTTATCCTAGCATGGTAAAACCTCTGATCTAATGATGACACTGAGATAAAAATGAGAAAAAAAAAATCTGAATAACATAAAATAGAGCATGTTAGGAGAGAGTCTAAAATGGCTTAGAAAGCTAAAAGAATTGGTTGGTTATAAAGTAAATTCTCCTGGCCTCAGATAGCTAATCTCAGCATCTTTCTAGGATTTAGAAACAATTAGGGAAAGAGCATATTAGTTACATAAACTGTTACTATCACTGCACATAATAGTACACTATTGCAATCACAAACACCAGACCAAATGCTAGACACAGATGTGAATTTGACTTGAAAATTCTTGGCTGTTTAAACAAACTGCTGCGTGTGACAGATATAAACTCATCCCTGCACTTGCATGGTTGTCTGATGTGGAAATTTACCTATTTTAAAAGTAATACTAAAATATCAGTAGAAAGAACCATCTTCTTCAGTTGTTCACTCTCTCCAAAATGACAGTTAGAGTAGTTTTGTATTAATTTTGAGTATTAAACTTCTCAGATGAGCAACACAGACACAGATTTCATGAATGAAGGAGTACAATGGAATAGAATTTGCTTACTCAAGATCTGAGTGGAGCTGCAGCTTTTTGCATGAGGTGACAAGGTTCACAGAGGATCAACAGACTTCTGTATGTCTTTAAAAAGGGGGGAAAGTTGACCCAGTATTTTAAAAGGGTTAAATAGTTCTTTTCTCATTTTGGATTTCTGGAGTCTTGAAATCTTCTATACAAAATGTTTTTCCTACCCACTCTCTATATCTAATAGTCTTCCCACAAACTGTTACCTACTGCCTCCTAGTCTTTTTCTTTTAATTTAACTGTTTTCCAAATTTTTAGTCAACAGTAACATTATGGAAGATAAGCAACTAATCATCAATTTTTAAAAGATTATAGGGCTTAAGTCTTAGAGACAGGACACAGTAGCATGCAGTATGTAATTTTATCTGTGAGACATCCATTTTCTATCATTAAACTACACTATATAAAAGGAAAAAGTACACTCTAAGCACTGTTATTTCATCAAACAAAATACTTAAGGATTTTTAAGCCTCTAACCATGCTGGAAAAACAACCCCAAACCCTTTTAGAATGTTGCTTTAGTTATGGAGTTGTAGTTGTAGGATGTTTGAATGCATATAGGCACTAACTTCCTAATGATTAGCACAGCTTCATTGACAGGCTTGGCTGCAGAATCACAAAGCAAACATAAATTGCAGCAAATTAGCAGATTTTTTTCTTTAAAGAAAAAAGTTTAATGGATGTTTTGCCTGAGGAGTTCATTTCAATGGCTTCTCAGTAGACGCGACTGCACTGCCAGGAACCACAGACGCGTACAGTAAATTTAATAATGGCCCTATGCCATAGCATGGTTTGTACAGCTATGCAGCAGATCCCCATTCAGGCACAGGCTCTGCACAGTCAGCCCTGGAAACTAAACATATCAGAACCATGAAGGCCTAGGTGGAGACAGTATTCGTGGCTCTCTGCAAAGATAGCTGCATTTTAGAAGTCCATCTTGGTCCCAGTGAATTTAAGACAGCTTTGTCAATAAATTCATTCACAGTGAAATTTAATAAAATTTCATAAAGTTTCATAAACAAAACTACTGAAAGACACCGAAAGGAAAAGGAGATTTGGGAATACTTAAGAAAAGATAAAAGTGAAGAAAATGTAATATCAGGAGGAGGTTTTACTACATTCGTTTGTTCATCATGTCCATCTCTCCCAAGTTAAATACATGCAATGAAACAAGAGCTACATGTTGCAAAGACAGGAAAAAAAAAAAAAAAGAAAAAAAAGTCCTGCCAGGAATACTAATACCAGAGCATGCCATTTGAGATACAGTTGGCAATAATTGCCAGTCTCTGTTCCGGAACATTTTAATTTACTCACGGTAAACTGACATTCAGATAGGTTAAAAAATTATTTCCTACTTTTTAAAACATCAAAGAATTTGCTTCCAATCTGGTCTTTACAACTGACTATCTCCAGCATAAACACAGGGCAAATATCAGCACTGAATGGAAAGAATTTTCAGAGATGATGTCTAATCGTGATAACTACAACATCATTGCTTATTTCACTGTCTGAAGAATTGACATATATGTTCTCATGAATAAATTCATTGATATCTCTCTCAAAAATTAATATGAACAGGTAGCAAGCTACAGAAACATATTCATTTGGGATGCTATGAAACCTTTCAGGAAAAAATGCACATAAAAATAGGCATTGAAGATGAATAATTATTTTGTTATTATCACCTCTTTGGAATGTGTCTATTGTCCATGAACTCAGATCTCAAATGTCACCATATACATGCTGTTTTTCACAAAGAGGTATGAAATATTGCTACTAGTGTGGAGTGGACAAAATTTTATGTTAATGCTGACATATCCTCTACGTGTTTGACACATTTTCCTTGAAAAGTTACCCTCTTCAATCTGCTGGATAGCACAATGGCCTGCATAGCAGAAATCACTTTCTGTATACAATAACACAATAGCTTAGACAAACACTTTATTTATTTATTTTCCACTTACATCCAAGAGCAATGAATCCTAAACTCATTCTTCCTATGCAGGCAGAAGAACCATTGTGGGTAGTGAACAGGAATGTACCTGCAAACCCCAGTGATGACCCAGGTTAGTACAGTCAGAGCCAGAAGAAAACTTTTTGATCTCCTTTTTGGGTCCACACTCTCCTTCATTTGTTTTGCTGTCCTGGGGGCTGGGGTAGAGGGGAGATTTCCTGTTCTGACAGCGTTATTACATTCTATCTTCTTAAGGTAATTACTCTGGCTTTCTGTAGATATACTGGATTTTGACTTAAGGCCTTTTTATGCCACTCCAAGAGGAAAAAATAATAAAGGTCTTAAAGTGCTTGAAAATAGCCTCAAGTTCAGTCATAAATAACTACAGAATTACTACCTAAATTTTTACTAAACTCAGGGAACAGATAAATCATGTTATATCTAAATGGAATATAAATTCTAATAAATAGAAGTTTTGGAGTACAGATGGCAGTAGAAATAAATATCATTGCAAATCTTTTCATTTTAAAAGCTGATATAAAGTGAATGTAAATGGTGACAATCATATTTTAAGGACAAGTGTAGGTTAAATAATTTACATATCTTAAATAGCTAAGCCTTGAAAAAAAAAAAAAAAAAAAAAAAAAAGGAAGGAAGCCTGGAGAGGAACATTTATTCTTCATGATCATTAGACATTTTTTTTTTCTCTCAATGGCAGAGTGGCATACGAAGTCTGATGATTTTATGTTTCTTTCTTCAAAAGTTAAAACAATTTTTTTAATATACATAACTTCAAGAATTTTATTACTAGAAGAGAGATTTACATAGGATTTTATACTAATAGCACAAGCAATATGCAGTGACTACTGAAAATACACTGGAGTGGATTACCATGGTTCTCCTTTGTGCCTTGGCAGCATAGAACCAAGATATAATTACAGAATTGCTGCCACCTGCCAACTTGAAGAACTAAACCACATGCTTCCACAGAATAATAAAGAATGCTAAGATTAAAAAGCAAATGAAGGTTAAATCCTAAAGGTCTTCAGGGACCTCTGAGTTGTATATTTCTTCTGTACTACTTTTATCAATTTTACTTGCCCACAAAGAGGAAGGCTCTTCCCAGTTAAACAAGTCCATCTAATGAAATGCTTGAATTTTCACACAACTGCTTAGAAAACAGGACATCTGCAATGTGCAAACTCATATTAAACTTCGTCTTTGGATTTAGAGCTTTTTCATCTTCAAGGAGCAAAAAAAAATTAGACAAATTGTTCACAATGCCAATAAACCCAGAAACTCAGCTAAGAATTTCACATTAAGAAGACATCTTAATGTGAAAAAAAGACTACTAGTATATGCATCAGTCAGAGGATAAAAAATTCCAGAATGCTGTTATTGGTCTGTGATTAAATTTCCCACACACACTCTTTTTTTTAAAGCAATTATATTTTAATAGAGTGATGAAAAAAGAATTTATTCAGAATCACTTACAAGTGATTTGAAGAAGTAATTTAAGTTATCGCTGAGAATATATTAATCTGGAGGATTTTATCTTCATATGAGATCATTTTTAAAATTATGTACCTGTTCACATTTTTACTCACATAAACATACATATTAAATTTAATTTCAGAATATTTACATGAAGGGATATTAATTGCTAGAGTACAGGTGCTTCTCAGTAGTCCATATTTCAGTTTACATAAACCTAAAAATGAACAAGAGATTGTGTACAGATAGCTTATGGAGTGTCTTCCCCATACTTTCTATTATTCCTAAAAATTGGTAGGCCTTACCTGCTTAGTACTTAAGATAACTTAGAACTTTGCTTCAAACTACCAAGTATTGCCCGGAATTTATGACCTAAGGCTGTACAGCTCCCAACACTTATATGCAAGGTTATGATTCCCTACAGCCTTCCACAATATCTTCTTACTTATTCTTTCCAGTTTTAAAAACTGTTTAACACACCATTCCACCAATATTTACACATCAATAACTTACTATGCACAAACTGAGCAATATCACTCTCAGTTCCCAGCATCCTCTCCCCATACTAATTATTTTTGGCATATCAAGCTAAAGATGTTCCACAAGATCTTGGCTTAGGATGCAGAGCTGGCCTAAGAAGTTTAAAAGTCTGAAATTTGCTCCCAACTGGTCCTGCCACAATCACTGTAGTTGTGCAGGTGATGTTGAGTTACATGAGTTGTCTTAAAAATATCTTTGCCATCCCCAATTCTGCTGACACTCACATTTTGGAAGGTACATAGAACCAGCAGTTTACAGAAATAAAAAAAAAAAAAAACCAACAAAAAAGGACCAGAATTCTTACTCTTAGAAAGTTTCTGTGTAGGGTTATATTAGAAGTGCGCTAAGGGAATTTTATATTTCTATTTAAGGTGCTGTTCCTGCTCTAAATGTAGAGAAGACACTTCAATTTTAACTTTCAAAACTGACATTTTCCAAAGGACTTGAATTCAACAACATTTTTTACAACATTGTTACTAATACACATTCTAAATCCTGACATCATTTTTCCTAGAAAATGGGACTGAGAAACAAGTTGGGCAATTCCTTAGACAACCTCTTTATCTTGTGATCAACCCCACACAGTGCAGAAATACTCAAATTGCACGAAATACCTTTTCTACATATCTGAAACTACGATACACTGCATTTTTGTTAAAGGTTTATGAATCAGTATCCACAAGTTTTTCCCTGCTGTCTGGCGTACAGTATCATCCACAGGAAAAGGTTAATCTTCTGGGAAAATATCATCTCTTGGCCCTGTGCATTTGTTGGGGTCACACAAGCTTTCTTTGAAGTTGGCTGTCATCCCAGTAAAGCTGCTTTAAGTAGTTCAAATTAAATATCACTAGTATTACATGTTGGTAGTAAGTAGAGGCAAGAAAGAGAAAAGCTTTAGGGTAGAAATTCAGAGGAAATGGGATTATGTTTGCTCAGTAAAATGTTCCCCAAATTATGATTTTCAAAAATGTTCAGGCCTCAGTTGTACAGAAATTTAATCTGCTGAGTTCTGAAATTATCCGAACTTGATCTGACATGCCACTGTTGGTCCAGCAAATTAGGAATCATTTTTCATTTATTCCAGGTAGCATTTTCAATTATTGTTTTGATTATTTCCTCCTATAAAGACTTCCCCTCAGGGATTACAAAAAAAAAAAAAACATTAAAATGTGCCCCTATCGTTTTAGCAGACACAAAAGAAAAAGTGAATAAAATGGGAAAGACTGAAGATCAATGCTAAAGCAGAACTTGGCCAAAGAACAAAGATTACCAAGTAGATATCCAAGTAGCCCCTTGAACATACTTGTCTTTGACTTTAGGATTCTGGCTAAAGTTAAAGGATTCTTCATATTTGTCTAGCGTTTTCAGATATCAAGCAGTTTCGCTTAACTGCTGGATCCTCAGGAATCTCAAACTTGTCATTTGCCCATGTACATATCAGGTCTTTATGCGTTGTAGCACGCATGATACTTCTGAGCAGCCTTGAACCCTTCGTGAAAGTCATACAGATGGTTTGTACATGCATAGTAAATCCGACTGTTCTAGAATGGGTCCAATTCACTGCTCATGCAAAACCCAAGTGTACTTGTGTAGAAATACAGGATAACTGTTGTGTGTACACTCTACAGCACACAACTGCTTGAAGGAGAAACAGTGAAGAAGGGCTTTAATGACAAATATGCATATGGGGGGATAATGGGGGAAGAATAAGGAGGCCCTTGGATTCCTCCTGATGTGTTGAAGGATTGTGGTGTTTCTGATTCTCTTCAGGAGAGCTCTGGTTCAGGGTCAAAACAGGAGATACCAGCTAGCCATAAAACTAGTTCAAGTATGTGACAGCCGCTACGATTACAGGTCATGAAGTTACAAGAAAAGGCTATTTTCGAAAAGCAGAAAATAACCTGAGTATTTAAAGGAAACAAATTAACATGATCATCTGCCACTTATAGAATCAGTGTTTAAAATTCACCTATCTGATGAATTTTTGACCACACAGGAAAGCCAGCCCACACTTACTACTGGATCACAAGAAAATTCATGACCCTAATAAACCTGAGGCTAAGCTAATATGTTTTGGTGATCCAGAAGATGGGATAAAGAGGGAAAAAAAATGAGAGCAGAAAGAATTTCAAGCAACTTCAAAATCTCTGAGTTTAATTTCAAGGGGAAAAATGCTATGACCATATATATGGTGACGTTGGATTTCAGTGTATTAAAATCAGTCATTCAACTGGTGATTTGAAACTCAAATTGTAACTGAATTTCAGTTTGTTGGTAGAAAGCATCTGTCCTGTCCAAATAACAGATCATTGATCTAATTAGCAGTTTTCTTAAGATTTACTCTATTTAGAAGGGATAGAATTTTTAAACAGCAAAACATACTATAGGAAGGTTACCTTATATGGTAAAGCAGACTCAGAATTTGAGATTATTTGCAAATGGTGTCTGTAAATATTAATGCACTTTGACAATGAACACTGCATATCATGCATTTTAAGAGTTTTTTAGTGTGTGGATGTTTGCAGTGCAATGATGTAATTTTGCATATGTCTGTTTTCAATTCAAAGTGTAGCTTTATTAAGAAGAGTGATAGTATAAAGCTTAGCAGCATGAGCATTCCTCCAGAATTAGCAAAAAATTGACATGCATCCTTAACACAACCTTTTCACTGGGTTTGTGGGCACCAAAAGCTTCATAAGCATTAGCTGTTCTCCATCCTCTTTTCTACAATTCCAACTTTCCAATACCCAACCTGGATATTGACTGCTTTTATTACGGAGTGGTTTTCCCCAGCCTGCGACTTCATTTTGCGGTTGTCTTCATTAAGCAACCAGACACTAAAACCTTGTAAAAGTCCTTTGGTCCTAGGAGTATTTGCTTCCATCAGTATTTTTTCATACTGTTATTACTGACTCTGTGGCCTTCTTTCATAATACCCTAGAATACCTAAGGAGAAAATGGCTACTAAGATTTCCAAAGACAACATCAGTATACAAGATTCATAAGCCTAAGTTAAAATGAAATATTGAAGGATCTTAAACAGTACAAGTGCCACTGAGAGAATAGGCATCCTTATAGATGTATGTGCTAAGAAAAATACAGATATTTCATTTAGATTAACTGCTAGTTCAGTGGAGTGGCAGGCCAAAAGTGGTCAAAACAGGTCCAATGTCCACCCTTTAGCATGGGAACAAAATCATGAAAGCTGCAAAAATGTCCGTATAATGTATCCTCCTCTGTGCCATACCGCTTCTCCAGTGCATGCTTCCATTTTCAGTTTCTGAGCAATTGCTCAGATCTCTACTTTGGATTCCGAAACACCTTGATTTACCTATGTCAGATTCAGGTAATTTTCTTTATTCTGCTTTTAATAGGAAGGTTTTCTTTGTCTTAACCTTCTGCGGCATCTGGCACAAGCGAACACTGAAGATGGTGTCAAGGGACCAACAAAATCTCATTTTGCAACAAGCACACAAATTCCTCCTGTGTATGTAGTTACTGTGAATCTAACCCACCTATCTAGCTATCAAGCCAGAACACATGCTGAGAAAGAACAGGTTGCCTTAGTAACCCCAGTCCAGTTGTATAGACTACAGAAAAACTGAATAATTTTATCTTTCTAAAGCACCATTGTGCCATTGTACTTAAATATCTTAGATGTAAAATAGATATACATTACCCAACTCTCCATATACACTTTGAGCTATTCTCATACTATGGATTATAGAAGACACTGCTTGGGAAAGCTTTTCTTCTTCTTTCTTACCGTTTGTGACCCTTGCAGCTGTGACTTATTAAAAAAGCTAGCATTCATTGCCTTTTTTTTGGCGTTGTTGGAGATGAACGACTGACACCATTACAGAGTTAATATTTCTATTCCAGCTGTGCTGCGTATAATGACTAATCTAGTTCAGAAAACTTCCAGCTATCTAAAATTGATTTTAATATATGATATTTTTGGGACGTACAGAGAAATCTGTGAGAAAGAATACTGACAGCAAGAATACTGACAGCACTCATCCAGTATGCTTATTACTGTCAATAGCTTTTGACTACACAAATTTCAGGTCTGAACTGTATGTAATCTGCCATTAAATTGTAATAACTGAAAGTTCTAGAGAAAGGAATCTAACGACACCCAACTGAACAATTTTAGTTCCATGAGAATATATTTAATTAACCCCTAATCATTTTCACCTTTATGACACTGGAAACACTTCTAGGATTTGATTTACAAAATTATTATGCCATTAATAAGAGAAAGATATTATTGACATACCAAAATCCAATTTAATTACTCCCTTGATTCCTCTAGAGGCAGAGAGAAGCTTGCAATTTTCTGACACTATGTTCCATTTTTAATATTGTGAAATAGAAAATTCCTCTGAGTAGGCCAGAAATGTTGCATATTTGCTTCCATCTCAGCTACAAGCACAACTACACCAATGTATTTTGGCTACCTTGAAACTTCCCTTTTGGCTTTTTCTGTATCAAGTATCCCACTTAAAACTTTTCTTATTATTTTTTGTTAAAATATTCTCACATGTGAGAGCTTCTACAATAACTACCAAACAACTTTCTATTATTTTCATTTTTTAAAGAGATAGTGTGCAATATATTTAAGAAAATGGAAATTCCTCAACAATTTAGGCATGGATAGATCAATTAACTGACTACTCCAGAATTTGTATGCAGACAAGAAAAAAATTCTTAAACTTGTTTTCAAACTGTTAAGAAAACCATGCCTGTTCATTTACATAATTAATAGACTGATATATCTTAATGAAAAGCCAAAATTTACATACTGCAAAATGCACATAAGAGAAGAAAAAGCCCAACAGAGCTGGGCCAATAAAACCTTGAAAAAAATGTTGTCATCCATTCATCAAGCTCCATAGTTCTTGCTGATGCACCATGTGCTCCCATATAACATCACGGGAGCCTGACAGTTCAAGTTGCAGTCTATTCTGATTAGGTTTCTAATAAAAATAACAAAAAAAGTCATCTTGGTCAACAGTCATGGCTCACTAGCAACACTTTCCTTGACCTTTTTACAGTTTTTCTAATTCTCCCACACACCTCAACTTTGCATTTTTCAAGACTGTGTGTGTAAAGTCCTACTTCCTTTGAAGTTTATACAAATTGGGTTGCTGATATTTGTCACCAGAAATTCCAGATGTTCCTTATAGAGAGAAATCAGATAAAATAAGCTGAACAAATTGAGATTTCTTCAATTAGTTCATTCCATCATTTTGCCCAGCATTGTAATTTTATGCGCAGCAATCTTTATTTCTCCTGTGTAAAGTGAGTCTCTGTGGCAAAGTAATCATATGAAGTATTTAGACTGGTATGTTATCAGGGACAGATTTTTTTTAATTCTCAGCTACTGGAGATGAAAACAAAATGTGTTTTAAAGTGCTCTTGAGTAATTTTCTATCCCTTTTCTTGGTAGCAGGTTATATGTTTATTGATATCTTGCAACTACAAAGTCTTAGCCAGGAATATGTAATAGTATTTTGGAAAGTACTACTGAGAGCGCATATTGTGATTAGGTCAGCTTTCAGTCACTGGGTTAATTACACTTCTTTATTATGTATTTATCCTGCTCACAAAAGTAGTATTAACACTGATCTTACACTCTAGTTGTGAAAAAGGTACAAAAGATGCACTATTGATCACAGTTAAATCAGTTAATAAATGTGAAGTAAATCTATTTAAATCCATCATTTGTGTAATATTGGACTGATAATGCAAAGACAGTGAATATTACCCTTGGATTTGCATTCCAGGAGAAGGAAGGCATTGTGAGAGGACAATGACTACCCGATTCTCAACAGCATAAGATAGTTCAGAAAACTGTAAAAAGTCAGTGGCACGGATAACAGAAAATAATATTTTTTATACATTATAAATTTAGTGTGTGCATGCATAACATTAAACACTAAACATTGCAGGCCTAAGGAAAGACATAGCTACACTTGGATACTGAATACTGGAATACTGAACTACCCGCCTTGCAATCTGGATTATTACATACTCATTAATTACATGTTCACAAAGTATAAGACTTGTCTCATTGAGTGTGAGAATGCGCCTGCTTTGATCAGAGTTCTGCAGTGAAGGTGGTTGGTATTTATAAAACCACTCACTTATGCATGCTGACTCAATATTTAGGAGTTTTGTGCTTTACAGTATAACCTCAATATTACTTAATGCTCTCTCCAAACACTACACTGAACAGAGAGTCATTCGGTTCCTTTTGGAATTTTTATTATGTCAAATACTCTAATATCCAAATCTCTCATAAACTTTAATTAATGTATTTTTACCGTGTCTTGTTTCTACTATCCTCAGCAACAGCCAAAATTATCCACTGCTCAGTGTGTTCAATATGAAATAATTAGGATTTGATTTTCTGGAAGCATACATGTTTCAGTTCCTGATGTAGGAAGGGGGTTAGGAAAGCCAACACTCACTTGGAGTTAAATCCGACAAGGACAGGTATAGTTTCAGTTGAAAGGCAATATCTCTATAACACAACCAAATATCGAGAAAATCAAACATGTTTATGTGAACCCATCTTGTAATACTGATACAGCTCTCCACTTAAATTAGGACTTTTGATTTTTCTTGGTAAAGTGTAAACATAAAACAGGAGAATTAAAAAAAAAAAGTTTTGTTACTCACAGTGATTGAGAATGTTGAATTCCTAGTCAGGAGAGACTGACTGCATGGTGAAGTTCTAACCCTTCAAAAATGGATTTTAATGGAAGTGTTGACACAGTGTTATTTATACCATCACAAGTACAACACCAATACATTATTCCCTTATGGTAACAGACAGTGTTGAAGCTGCCCTGTAATTTGGCACTGAACATTTCTATACTAATGTAATGTGACAATGTTATTATGTCTGCTATTTTCTATGCCATAATAGCAGTATTTGTTTCCACAAACGTGCCATTACATTCACTAATATGGCTACACTTAAAGACTGCCCGAGTAAAAACAGATGTAAACTTATAGAAAGCAGATTATCTCTTATAGATTTGTTTTTCTGTGCCAGAGTAATTTTCAATCCTACTCTTATAAAAAAAGCCGAATTCCCTGGAAGGATAGCTTTTACTACATAACCTGCTGTTAGATATAGTTACTATGTTCATGATGTGTTTTCTCAGAGGAGATGCATGCTTGCATCCATTTGTAACAACAGCTATTAACTGTCCTTTTAGTACAGTCTTTATGTAATCCCATTTTTTAGAAACAACTGCTACTGGTCTGCTTTACATTTATCAGTGTAACACTGTCTATCACATCTAAAGAGCACTAGTGCCCTGAATCTCCAAGTGTCATATCACATCAAAAGACAAAATAATAAACTGTATAGCATGTTGCAGTCAAAAATTCTCCTGCCTTGTTTATCTTCTTGCAAATAAAAAATTGCAGCACATAGAAAGTTTCCACCTTTGCCACAATGGTTTATAGTCTACAAGCATTCCGTACTCACTGGAGTGGACTACTGAGATTTGCAGCTAAGTAAAATTTCTGTGATGGTATTCCTGACTACAATTGTAAAACTATAGCCTTACATTTAGCCCAGAGTAAGGCCCAGGTCCTCTTTCCCAGGAGTACATTTCCGAAATTTGTCTTCTCCCAAGCAGACACACATAGGACACTCTTAGACTGGGAAAGAAAACAATCTACCTCACACAGCACCTATTTTGAGAAAACTTTAAAAAAAAAATCTTCATTTTAAGCTTGTGCACATTTTCACCTGCAATAATACATTGAACAGCACAGGAGTAACAATTTGCTGTTATCAGAAAGATTAAAGAAACTTCTTGAACAATGTATTAGTAGAATGTATTATAACACTTTTCAAGAAACTATTTCTCTCATTATTTCCTCCGCACACTCTGTTTTGGAAATTAAAGACAAGAATGATACATGTGAAACATTTGCATTATAAAGCCTAGGAACGATGCGTGTCAGATCTTTGTGCACTGAGGTTACTATGGGAAACACATTGAAAGTATCAGCTCAAATGCAGCAAGGTAATTTGTGCACATAAATTTATGCAAATTGCAGGTGATTGATACAAAGCTGGGAGGAGTGGTTGATAGACCAGATGTGTGTGCTGCCATTCAAACGGATGCTGACAAGCTGGAGAAGTGGACTGACAAGAACCTCATAAAAAAAATGACAAATCCTGCACCTGGGGAAGAATAAACCCACACATCAGGACAAGCTGGGGCCTGACCAGCTGGAAAGCAGCCTTTCAGAGAAGGATCTGGGTATCCTGGTAGTCAACAAGTTGCACATGAGTCAGCAGTGTGCTCTTGTGGCAAAAAAAGGCCAACAGCTCCACTGGCTGCATTAGGTAAAATGTTGCAGAAACGTCGAGGGATGTGATCTTTCCCCCCTACTCAGCACTGCTGAGATGCAACTGGAGCACTGGCTCCTAGTGCTGTGATCCCCAGTGCATGAGCATGCAGGAATAAGTCCAGCAAAGGGCCACAAAGGCAATTAAGAGCCCTCTCATATGAAGAGAGAGAGCAGGAACTGTTCAACCAGGAGAAGAGAAGGCTCAGTGGTGACAACTCAGTGTTTTAGAATACCTGGTGTTTGGGAGGTAAAGAAGGCAGACAGATTTTTCTCAGTGGTTCCCAGTGAGAAAACAAGAGGCAATAGGCACAAACTGAAATATATGAAATCTTATTTAAACTTAAGGAAAATGTTTGTACTGTGAGGGTGAATGAGCACCGTCACAGGTTGCCCAAAGTGGTTGTGGAGTCTTCATCCTTGGAGATGGTGACCCAGACAACCTGTACTATCTGACTCTGCTCTGAACAGAGGGGTTAGACTAGGCATTCTCCATAGGTCCCCTCTCACCTTGGTCCCTTTGTCACTGAAATTTCTGCTCAAATATGTCCCCTAAGATCTGGTGGAACAAAACAGTTGTGAGGTGTGGTGGGTAAAATTGTGGCTGAGGGCAAAACACCCACGCAGCTGCACACCCACTCTGACTCTGCTATTTCTCACTCATTTTGTTCCTTCATCCTTTATCTATCCAGCGTATTGGCAAGAATGGTATACTTTCTAAGTGTATTTTCATAGAGTTGTCACCAGCTTGGCTTGAGGGACTCAGCTGTGCCCTGTGATGGGTATGGTGGAGCAGGCTGTACCCAGCATGGGGCAGTCCTGTCCTGTTGTCACCAAGGCCACACTCCAGCACCTCTCTGCAAACACCTAGACATGGACATCCAATCCTGGAGGAATGCAAATCTCCATAAAACAAGTACTTTTAACTATTTCTGTTATTACCACTGACACTTATTAGTAAGTGGTCAATTTTTGGGGTTTGAGAACCAAGAATCTCTACCTATGATGTCCCGAATACTCCATTTTACCTAAATCAGTATATTTACATGTAAAATAAGCCAAATTCATGCCTGCATAGCAATACTGGGTTAGATTTCAGCTTCTGTCAAGCAGCACAATCTGCAATGGGAACATGCTCACACACACTGCTCAGAAACGTGCCTACATCCTTCCTGAAGGGAATGCATTTTCAGCAACAAGCAGGTGCTATTCCAGACCTGTCGCTGAGATAATCTTTCTTCATAGGAAGGGAATTTGTCTTACTTCAGTGCTGCAAAGTTTAGCCTGTGGTGTGCAGCCTGTGCAAGTTATCAAAAATTGTAGTAACATTTCATCATTTCTCTTCCCATTATTCTCTTCCCAGACACAGCAGAGAGCAATCTTGGAGCATTTAAATGACGTTGAGGTTACAACATCATTTTTCCTCCTTTCTGGTATATATACCATTAGGAAAAATCCCTCTTGTTAGATTTGCTTTGCAGATTTTTCAGTATTTGAACTAATCTAAGGGGTCAAGATAAAGCAGAAACCAAATGTATTATTTATTAAAATCTGCATTCTATTACAAAATATCCATATCTAGAATAAATTTACATTTCATGTTTGTGATAAAGAAACATTTTTAAAAAGATTTATGTGTGAAAGAGGTATTTTTAGCAGCCATTTACTAAAGTAAAAGTACTCCTTTACCATCATCAGAAATAGCATATTGTGAAATATCTCAATTGTGTGCAATGTAGTCCATTATGTTACGATTTAAATGAGCCTTCACAGATTGGTAAATATCTTTCTTATGTAAGTTCATCAATTCGTGAAATTTACAGATTAGCTGTCACTTGAAGAAATCATTCATAGAATACTCCAGGTCCAGACATCAATTACTGTTAAAATATTTATAAACAAAGTTTTTCCTTTGTTAGATGTTATATATGTAACTTCTTTTTCCTAGCTTTTACTTACTTTTGAGACAACTCAAGATCACAGAAAAACAGAAATAACAACTTAAAAGCAAAATTTTCTCCTGTAACTGATAGGTGACTGAAACTTTTAAAAATATATGTTTAGCAATATGACTAATCACACATATTGATGGGAACTGCAAACTCATATACATAAAGTAAATCCAAACCTTCACTCAAATTATTGAAAGTTTTTTGATACCACATTTCATTTCTATCATGAGAGCAACTGTAAAGAAACAGACTGAGGTGAGTCCTTTTTGTTTTTTCCACAGCTTTCAAACTATGGAACTTTCATGAGAATAAATAATTAGGTTTTACATATAATTAATTTTCTAGCCTTATGAGAAATACAATTTGAGCCAAAAGCCTTAGGGAAATTCCCTCTTTGTGTAGATATAAAAATTTGCAACATTTGGATATTACAAATGTGATGAATTAAAAATAAAACTCAGTAGCTTGCTTTTACCATTTACCATGGAACATTGTGGCTCTTCCAGTACTATTCCAGCATCACTTCTGCATAATTCTACTTAGATCAATAAGGTTAGATTGGAATAAAACTAGATTATGAAGCTGGTGAATCAGGACCGTTATTTTTGACACATTTAAGCTTTTCCTGAAAGACCAGATGGTTGGTGTATGTTGTGTATTTTTATTCAGATGAAATCTAAAAGAACTAAAATACTCAGCATGCTTTTATTATTGGCATGTTTAGTGTGTCACCTAAAGAAATCTACAAAGAGAGATAATGAGCCTTGTCAACTGTTTCACAGTAATTATAGCCCTTATGATAGTGCTACAAAATTATAATGTAACTTAAGATAACAAAATGTAAAATGCTTCTTCAATCAGGAAAAAAAATCCTGTTTGTAATATTTACGCAGGAAAGGAACGATATCAAACAGGTAGCCATAAATTGCAATCAAGTGCAATAAAACCAAATTCTACCCATGTTTCATTCTGCCCGTTGTCCAAAATTTATACTGTATGTTTTAGCTTTGTTCTTATCACAAGCCTTACAGATTTTCACAGGGTTTACCGGTTCCTTTAAATATCTAATATTACAATAATATAACACTTCAGGCACTTGCTTCAAATGTTGCCTTTAAGCTCTCAAGGATTCAGAGGGGCATTTTTTTGCGTACTTACGGTCATTGCATAATGGTCCACTAAAGGAGGTCATGCTACAGTCGCAACTGAATCCATCCCACTGCTGTAAGCACACACCCTGGTTTGCACACGAATCCTCTTGGCATGTTGTGCTGGGGCCTGATGAGAACATACAAAAAAGGACTTGCACTTTGTCTTCCAAAGAAAGGTATTTCTCACTGGATCACATTAACTAGTTGCCAACATCTCAAATCATATGAGCAAAGAGTTACCAAGTCAAACACACATAAACTTGCTGATTTTGTAGCAGTATGTAACATGAAAAGGGTGGGTTTGCTTTAGTTGTAAGATTGCTATGTCAAACACATAAGAATGCACCAACGGAAGCAGAGTTATTCCAGGTACACTGGGAATGTTAACTTTGTTGTGAGTTATTTCTTAATCTGTTGTCAGACCATTAACTGGCTAAATGTTTTCTAAAAACTTCATTATTTCTTCCTGTAAATATATTTCAAACAGCAAAGCCAGATGCCACAGAAATCAAAACTCCAGGATATGAAAGTTTGGATAATAAAATTAAAAACAAATACAAATTTCAAAAAATAATAAAATGAAGCTACACTATTACAATTATTTAAATCCCACAAATTATTTTAAATCATTTAGGTCTGAAATTAAGGGCAGTTTGGGATTCTTTGGCAGGAATGTTGACAAGAACTGATTCACATGCTTCAGGGATCCCATGCAGGTTCCTTTTCAAAGAGGAAATGCAGAAAATCAGACTACTAATGAACTGACATGCCAAAATGTGACATACGCATGAAAAACAAAGCTACTCTATTTCTAGAGAATCATAACTAGACTACTGAAATATAAAGAAATTTCAAAAAGGAATGATCAAAGCACTTAAAGCAATCACTATACAAACATATTCAAGACTGAAAGCCTTTATGCAAGCTATGCTGGAAAATGAAGATTCATGTAGCCCATTGTTTTAGAGGTGTGAAAGACAAAATCTGAAACAAAATAACACACTTTAGTTCTGAAATGTACAGAGCATGTATTGCAGAAGTCCAACTGTGCATTGGGGGTTTCAGTCTTGTTTAATACACACAGGGCTATCTACCTTGCAAATCAGCTTTCATCAATGCAACTTTGTCAGCAAAATAAAAAAGCAAAATATAGTAAATGTTAGTAAGCAATATTGAAATGGCAGCAAACACAGAAAAAAAACATTCAGAGTAAAGTGCATGCTGCTGTTAAAGAGAGAAAGAAATGCCATATAATGCAAACAAATTAATGCTAATAGCCATAAATCTTCAGGCAAGCCAAAATAAGAAAGCAGTAATTTGCCAGTATCTTACTAGAAATATAATGGTTAATTGAGCTGATGACATGTAATGAAGGAAAATTAAAAGTGGGGGTTTTTTCTTCCTTGGATAGATATGAATGTATTAACAGAGTAAATGCATGGCTGAATCCTGACTAGCCATTTGTCATGTTCAGATACACTGAATTCAAGACTAATTAGCACCATCATCCACTGTGGTCTGTCTTTTCTCTAGCCCCTTTCTTTGTGATGGATGAATGAAGACTGAAATATAGACTGTGAACCACACTTTACAATAAGCTCTCACACACATTTCACACTAACTCTTGACACTACAAGGAAAGATTTGGTTCTGGAATTATAAAATTGTCCTAAATTGTTTTGGAGGAGACACATCAATAACCATTTGAAACTCCTACTGCCAGTCATTGATCACAGGGAAAAACTGGTCCAAAGATTATATAAATATATTAAAAAATCACTCTCTAGAGAGAAATCCACATAACCCTTCTTTTTACATTAGAGCTTCTTCAAATATCTCAGTGTGGGACTTTCTTTTGATTTGCCAGGATTTTAGAAAAATCCATACCAATACGATTTAAGTCAGCTCAGTGGCCTCTTCCTTTAAATGAGACACTGCTCAAGCACATCGCTGAATCAAGGCCTGAACAGCCACCAGAGTGACTGAGAACAAGGGTAAACTGCATTTTTTGGCAAAGCTATTAACTGTTCTATTTTCTCCTGCTATAATAATAACAATAACTGACTTACTGCAGTAGGCAGACATTAGATAGTGATTTCCCTTTCTCTGGAGTTTTGAGCCCAGAAGTTTAAACATTTGGGCATTACATCACCCTTTCTTGAGCTAGGGATTATAATGACAGAATCCCATAGCTGACAAGACACATTTTTTCTCACCAGATTCTGCTACTCAGAAACTTTACAAAGCTGAAGTGAAAATATCTGTAGGTGTTTAAATGTTATATATTCATGGATTTATTTACACTTTGTTATGCAATGTTGAATTTCCTCATCTTTTGCAAAAGTAGAGCAAAAGTCACAAGGACTTAAAAGTACACAAACTGCAGGACCCTGTAGGCACATTAAGAAGTACATGTCAAAACACACATATTTAGAAAATATACAGATTAAATCTTGTTACAAAACAAGGTATTTTGCCTTTTATTGAATTGATTCTTAACACTTTTGGTATATCTATATTAGCCATTATTAAAAAATAGCTTACATATAAGCATTTCTTTTAATAAAAGTAGGATTTTTTTTTTCAAGGAATAGAGGAGGACTGTTTAATGTTGGTAAATGCCACAATATTTACCAAAACAGGCTCATATTTTCCTATATATGTATTGCAGAACTAAGCTATTTAATAAAAGTACTGTAATATGCCCTTTTACAGCTTTCATCCTTTTATTCAATTTAAATATTTTAAATTATTCAGTCTTCACCACAGAATTTTTAATTGACTGGATTTGGTATCTCGTTTAGATTTGTCCTATGTGAGGGCTTAATGCAATATATAACACAAAAAGCATTTAAAAGTAACATATACACTTATTTTACCACTGAAATCTTTATGTATGCTAATATTGTGAAACTTTTCATATAGCTTGTATAGTACATGAATTATAATATATATGCACATGCATGCACACAGTGCATTTTTCTTCTAAATATATAAAAGCTATGTTTGTATCATACAGTAATTTCTATAATTCTGCTTTATTTAAAGTGTGTAAAGAAAGTACAACAGATTTGACTAGAGAAAAAGTGTTGACACAACCTGGCTCTGGGGTCTGCCATTAACAATTCGAAGAGCTAGTTAGCATATTTATGTTTCTAGCTGTTAGTTTCTATCTGCTCTAGTCATTTTAAAATTTGTCAACAAGGTGGATTCAGCCAAGTGTAAATTATGTCCAGTATTCAATGACAGAGAACAGAGATATCTATCTGGCTGTGGTTGAAGTTTCAAAATGTAAACCTTACAATTTGCCACACCAGTCACACGGTTGGGTTTGCAAAAAAATGTTTCATGCACTTATAACAGTAAAGTTATTGAGAAATATAAATATTTTAAGTACAAAATCTTACAGAGAAAATTAATTAGCAGGGCATTATGGCTTCATAGTTTGATAGAAGAGAGAAAAAGAGCTTTCACTTTTTTTTTTTTTTAATATGTACTAGGAAGTTGTGGAATTCAATACCTGAAAAATATCAAATCCAAGCGCCTCACTTCTCAGGCCAGATTTTCCAGCAGCCTGATGTCTTAACAAAGGACACATATCAACTGCCTTTTGGATTAAGAGTGGTCATGACCAACACTTTCAAAATTACTTGTGCTGTTGTGTCCTGAGCTCTTTGGACTTAATGTCTTAGGGGACTTCAGAGCTTACACATCCCATTGTAGAGTGAGATTGATGCAAAAAACACAGCTCTGAAAAGATGAAGACAGTCCCAGCTGTACATAGCAGCAGAGGTGTGAGCAGCTTGAGGCATACAAGAGTTTTCTAGGAGGCAGCTAAATTCACAAGTGACTTAAATCATATTTTAGGGGACAGAACACTTTTTTGTACATCTGATTCACGGTCTGCAAACAAAAGATGGATAGATGGGTCAGACACAAAGACTTGAAGTAAACAAGTGAGATGGAAGAGTTAACACTCAAGGTTAAGCAGAAAGGTTGGAAAGGAATATTTCATTCCATGCTGTTAAAGATTTCCTTCTGCAGGCAGAAGACCTTTGATGAGGCAGTTCTCTGGGAGCAAGGTAGCACATCTGGTTTGACCAGTTTGTTCTGTCGGATGATTTTGGTGTTGGGAAAACACTGACTCTCTATCTAAAAGGACAATAGTTGTATGGCCTTTATTAAATTGTCGGTAGCTTTATTAAATTCACTGATAGATGAGCTGTGCCACTGGTTTAAAAGGCGAACTCTCACACTAGGCCTGTGGCTATATTTCTTTGAAGTACATAAAATTCATTTAGGAAATTACATAATTTCAAAAGAAGCTATGAAATGCATAATGGAATTAAGGCATACTTTGACTCTCTGAAGGCATGGTGCAGGCATGAACTTGCTAACACCCATCAGAAAGCAGAATCTAATTTTCTACACTCAGTGGCAAACTAATCTATACATATTTTTTCACTCCTGATAGAAATATGTAAAATTTACATCTTATTTTTTCTTTAGTGTCTGTTTCTATGTGCTAACAATAGAACTTATACTGTTAACTAAAGGTAGTAGGTAAAGAACAAAAAAGTTCCACCTTTACAAATGTACTGTAGGCACAACAAAAGAGAAGACAGAATTTATCCACCAGAAGGCTTTATCCCATGAAGCCTGAGGAAACCCCCTGAGCTCTGCTTGGATTTTTTACAATGTTAATTTTCAAACTTAACAAACTTGATATCAAAATCATCAAGATTCCAACTTGAAATTAATTTTACGATGTCATTTACACATTTTTCTGTCAAGAGAAGAATGGCACTTAAGAGAAGGGAGAACATATAAAACTGAACATAGACACAAAATCCAGAATTATGTGAATAAAGTAGATATACAGTGACAGAAAATGTATTCAAATTATTTCATAAATCATAGTAAAAATAATGTGGGTTCAGAAGACAGCTGGAAAAATAGCTAGAGATTGACACCCCTGAATCAGAAATACACCTCTTCTAATTCTGTCTTCACTTAAATTCCGTGATATTCAAGATGAGTCAAAAAAGACATAAAAATGTGAGATAAAACATATTTGTCTATTACTGATTTCAGATAGAAAGGCTCATGACAATATTAATATCAGGGGGAGCAAAAATAGGGAATATAGAAAATTGGTCTTAAACGGCTTCATAAATTAGCCTTGAATTAATCAACTCAAAATGTCTGCTTTAAAAATGGAATCAGTTGGCCAACGTCTCAACATTAGCTAATGCCTAAGTGTTATGAAGATATAAAGAACTTCATAGAAGCTAATTGGTATTGTTTCTATCATTAATTAAAATACATCAGAAGTAAACAAAATACATGCAAATATCTTGACACTGGAGAAGTATGGAAGCTATATTAAACATTAGGCAGTTAACTCATATTCTGAGATCAATCTCTGTGCTGTAGGACAGGCACACACTTGTCTCCATAATACTAAAGAAATGTAGGGTCAAGCAAGTTCAATTAGAAGCAGGCAAAATATAGTCTCTTGATGTATGCAGTATACATATCAATAAAACACTGCAGGATTTGCATAATACTTTCACTATGATATAAAAAATAAATCAGCATATTTAATACCTTCACATCCTCTTTCTATCTGCCCATTGCAGAAGAGAGCATCTGAGATTAGATCAGGGAGCCGTCCATTCAAGTCAACTGATGCAAGACAGCCTTGGAATCCCTCCTTTGCGTGCACCAGTTTTGGCAAGGACTTAAACATTTCTTTGGCCACTCCTCCAATATACAAATCACCTGTTAAAGAGGAAATAAATATTAGATACAGAAAAGAACCTGCTTGATCTTCTGGACCTTTTGTGCTGAGAGACAGGTATATCCGATAAAATTCTTGAAAATAAATGTAGAAGAAAACAAACACTAATCACATGTATGATACTATGACACTGCAGGGCTATATTTTTTCAAATGCAGATGTAGACTTCAAATTTGTATGATTAATTACTCAGAAGTACCTGGCAATGTTATTTATGTACCAGCCCACCTCTTTAGGAAACATATATTTATTTCACCGAGGAACATTAAATAAATTAATTAAATAAAATAAATTAAATTTCCATCTAGAAACACATCTAGACTGAATGTGTATTCATAGAATCACAAAACTGTACAATCAACTGAGTTGGAAAAGACCTCTGAGATCATCCAGTCCAACCCTTGATCCAACACTGCCATGGTTACTAGACCATGGCACTCAGTGCCACATCCAGTCTCATCTTAAAAACCTCCAGGGATGGAGAAGCCACCACTTCTCTTGGTAGCCCATTCCAATGCCTGATTACTCTCTGTGTAAAAAATTTCTTTCTAATATCCAACCTAAACCTCCTCTGGCACAGGTTAAGACCATGCCCTCTTGTCTTACTGATAGTTGGTTAGGAGAAGAGACCGACCCTCATCTGGCTACAGCCTCCTCTCAGGTAGTTGTAGAAAGTGGTGAGGTCACCCCTGAGCCTCCTCTTCTCCAGACT
Source organism: Myiozetetes cayanensis (assembly GCF_022539395.1). Classification (NCBI taxonomy): domain Eukaryota; kingdom Metazoa; phylum Chordata; class Aves; order Passeriformes; family Tyrannidae; genus Myiozetetes; species Myiozetetes cayanensis. The sequence goes on from NW_026087411.1 coordinate 20,000,123, forward strand.
AAACAACCCCAGCTCTCTCAGCCTCTCCTCACAGGGCTTGTGCTCAAGTCCCTTCACCAGCCTGGTTGCTCTTCTCTGGACCTGCTCCAGCACCTCAATATCCTTCCTGAACTGAGGGGCCCAGAACTGAACACAATACTCAAGGTGTGGCCTCACCAGTGCTGAGTACAGGGGAAGGATCACTGTCCTGCTCCTGCTGGCCACACTGTTCCTGATCCAGGCCAGGATGCCATTGGCCTTCTTGGCCACCTGGGCACACTGCTGGTTCATGTTTAGCTCCTGTCAATCAGCACCCCCAGATCCCTTTCCACCTGGCTGCTCTCCAGCCACTCTGTCATTCAAGTGCCCAGCCTGTAGCACTGCAGGGGGTTGTTGTGGCCAAAGTGCAGGACCCGGCACTTGGCCTTGTTGAACCTCATCCCGTTGGAATCAGCCCAACTCTCCAGCTTGTCCAGGTCCCTCTGCAGAGCCCTCCTGCCTTCCAGAAGATAAACACTTGCCCTCAACTTGGTATCATCTGCAAATTTGTTAATGGTACACTCAATCCCCTCATCCAAATTATGAATAAAGATATTAAAAAGGACTGTTTATATTGTTCTCATGCTCAGGGAACCTGGCCACAGATCTTAGCAGTGATGGATCCAGAACTGAGATAAAAGGTAACAAGTGAAGTACTAAGATCCACCCAAAGTCCATGTATCCAGAATCATCCATTCAGAAGTACATCAAGAAATAAAAGTTTTAGCGACACATGAAAGGAGAAACTTAGGGATACCATTGTTAAGCAATGAAATTACTAACTATCCCCACCCAAACTCATACTCTGTGTCAGTCATGTGAGAACAAGAGGAGTTAGGTGCTTTTAAAATGGTAATATGCACACTGAACTTACAGAGTATTATTGCAAAAATAATTCTGATGATAGACACCAATTATAAACAGCTAGCTCTGATGAAGTTCAGGCAACTTACTTAGGACTAAAAACTAGTGCTTTTTTCCCACCCAGTAATTCTTAGCTCAGAGACTTACTTTGAAAGGACATAACAGAAACTTTTCTCTGAAACACAGGTTTTTTTAAAAAACAAACAAACAAACAAAACAATTTAGGTTATGCCTTTCTTTCATGTGTTGAATGTGTCTGGCAGAACAGTGACCTTTCAAAGCAACATAACCTACTTCCCTCAAGTGTGCCTTAAGTGTCAGGTTTAACCAGGTGCTTTCCATACCTGTTGCTGAAGACATGCTGCAGAAAAGAACCTGAATGTTGCTTGGCCAGAGAAGGAAAGCATGGACAGGAGGAACACAGTCCTAGCTAAAAGACTTCTACCCTTCTCGCAGGCAAGATGTGCTTGATTACTTCAGTCACAGACAGAAAGGAATGAAACCATGGTTCCCTACATCTTCCATGAGTTTAATGCCCTGCTTTGTTGTCTTCATACGTGGAAAAGGCAGTAATCTTCGATAGCTTGGTGGGAGTGTTAGCATAAATTTTCAGCAGACTATCTGAACATACATTCTAATCTACATTTTGCTTTCCAGTACGTTCCCCAGCAAGGGTGATTTTGGAGCCTAGGCCACAGGATGGACCAAAGAGTGTTTCTGTATCACCTCAAATGCAAAGTTGTTAATTTCCTAAGAGTTTGCTGAACTTTGTAGGTAGGTTTTATAGCAACTGAAGTCAGAATGTACTAGCTATCACTATTACCCCTTGTGGCTTACTTTAATCTCCCTCTTATCGGTGAAAGCTGCAGTCACACCTTTTACTGGTTCTCCTGGTGTACTTGCCTGTTTGAAAGGGAGTGCAATTTAGTGCTGTTTGTAATGGTTTACAGTTTGCCTTTAAGGAAATAGCCTGAAATAAAGAAATGTTTATCAGACTGTGAAAAATTTTTAGTAACCACATACCAGCCCTAAAACTCAACTGCACTGAATTAGTGAAATATAGATAAAAAGCTTAGGAAAAAACATGCATATTAATAAATTTATAAGCCAGCCAACCAAAAGTCTTGGCAACCTTTATAGCATCAGATACCAAGAAACTTCAAGCTTTATTCATTCTCTGTAGATAATTTGGAGAACAAGATATTGCTTTCCTCTAGAACTTTGAGATACAGTGTAAATCTCAGAAGCATGAGATTAGACATAACAGATTAAAATATGGTGATCCATCTCTTCCCACAAATGGGAAATTCATTTACAGCAGAAAGATTTCTGCATTTTTCAATCTGCTGAACTGAAAACAAAGGTAAAACAGTTGCCTTATAATAAAGGTTCTTCATCTTTTTCTTATGTCAAACATCTAGAAAGTAAAACCTTTCCAGGTTTTCTGAAGTTCTGTGCTTTAAGTCACTGTCAGCTCAGAATAGATAATTAATCTCATCTGATTCCAGTAAACTTAAAAGAGGGAAAATTCAGAATACTAATAAAATCACTTCTATGCTAAAAAACGTGCAACCTTTCTAAACATATACTGTTCAAGCAACCATTTTTGTTCTGTGATTAGTTAAATCTTTAAAACCACAACCTTTCAGTTTGATCCCCTGCTATTTCATAATATCCACCTCTCAAACATATTGAGATTGCTATATACAGTCATATAGCAACTGTCAGTTATGATGAATGGCTAATAGAAGTTCAGGTCAGTGTGCCAACATATAAACTGGAACTCAGAATATTTGGCCTTGAAAATATACACTGGAATACTGTCAATTAGATATCATATGCAGTGAAGTACAATAAATTGAGTCTAAACAGGCTGTATCTCCACAGTTTACATACAGTTATTTAAGAGTGTTGATAATTAGACTGATCATTATATAGCAATAAAGATACAATTTTTACAAAGATATGTTCTAGGTAATATTTTAACTTTGTTGATTTTCAAAATAACTTGAGTTTTGCTTTTGCACTAGCTAATACATTACACAAATACATATCATATGTATTGAGCAACCATATTGACTCTTAGACTTCACCTTTTATAAAGTACATAAAAGTATTTTTATGACTATGGGTTAAATCTCTCCCAGATTTAATATCAAATATTTAATATCATATGTAGCTTGAGTTTACAGTTGATGGCATAAAAACACACTTCCTCTGTGAGACAAAATTTTATTAAGGTATAGACTCTGGAATTTATAATCTTTTTTTTTCTTTTTTTTTTTTTTTAAATTACTTAAATTTTTTTGGTTGCTTATTTTTCTTTTCTGCCACTATAAAATTTTTGCATAGCTACTCTTATTTCAGTCAATCACATACCATTTTCATGTTCATCTCAATGAAGAAATAGTTTTCTACAAAACTCAATCCATTCAAAATTCAGACAACACAGGATTGCAGAAAATATTGTTAATCAAAATATTTTCTATCGAACATGCAATAGCAGGGATACAGCAAACATAAAAGATTGTCCCTGCTCCTACTAAAAGAGATCAGAGGAATCAACGTAGTACAATAGAAATTCCCAGGTTTTCTCTTTTTCTCTTCTTATATAAGCACAACTTTGCTACTGGAAATTTTGCACACTCCAAAACAAATCCCTTGTTGTGTATCTGTCTACTTACTGTTATGAATTACATGTAAGTAATTTCATTAAGGTATTACAATTCATCAGATCAATAGTACAAGATCATGACATTACGTAAACCAGTTGCAGCCTAAATGCAATAATAATGCTACACTGCCACTACTGAAAATGTGTGACCATAGTTTCAGGAACTAAAGTTTAGTTATTGCCTTTCATGCCCAGATTTTCTTCTGAAGTTTAGTTTGATTTTTAAATGTATTCCCAAAAAAGTTTCATTTTTTTTTGCATAATGATCCTGATTTCCTTTATTTATGATGGAAAATAACCAATTGATATAAAATATATATCAACTTTCATACACAAAGTAGCAGTAAAGAAATAGGTGAGGGAATAGAGTGCTCCAAGATAACCTTCCAACCTCTGAAGAAGCTTCAGATAAAGCAGTATATTTGAGAGCAGATCTCACAATTCCCTTCTTATTTACAGTAGGAGTCAGTATACAGAGTTATCCCCTTTTTTTTTAGAGTAGGAGGATTGTTTCTTCCCTTTATTTTTTTGAGGTTAAAAAAAAGAAGTGTTCTACAGGCATGTTCTCACTGGCATGTTCATTGCAGGTCAGAGGAATCACTTGGAAGTCAGCACTTTAGAGATATACCTATTCATCATGGCAATAATGCTACTGATCAGTTATGCCATAAGCACTGAGAAGAGTTTAGTGGGTTTAATTTACATCTTTTACAGGTACTGCAGATCTTCAATTATTTCAACAGGAATTTTTACACCTATTTATCTCTTTTCTGACTTAGAGATGATTTGTGCTTTAATGAACAAGTAAATTTAACACAGAAACAAATTGCTAGCTAATAAATGAACCCAAGTTCTCAATGTGTTCATTATTGGAATCACACTTATGCAAAAACACACAGAACACCACACAACAGTGAGTCACACACAACTGTTGGTAAAACAAATGCCAAATCCTCCTGTAATAGCTCATCTTTTCTTATCCCAAGCCTCTGCATTTCTTCAAAATAAGAACTTTGCAAATTCTAAACCAAAAAATTGTAAACTAAAACCTGAATATGCTGTTCTATTTATTTCTATTTATTTCTGAATAACTAGCAGAAGTATCTCATTCTTTGGTACTAATGACATTGCTGACAGGTCACTTCACAGATTCTTACATGATGCATGCTAGTGGGCAAAAATTATTAACTTAACAGCTACTATTGTCTTCAAACATCAGTAGAGAGGGAATTATTATCCATATGCTTATAATGGTAACAACAACTAGGAATACTGCTCAGGTGTGACAGGTGCACTTGACCCCCTTAATCAAACCAGCAGCAGTTTGGCACAGGAGGTAAGGACCTGAGCTGCAGTTGGATGAAAAGCTCCCCTTAGAAACCCACAATGGAGCAGAGTGGCCCAGTGAACACTGATGCATAAAAGCTTCCAACACCGTCTGTGTGATTAACACACGGATAGTGGGTGGCTTTTCCAAGACTCATTTATCAAGGAGCAAATGAAGTTGAGGGTAGAGGGAGTCTCATGCATACCTTTACATTGTAGGCAATTTGACTGTGAGCTAACCACCTTATTGCATGGATACAAAACAGTCTAAATGAGCCTTCTTTGAGCTCTCCCTCCCCAACAGCCTGGCAGCATGGCAGTTATCTCCCACTGAGCTGGGACACCTCTCAAGGTTGCTCCTTGAGGGACAGAGAACTTTCTATGAATTACATGGATGAGTCCAAATTGAGTTCTCTCTAAATAGCAACTTGACTGCACACCAGTGACTGCTGCCTTGAGGACACCTCTTGAGGTTTGAGATTCCTTACCCAAGGCAGAGAGACCCCTTATTCCCAACAGATCTTCCCTATGTTGCCAATTAGTTGAATGCTAAATTAATACTAATGAAATCCATGTAGTTAATTCCTTTAGATATAAACCATTGTTCAATTCCGAGACCAAGACTGGACATAGCTGCACCTGAGCTCTATCAGGAATTTAGAAAGCAAGAGGGTCCACTCAGCCTTGTGACTCACCAAGAGGGCCTCGCTTACCCTTTTGCATCTTTGGTCTTTGTGTAAATCATTCTAAATTGATTCTAACTCAATTTTCCTTTGTGTGTTTCATTCATGTAACAACTAATAGAGTGAACCTTGCCATCGAACTTTGTTAAGTTGCATTAAGAGTATAGTCCACAGGAACCTAAATTGGGATTTTTGAAGTCTGGGAATAACTAGTTTAACCAGTATATAGCTAGGTTTCTTTATTCTCCTACATCTGTGTGTTTTGTGGATGTATCTGGTGTTCATTTCTTGAACACCTTTCTTGACAAGAAATGAAGACCATTCAAATATGGTGCCATGTATGAATACAAGAAAAAAAAAGGAAAAAAAAAAACAAAAACAAAAAGAAGGGGGTAATAAAGCAGTGGAAGGAATTGTGGCTTGGCTTTTTCATAACCCATAAAGACAATATCCCTGGAATGTTTTATATGGCTGAACAAAGTAATCTTCAAATTCTTAATTCTTTTCAAAGGCAGATATTTTGTCCCTTCATCTCTTGTTGTGCTGCTGATTTTTAGCTGTACTTTCAAAGAAGATGTTGCTTTGTCTTGTTTCTAATGTCACATTGTACTAAATCAGTACTAGGGCTAGGAATGAGATTGCCTCTGTGGCGTACTGGAGTGGTGTTACTCCCCAGGAAAGAGATGGATAGCCCAGTATATCGTGGTGAATTTTGAAAACACAACAGGCAACTCCACAATTCCTTTATATGACACATGAAAATACAAAGGAACATCTGTCTGTGGTGAAGCCAAGGTGTCAGGCACACTTTTCTCCAAACATGCTATTTCAAAATGATCAAGCATATAACAGCTTCTTCCCTCAGGCAGGCAAAGAGGAATGAGGACTGTAAAGACTGAGGAAAAACCATAGGGAAAGTATAATCTTGGAAGAAAAAAGTGCTCCCTTTATTCAAGTCCTTCCTAAAACATGATCTGCTATTACAAGATCAGTAGAAATCACTTTATAGTATCTCAATGATTGCACATTAAAGTACAAGGTAGAACTCACCATAAGACAACCCACACAATCCCAACTCATGGTATTTTTAAGGCAACTGAATTGTGAAAACAAATTACTCTCATACAAGCTGAATATGCACTGACTTAAACACAACAGACAACAATTCCTGATCTCGGATCAAGGGATATTGCCTCAAATGAAAATGTCGGGTAGGTATTCAGATGCCTCTAACATTCACTGAAATATAGGAGCCTACTTGCCCTTGATGACCTTCTCACCTCTCCTATGTACAAAACCACTACCTTTTGCACATTTAGTTTGTACAATAGGCAGAAGAGAGAGGTAAGTTTTCGTTCTGATAGGGGGGTTCAACACACTTTAGAAAAGAAATTGGGCCTGAATAGTGGATGAGTGGTCATTCTAGAGTCTTTCCCCACTTCCGGCAGTCATGACTAAACATTTATTTTTTGTTCTTTATTAAAAAAAAATATTTGATCCTAAAAAAATGTTGATGAAATATAATTGCTCTTTTTTTTTTTCTCCCAATAAATCAAGAGACCCACTGTGTTCATAGCCCATTAATAAACTGAAGGACAGTTGACAAAGACTGAAATGATGCATCCACACAGCTCCTGCAGCACATACGCTCCAGCATATGGCTTTTCAAATCCCCCTATACAGTAGAGAATATGCACTTTGCTGCACATTCACAGGCTTGTTTGGTAGAGCATGACGGAATTTTGTCTACCACTTGCAAAGGCACTTGAGGGAAGACATGAAAATGTAAAGTTAGTGTTTTATGTCCACTTACTTCAAAGAGTTTATTCTATAGTTTCAGTATTGATTTGTGATGGTTGTCTTTTGGTTTTGATGTGATTTTTTTTTTTAAGAAAAATAGGCTTATCAAATATTTTTCCTGTTTGAGTGATGAATTCTATCACTTTTAGACTCTCTCTCACCTAAGAAGGGAAAGGGTAGCTAGTTTACTTGTCCAGGTTCTGCTGAGTTATCTGTCTTTTCAAATACTTCAGGCAAGAGGCCATTTTATGCTGTGACAGGTGGTGGCTTTCATCTTTCACATTCCCTGTACTGATAACCAAAGCAAGGCAAAACGTTTACAGGCAAATAATAATAATAATAAAAGAATATATAGGTTAGCAAGTCACTCTTTTGGGAAGGAATATAGAAACTGATCTTTTCACCCCAATTCTATGCTTCTTTCAGTATCTTGCCTGAATACTCCATTAAAGATATTCCAAAAATAAGAGAAATCACCATCACTGAAATGCTGACATGGTGGGTTTTCTTTAGGCATCATTATTGGCACATAGTACATAATGTAGTTATTTGTCAAGAGAACTGAACTTTGAAGATATTTCTTCCCTTGGCTGATAGTGCTCTTTTCACAATTTCATTGTAGCACTGCACCTTAGCCCACACTGACAGAAAAAAAGGCAGTGAGAATTAAGAGGTACCAGATGGAATTTACAGTCTATGGGTGCACCAGGAAGACCAGCTTACAATTTTCTTTTACCACCAGTTTCAGCATCAATCCACACTGGAGACTCAGCTGCTGCTCTACCTTTCTCCAGGTCTCCTGGTTCCATCACATGATTCATAACCATGCATTGAAGACTTTCCACACTTGTACAAATGTTCTACTGTCTAGAAACTCTTTCTCATGCTATTGCCATGCTGCTTGCTGCTCTACAACTCAGCTCTGCTGAATGTGCTTTCCACTTCTGCATGCACCTCTTGGTGCTCAGTTTTCATTCTTACTACACTTTTTGACTCTGTTCGGTACTGCTCAGTGGTTATGAAAATATGCCCATGTTTCACAAGCAAGTAAAGCAGTGTTATAGGAATTGTGTGTCTGAGAAACAGTAACAACACAATAACACCCTTAAAAGCTAAGTTTTGAGTAGACAAAAGTAGATATTCAAAAGGTAAGTGTTCACATCTGAACAAATCCCCTAGATTTCTCCAGGTTAAAATCCACCATTTCCCAATAATCCTATTCTCAAACAACACGTATTCTCAAACAAGAAACAATTACACAAAAACATTTAATGTTTTCTAGACAGTAAAAATCCTCAGATTCCCAGAGTCTTTATTTCTCTTTGCTTGTTTTTAACCCTGCTAAAGACTAGATGGAAAGCACTGGCATCGGAAAAGATTAAACAGATGTAAAACCAAAGCAGTCTGCTTGTGCAATGGACTGTGAGGAAAACTGGTGATGCATGTTAAATGGTAAATAATAAAATCTAATTGCCATATAAATGTGCATGGCAATCCATCTCCCACATAATCAATGCTAGGCTAATTACTCTGTATGAGTGGGATGGTTGTGGTGGAGAGGTGAGGCATTCAAGCACATCAAACGTCCTTCATTTTTTTTCCTGTTCTGACCACTTTTGTAGATTGTATACACCCAAAAAATAGACAAAATCTAATGAAGCTGGCAATTGCATGGCATATTATACTCAGATTTCTCCTTCTTCTGATATAATTTTTTCACTCTCTGCAGAGCCTGTATATGAAAGAGTGAGGAATTCCTCTTTCCAACAGGCATACTAGACCTCAGAGATCCACATCTACAAAAATCTTCCTTTAGTTAGTACTTCAGGCACGATTCTCCACATAAAAGCTGCCAAAGAGCTGAGATGCTAAATGTTCTCATTTTAAATGTAGATTTGCAGAGAGTAACTTTTTAGATGATACTACTCCTGAGCAAGACAATCACCTCTAGACTCAGGATATTCCATGAAACTGCTCAGTTAGAATATCAACGTCAATGGGAGGGGTGCTCATGTACCCACGGCAGCACATTATGAAAACAAGTTTAGGATGTGCTTCTTGGCTGGGGGGAAGAAGGGAGGTGGTGCTAGGAAGCCATGGAATATACTTATATTAAATATCCAGATTTTTAGGCAAGTTTTTTAAGAGCATACATGTTTCCTGCATTATCCTTAGCAAAACTTTTACTTGGTATTCCAGATAGGCTTGAAAGAAATTCCACAATCACCAATTATAATAACTTGCATGCCAAAAGCTGTAGGAATGTAAGTAAATCTATCCATTCATATGTATGTGAAAGACTAAGAAAAACAGGGGATAAGAAGTAGAAAGCAAAAATCTTGCTCACCATGGAGTGATCTGACAGACTTCTGCATTATTACTGACTTCACAGAACTCTGCACTAAAATATCTCTAATCTAGAACTGCTGGAGTAGATTTTCAATCTTTTTCCCCATCTCATAATTTTGGCAATTTGGATACAATTTCTGAAGGATCAGCACTGCCAGATTTATTTTCACAGCCTGGTAGACAGCGTTGCTATTTAGACGCAGCATGCGACAAGTTGCAAAGAAAGGAGGATAAAGGAATTCCCATTAGACAAGGTTGTCCAACCACCTATTGTTATCTGCCCCTAGAATTTTGCTACACAGGAAGCCTCAAAGAAAAGTTCTCAGTTTTAAGTCTCTTGTTTTCCTCTGTAGAGAGCCTGCTTTCCTACACTATCATGAGGGTAAAAGCTGCATTTGCCACTGCCTATTCCAACAGGGCACATTGGGAAGATCTATTTGCTGTTGTTTGGAACTCTGCATTTGGAACAGAACATTATTTCTGCATGAACAGTTCACAGCCCACTGGCAAGGTCATTACAATTAGCTCAAGCATGATTATTTGAGAAATTTAAGCATTAATACTTGTCCACTTATATAAATTTGTGTTTTTATATGAAATACTTTTCCATGCTTCTTAAAGCTTTGTTTCTCTAGTAATAGAAACACGAAGAATCATTGCCATTGACAGAGATCTTGCAATATAGAGAAAAACATATAATGAAACAGTAATAATAATTGACGCAAAATAAAACAACAGAGAGAAATATTACATGAAATTGAAACAATTTCAATTTCCATTGCTGAAGGAGGAAATCTTTATGATCAAGATTAATTTAGTTCAGCATGAGCAACCTACTTTGACAGGCAAATGAAATATCAGTAGATTAAGGGACTATTACAAATCATCAATGGATGTGCCAGGCTAGTAGATCTACTGATAATTTGGTTAATTGCGTTAAAAGTTTACAAGGATGAATTAATTGCCAAGCAACTCTTCTTGTACATAGAAGAATTATAACTCAGTGCATCTGTCAAACTATTGAGGTGATAAGAGAAATGAATATGACTACTTTTTTTCAAGTGCTTCAGACTAGTCTGTTTTCACATTATTGGAAAAAACATCAAATGAAAAAGCAAATGTATACAGCAGCAGCAGCCCTATGTCACAGAGGAATAGAGAAAGCTGGGGGCCAGTGAAGAGCTATGGAAATAAAACAGACAACAAGATATCTAGACAGGGGTTTTTTAAACCCAAGAAGGTTGATTCTGATGTATGCTCTATTATGAATAGCATTTTTTGAGAATGAAGTGATATAACAGCACAGAAATAACATATGACTTACAATGGACTCTAAAACTGAAGTTTGGGAAGGCCATATGAAAGATGATGGCAGTGAGACAAGCTGAAATTATTAATGTCAATTCAAAAAAGCAAGTCTTAAGAACATATGAAATGATGCAAAGGCAGCAAAGGTTAACCCAATAATGTTTAGTTGTGTAGGGTTTTTTTTCATAATGATGATCCCTTAAAAAAGAAAATACATTTAGTACAACATCAAAACTAGGATGGCTGCAGATCATTCTGGAGAATACAGCATATCTGTGATAGGAAACTTTAAAATAGGATGACATATAGAAGTACTGAAACTACCAAATCATACAAAAGTTTGCAACTACTTATTGTTAAACCTAAAATAACAGCATGTTCCTTAGTTCCTCATTTCCTTAGTTTCTCGAGTCCAATATCTCAATTTCTCATTTCAATTTCTAAACAGTTAAAATGCTAAAACATTTTAATTTTCTGATGGGTATTCCAAGAGAATTATGGTTGGATTTTTGTCGGGTTTTGTATGCTTGCTGTCTAAGAAAGTGTATGAATACTTTAGGGACTAAATACTGCCTATATGTGTAGGAGAGAACCAAAAGGAAAGATTAAACCCTAGTAGGTAAGTGGATACGAAGTATGCTTGAGGATGTCCTCCTCCTCAAAAGCAGATCATGCATCTTCAAATAGTTTTAAAATAAAATAATTTCTGACAGAACTACAGTTTCCCACACCACAGGAAATGAAATATGGAGAGGGAAGAGACATTATAGGTATTGTAAAACCTACAGTCTGAGCAAGGGAGACATCTTTTCTTTGGCAACAGTGAGGAACAAGAATCATAGAATCATAGAACAGTTTGGGTCAGAAGGGACCTTTAAGATCATCCAGTTCCAACTCCTCTGCCGTGGGCAGTGACACCATCCACTAGACCAGGTTGCTCAGAGCTCTATCCAACCTGACCTGAACATTTGCAACTTCTCTGGGCAACCTGTTCCAGTGCTTCACCACCCTCACAATAAAGAATTTCTTCTTAATATCTAATCTAAACCTACTCTCAGTTTGAAGCCATTTCCCTGTCACTGCATGCTCTTGTAAAAAGTCCCTCTTATGTCTTATTTGTGGGTTCCCTTCAGGTACTGGAAGGCTGCAATTAGGTCACTCCAAAGCCTTCTCTTTTCCAGATTGAACAAACCAATTTCTCCCAGACTTTCCTCACAGGAGAGGTGCTCCAGCCCTCTAACCATCTTTGTGGCTCTTCTCTGGACTTGCTCCAATAGGTCAATGTCCTTCCTGTGCTGAGGACCCTGGAGCTGGATGCAGCACTCCAGGTGGGGTCTCACCAGAGTGGAGCAGAGGGGCAGAATCACTTCCCCTGACCTGCTGCCCTGACTGCTTTGGATGCAGCCCAGGATACAGTTGGCTTTCTGTGTTGCAAGTGCTCACTGCCAGGTCATGTCCAGCCTCTCATCCACCATCACTCCCAAGTCCTTCTAGACATGGCTGCTCTCTATCTCTCCATCCCCCAGCCTGAACTGATACTGGAGGTTGCCCTGATCCCAGTGCAGCACCTTGTGTTTGGTTTTATTAAACCTCATGAGATTTCCATGGGCCCACTTTTCAAACTTGTCCAGGTCCCTCTCAATGGCATCTTGTCCTTCAAGTGTGTCAACAGCACCACTCAGCTTCGCATCATCTGTAAATTGGCTGAGGACACATGCAATCCCTTCATCTATGTCATTAATGAAGACATTAAATAACACTGATCTGAATATGGAACCCTGAGGGACACCGTTTGTCACTGATGTCCACTGGTACTCTGAGCCATTGATCACTACCCTCTGGATGTGACTGTTCAACCACTTTCTTATCTGTCTGGCAGTTCACTCATGAAATCCATCTCTCTTCAGTTTGGAGAGAAGGATGTTGGGGGGCATCCATGTCAAAGGCTTTACAGAAGTTCAGATAAATATCATCTGTAGTCCTTCTCTTGACCACTGATGTAGTCACTCCATCACAGGCGTCAAATTCCACTTTCACTTGTAATTCTGTGCACTTTCAAGGCTACTAAAACCCCTCAGACCATAAAAGTACAGGACTAAGTACAGCAAGCAAAAAAATCCCTCCACCTAACTTGTTTTGGTCTGTGAAGGCCTTGAATTGCAGCCATGCTAACTGTCTGAGCTGTATTGAAAGCAGGACAGGGAATCTGCTCATGAAATATATGAAAGCAAATTTGCTGTGTAACTGAGTGTTGGCAGGCTTGAGCTGCATTGCCTTCGCTGTTAAGACTCATTTATCTTTACATGTTATCTGCTAGAACTGCACCCAAGTACACTTTGCTAATTTTCTCTGCTGGGAAAAATAACACAGTTCTTGGAATCCAAACACAGAATTGTTTTCACTCATTTATTTGTCTCCAACTTGTAATTTACCCATCTAATTACAGCAATAATTAAGCTGGAGAATTTAATATAAGTGTTTCCACAGGTACCCACTGAAATTGTACCAGAGGTTATGCATGGAACCAATATCTTTAATAATGAACTTTCCGTGTTATATAGTCAAATCCTATGCCCAAAAGGAAACATACACTGGAAAATCTCTCCCATTCTTTTATGTAAGCTGTCTGCTTTCCCAGACAACTTCCATGCTGTGCAGGCTCTACAACACAATCTGTGTCTTATCTTCACACAGAATTCACTGTGTATTTGCAAAAAAAAAAAAAAAAAAAAAGCATATATGGGATTTATTTTTCCAGAATTGGTTTGAATTTCATTGTCAGAAATCTGGTAAATCTACAATTATTCAGAAAGTTTGCAGATTCTGTATTATCTGTAGAGATTTATATTTTACTTAATGATAGCTCTGGTTAAGCAGAACTATTGATACCAGTAGCAGGAAGTGTAATTTTCACTTTGCTTTTTGCTAAGACTAAAATAATACAGGACAATGAATTAACCATAACTACTTTTATCAGGAAAGTGTATGGAGTGTTTATAGCATAACAGCATTAGAAGAAACACTGACATAAAGGAGAAAAGAAGAAACTACAGGAGAGTATTTCAACTGAATACAAAGGAAAGAAAAACAGAAATGAAAGGCAATTTTTTTCTCCTTTTTACCCTGCTGGCTAAAATGTATCATCTTGAACTTCCTCCCTCAGAAATCCAACCAAACTTCTCATGATATATACCGTGCCATATTTAAGGGAATCTGACTGAGCAAAAATATAGTAGCCTACATAAAAAAAATAAATAAATAAAAAAATTAAACACACTATTATAAGACAGAGGTGAAGGACTTGTGTATACTAGAACAGTTAAGAAAGACGTTTGCTATATATTCCTGCACTGAATATGTCAGGCTTGTTATTCTTTTACTATACACATTCCCTGGGTGGTGAATAGCAGAAAATCAGCATCTAATACAATTCATCTTCCGAGCTTCAAATATCAGTATGTTTTTTCATGCTCCTCATTTCTTTTTTCCAAAGGAATTCAAGGTTAGAAAATGCAACCGCTATGGATACAGTTTTACTTCAAAAGAGTAAAGCAAAAAGTAGAATTTTCAAAGTGCAGAAAACAAAGGAATGTTGGATTTTATAGGTTGTCCTCGCTGATGAGCTTTCCCTGGGACTGGACTGAGCAGCACATTCAGTGAGATAACAGCGCTCTCTAGTGCCTTCAGTAAGCACATGGCACAAACTTTATTTTCTTTAATAAGGTAAAGTACCAAAATACCACAATCGGTTTGAAAAATATGTAGAATAAAATGACTGTGTCAACTTAACTATCAGTTCGTAACAGGATTATTTTTCCTACCCATGTCTAATTTATCTACTAGGAAAAAACCCAAACACATGAAATACATGCACATATGCATAAGTAGTACTTGCCAACAAAAAAAAAGTGGACGAATAAAGCACGCACTTTGTCTACAGCATCAAAAATGCTGCTGAAATATACCACTGTCTCAAAAACATTGATGATATTCATCAGAATGCAAAAATGAGAAACAGCACAAATTTCAAATACAATTTTAGGAATGCAGTGAGAGCCATCCAAAAAGCTTTATCAGAATTGTTAGGTTTATAAATTAGAGAATCACCTATTGAAGATTATGACAGATCAAGATACTGTTTTCATAGTCTTTCTTACAATCTTTATAGCACTTTCAAGTGAGGCAAACATGTAAAATATCACAAAATCCAGAATAATTACCAAGGTCAGCTCATTATCTGTGACTCAGAGGAAGATAAAAGAAAATCTAGCAAGGAATAAGCTCTTGATGGAATATTAATATCTTCTTTGAACATACTGGCTTTTGAAATACTGTACTTCTTTGACTGCTACGAAATTTTGGTTTTCCTGACAAGAACTTTTTTAAAGAATGTTAAAATACACAATACTTTTCCACATGAGCAAAACATATATTCTTATGTCTGATTAGGTAGTCAGTATTTTAAAAGTATATTTATACATGTTTTCAAAAGGATACTTTTCCTCTGATGCAAATTAGCTTTTCAGAAACCCATCTTTAGAACTGATTGCTATCACTTTAAAATATACATATATGTCAGTTTGGTTTATCAAAATGGATCTTAAGAATCTAGCTGGATCTGTAACATACATTTAGGCCTATAAAACAAAGTTTATCCCACCTGCAATTGAAATTCCAATACATTAAATTTTTAGGTGAATATGGTTCAATACATCTTGCAACCTGTATTTATAACTGATTTGGAGGACTGCCACAGAAGATCTTAGAAGACAGTTCATGATATTGAAATTGCATTGCATCTCTTTTCCCAGCAAAAGATAGTTTTTATGTGAAATACTGAACAGTGAGGGACAGGTCAAAGTCTTCCCCAGTTCTCTAACATAGAGATCAGCAGTTCTGAGAATCCTCTGTAGTCAGACTGTAAAGCTTGGGCTGTGGTTTTCACATGCCACTTATGTTCATGTAAAAATCAAGGTTTTTACATAGATGTTGTAGGCCTCCTTTAGTTCCCCAATTATCTTTTGGTTCATATGGGCCCCCCTGTGTTTCTGTAATTTCCTACTTTTTTTTCCCACAGCATTTTCACACATTTTAAGTTGCACCTACCTGTGCAACTACTAAACCTGCACTTTTAGGTTAAAATGATGTTATCTCTTGTGATCATATTCATTATTATAAAGTAAAAGGCTTCATACAGTATTATAAAATTCTATTGTACTTTACATACATGATTTACTCTGTTTATCATTCTGTAATGACTCTCACTGTAGATTATACATGAATAATTGTACTTACTTTTGAGATCTAAATTTCTGGCTCCTGCTGTGCTCTGTGTTGTGATTTTAGTGTCAATCTTTACAGTGTGGAGATTGTTGGTATCCCTTGATATCATCACATTATGCCACTGGTTGTCATTCAGAGGTTTATTAGAACTTCCTTTGATGAGATTTGCACCATTTCCCAAGTCAAATACATAATGCAAATACCTGGGAAAAGAGAAAAAATTGGAAAAGTTTCCTTTTTCTTCACATAGCAAGGGGGCACTAATTAATATGTCTAATATTTTATATTTGCTTGTACTCCTCAGTAGTGCTGGTAAAACCAGAAGACAACAACGAATGCCAGATGGGGAAGCAACCATAATTCAGAGAAATTGCCACTGGTTTAGATGAGTTGAGGTGCAGTCCCAAGTTTCTGGAAAGTAATGAACACTCCACGTACCAACACATGCATACATACGTAGAGAGAGAACAAGAGGAAGCTACAAACTAGTACTTCTTTGTGGTAAACACGAGAGAAGTTATACCTATTATTTACTGTCATATATTTCAGGCATCTAGCTTCATCTGAAAGAAAGAGTCAAAATAAAGTATATCAAGTTTAACATGAAGAAACATTTAAGAATCATATATATCCAGTCAGATAAAGATTTGTATCCTAAACTTTCCCTTGTATTTCTCCTGTATATACATTTTGAATAGACTGGCTTTGCCATGCTAATCCATACATACCCTTTTACTAATTCAACCACAATGAAATCATTTCCATCGCCACTGTTATAAAGTATCAATCCATCCAGAGAGGTGGTTTTGAACTGGAAAAAAAGGTGCATAGATGTATACGCTTGTAGCGTGGCCAGTGCAACATAACTTGCTTTTGTTTTAAAGGTTACAGGGTCTGCTATGATGTTCCTGAACCCAAATCTTGCATTTAGCTCACAATAATCGATGTCTCCGTTTTTACACAAGTCAATGTATGCCATGCCATTAAATGTGAGACTCTGTAGATGCCCAATAAAATTAGAAGGCACAGAAGACAGGTAGCGCCGTTCTGTTATTATTCCTGTTTCTATGTTGTGGAATTCCAGTCGTGTGTGATCACCAGCCATTTGACCTTTAAATAGCAACAAGAAAACACATGTTAGCATCTGAAATGGGAGGTCAAAAAGCACATCATGTGATTAAGTATCTGCATCAATTTCACACTTTTCAGAATGTGCAAGGCCAAATCTTGGCTCCAATCATCCAAATTATTGGTAAATCCAGCAGCCTTTCCACTGAGTTCAGTAAGTCTGGATAATGCCAACAGCAAGATTTCTAAACTGAAACACAATACCACAGTATATTGACCTGCCAACAAGATCCCTCACTTTGGTTTCCCTTTACCAGAGGTGGGGTTTTACTATAAGCAAATGCAATTACTTAACATGAAGACCACAAAGGCAAACCTCAGAGCTAAACCAACAATATTAGAGTTTAATGAAAGAGAGACGTAAAAGTTTGAGGGATATTATTCCACTTGGTTTGCCTAAAAGTGCATGATTTGGCAAGAGGTAGGAAGGATTCCTATTTCAGTTGTCTTAGGTACATTAATGCTGGCTCTGCTGCAAACCCTCATGCTGCTTGGGTGGATGATTGCTTGAAAGTAACTAAGATTTGTACCATGGGGTAAGGTCCAAAAGCCTGCAGAAAGGGTGTAAGCCAGCATCTTGTAATCCTGAAAATAACTAGGGACTTGCTCACATCAGAAAGGTGCCCAAAAGGAAGTATCACAGATGCTTTTGAACCTCTCTTTGTCGTGTAAGAATGCCTGTAGAGCAAAAAGACTGAAATTTGCTGACCCTATAGGTAATCTGAAGGAAAGGATCAACACTGCCAGGCTACACTGTATATAGGTCAGGTAAGTTTTTAATCTAGTTATTAAATAATTTTCCCAGCATATCAAAATTTTGTCCACTGAAGAGATCCCTTTTCTAACAGAACTTATATTTTTTCCATGCTTATTTTAAAGAAGTAGGGCAGTATTATCACAAGGCTGATTCATGATCACGTTGTGTGGGTATGGTGACAAAACAGCTTTTTATTACTAATCGATTTCACCATTTAATGTACCTCTTGCAAATCATGGCCTAGATTTCCCAGTTCCTTAGCTGCTTCCAACCTGGACTAAATATTGGCATAAAAGTTCAGTTCCCACAGTGGCAGTGTAAAGCTGTTGTCAAGTCAAGTTCCCTCTGTCCCTCCATAAACATAAGAGAGAATGTGAGCTCCGACCCAGGCTGAACACGTTTATCAGTTGTGCAGAAACCCTGGTGGCAGTCTTACACAGCTGCACTTTCACATATGTCACAAAAAAATGTCTGTGTACATGTGTGTGAACAGGGAAGAGACAAGGTAAAAATAAATGTAGATATTTGGGCTTTGCCCAGGGAGATGAATTCCCAAACAGGTTAAGTCACAGCACTTACAATTACAGGGGTCAGTGAAGTTACACTGAAAACAGCTCTGCAAGTTTTAACACTATTCAGACCACACATGCACACAAATTGCTTTAATAATTTATGATAAATATTTCCAAGGAGCTTACTTAGCTTCATGATGAGTTCTATATGAGAACTTATTCTATGGATGTCATTGAATAATGTCATTTTTCATCACTATCTGGGATCTGTACTAATATGGCAGTGCACTGTAAGAGGCACCTTAAACCCCAAGGACAGTTGTCTTGATGTTCTTGTTTCTAAACATCAGTTCTGAAGATACTACTTTCCCTGATGTATTAAGCAAAAGCAGGTTGTTCCTTGCAGTAATGAGTTAGGGAGCTGCCTTGAAAAATGCCAAATCGGTAATTTTTGCAAGGACAAGAGCTGTATATTGGATCACAGTCAAAGAGCTGAGGATCATGTTTTAGAGGGGAACATCATGTATTCCAGCCTTATATCACTTCAGATGGCATTTCATTAATGTCATGGCAAAAATCCACTAAGCTTTGGCCTGTAGAAGAGTATCCCCACTACATTAAATGTATTTCTTTCTTGAGTATAGTAATAAAAAAGTTCTAGAATCTGGGCTCTCATCCCAAATCTCCCTCTAATATTTCAGTTCTACAAACACTCTAGCAGGACTTGAGATTTCACATAATGCTTCATGGGACTTGCAAATACAGCAGTGAAGAAAAAGAGAGGGAGTGCAGTTCGTACTTACAAGGTTGGACATTTGGGGTTTTGTGTGGGGTTTTTTGGTGGGGCTTGGTGGTTTTGGGTTTTGTTTGTTTGGTTTTTGTTTCTTTTTTAAGCTTACCAGGTTCATGTACAAAATTCATTACCTGCTGCAATATTATGGGACATATAGGTCATAGAATTTCTGTTCATAAAAAAGTCAGGTATCTATTCTGTTATCCAACTTTGGTGACCTCCACCAATCCACTTTTATTTTCTGTACATTTTCAGAAAACAAAGTGTATCAGGGTTGCAAGTATTTAAAGTCTTTTATGACGAGCGAAATCTTTGAAACCACTTGCATGACTTCCGATGAAAGCTAGTTATGATTCTGTGTTATATTATTTATCCAAGCACACATTATGTATTTGTCAAAGATAACTAAGCTCAATTCATGGATGAATAATTGATATTTTACAATCTGTAAAAACTGGAAAGTCAGGTTGAATTATTTAATGGCTTCCTCTTCAGCTTAAGCTTTCTGGATCTAATATTTTAGGGTTTTTTCCACATATGACATAGGAAAGGAATCAAAAAAACCCCACAATGTGTAGCAGGGGGAAGTCAGAATTTTCAGTAGGAAGTCAGTTTTCTTCCTTATTCTCCTTATGACATCATAATAACCTTTCATATGAGAAATTAGTGGGTTATATTTTAACCAAATTTCTAATTGTTGGGACACCCAAAGAAAAGTTCTAAGCAGTTTTGAGCAAGAGCATTCCAATCTGACATGGCAACTCTTCCCCTGTGCTTTCAGGAAATTCAGAGCTACTACACATTAAATTCTATGGAATATATTTGAAATTTAAACTTATAAAGGCTTTGAAAACACTGTTGAAAAAATAAGAAAAACCAAACCAAACAAACAAAAAAAATCAAAAAACGCCCCACCCAAACCAAACAAAAAATCCCAGCGCTTACACAACAATAAAGATTTTCTGTATAGAAAATTTGATACTCCTGGGACTCTGAGCAGATTCCCCTGTTACCAGACTCTCAAGTTCCCTCTGTTCTTCTCTTATGCCAGTTCCCTTGCTAGTGGTGGAGGAGGTCACAGGTTGGCTACACAGTTTCCCGAAGGGACTTTTAGGAAGCTTAGGAAGACTTTCCCTCCAAAATACTGGGGTGACTTTTTCCCTTTGGATGAACAACATTAAACATCTGTGCATTATGCAAATGTGGGCGACTTCCAGTTTGAAGAACTGAGAGGGATTTGAAGTCAACTGGCTAGTTTCTGATACAGGTACTGGGATGTGGGAAGAATACAAGTGTTGTCCAGAAAAATGGGCCCACGGGCAACACTTCAGGAGGCAACTCAAAAGACTCAATTGCTTTGGTAGAATAGAATAGAATAGAATAGAATAGAATAGAATAGAATAGAATAGAATAGAATAGAATAGAATAGAATAGAATAGAATAGAATAGAATAGAATAGAATAGAATAGAATAGAATAATATCAGTTGCAAGAGACTTATGGTCATCTAGTCCAGCTACCTGATTGCTTCACAGCTGACCAGAAGTTAAAAGCATATTATTAAGAGCACTATTGAAATGCCTCTTAAACACTGACAGGTTTAGGGCATCAACCACCTCTCTAGGAATCCTGTTTCAGTGTTTCTGCTTGCTAGTACCATGATATTTCATAGTACCTACAGTTATATACAATGAAGAGGGATTACAAGAACTTCAAGTCCTGCATTCTATACTTATTACTTTACCTGACTAGACTATATATGATTGAAACCTCCTTAATCCTTCATACATATTTTGAACTTTTATGAAGCTGCACTGAGCAGTTGGGACTGAACCCAAATGTGAAAATAACACTTCCTGGTGGTTTTCTAACCTGTAATATTTGTAAATTAGAAATCTACCATGAGAAATCCAGAAATTGTGCATTTGAATCTTGGCACTGGATTTTGATCGAAACATCTTCTTCTATATTAGAATACACCTTATTATTTCAGTGGTAGTTAAAGTAGGAAGTTTATAATATTTTTCAGTATACTTCCTCTGATACTATAAATTTAATTTCAAAAAGAAAATAAATTATTTAATCCATCTACAGTCTTGAGAGAATGACCCAAAGTATCACCACATACATAAACTTCACCTCTGGATGACCTATTGGTAATTTTTGATTCTAGAATATATGTTCTTGCAATTATTGAATACATAGCAATTATTTTTCTGCCAGTGACATGGTCTTCAGTGTTCTGCTGTGGTGAAAAGCGATTATTAAAGAAGGTGCACTCCTTTAAAAAACCCACTTAAATTGTTTCCATTTTAACAAAGCTTAGAACTAATGATAAAAGCTATTTAATGCTACCCAAAACCAAAGGAAAATATTACACAGCTAACACAAAATTAGGCACATTGTATTATGCAAGGAATGAGGGCCAGAAGCCAGGTCTGTTGCTATTAATAACACATATGTAAGCATTAACTTTTTACAGAACAAAATCAACGTGTTCTCTATTACCCTTTTTGATAATACATTCCTAGAAATATATTTCTAACTACATGCTGGCATGTATGTAATTTTTTTCTCCCATCCAAACTGCTATTTTAGTATTTGTTGCCTAATATTTAATTATTGAGGACAGCTGATGCA
Source organism: Myiozetetes cayanensis (assembly GCF_022539395.1). Lineage (NCBI taxonomy): Eukaryota > Metazoa > Chordata > Aves > Passeriformes > Tyrannidae > Myiozetetes > Myiozetetes cayanensis. The sequence goes on from NW_026087411.1 coordinate 20,022,257, forward strand.
AGCTTTAAAACACAACAGAATATCCTTCAAACATTTATTAAATTCTTTCTTACAGCAACGGCTTAGAGTTTAGTTCTCACAATGTGTTGACAAAAGCATTTTACTTGCCTTCTCATTAGTGATGTATCAAATCACTTCTCTCCAATTACTGTATAAAAACATTCATTTAAGTCAGTACGAAGGTTTTCATTAACTTCAATAGCAACCTTAGAGCAACATTAATATCAAGTGTAATAACACACTTGTTGTAACAGCATTTCAAGATGCATAACATGGCTTTTGAATCCTACCCAAGAAAAGAGAAAAGCATATGTTGCTTTCAGATAAAGTCTTTTTACTTCTGTTTGGGGTTTTTTTGTTTTGTTTTGTGTTTCCCCCCAGTAACACGGAGTCACAATGACACACTACCTGTCACAGCCTGCTGGTCATCCACCATTAACTTTAAGCTTTTTCCTCGCCGAACCACACGCACTGTGTGCCACTCATTATCATTGAGGTTATAGCCAGCAAAAAGGGTTTCTGGACCTTTGCCTGTAGGATATGCCAAACAGTCATTATGCAATCTTTAAATCAGTTTCAATGTGAACCTCACAGAGAGAGAGACAGAGAGACTCGCTGGGCAAACGTTAAAACTCACCAAAAGTCACACCAAGCAAGAAAATTACCAAGTATAGGCAAAACTCTAAATATAGAACTACTACATTAAAACACTTTTAAGGTATATTAAACTATGTAAATGCACTTTATATGCACCAGGTTTTCATAAATAGGCACAGTCAATATAGATTTAATGATGCACTTTCCAAACACATACAGGCCTTTAAGAAATTATATTACTGAGCCAAAAGAACTTAAGCATGCATTATGTATTTATAAGAGTGAATTTTTGTCCCTTCTTTAAACATTATTTGGTGGAAAAGAACAAGTGGTAAATGTGTGTGCATGTATGTTATATTTTTCTTAATTTATGTTAACTTCTCTCTTCATTTAGGTTCTGTTTGTTTATTAGGACTTCTCAGATCATCATCTATTACCTGATCATCAAGATGACTTGCTGATATTCAGATCCAGTACCTTCTTATGTTAGCAGATTTTTTCAACCATACTTTCCTTTTTCATTTAATGGATACCTTTTTTGTAATCTGTTATTTTTTTTCAGCAGTACGGAAAACATTTTTGAAGCAAATTCTATTTATAGCACAATGTGTTTGCAATAACCAAAGTATTCACAAACCTAGGATATCTGTAATGCCTAGGAAAAAATCTCTCATGAGAAAAGGACAGTGGAAATTGTCTCTCACACTGTTGACCAAGAAGAGAAAGAGAGAAAGAAAAATCCTGACTTTGAACTGTCACTGATATGAATAGGTGATTGACCAAGCACTGAATAAATCAATCAAAACTTATGTGCTGACTGTAAAAACTGTAAAGCTAATCTGCAATTAACAAATTACATTCTTGTAAAATAGGGATGTCCCCGGTCTGTTTTTTAGTTCCTGTTGTAGAATAAATTCTGCTGATAACTAAAATTTGCCAGTTAAGTTCTGATCTTCTCAATACAAGAGAGATGTGAAGCTCCAGGAGTGTGCCCAGCAGAGGGCAACAAGAATCATTAGTGGACTGGAGCATCTCTCTTAAGAGGAAAGACTGAGGGAGCTGGGCCTGTTCAGCCTCCCAAAGAGACGATTGAGAGGGGATCTCATTAATGCCTGTATGTATCTGAAGGTTGAGAGCCAAGAAGCTGAAGCCAAGGTCTTCTCAGCAGTGCAAAGCTGAGACAAGGGGCAGTGGGCACAAACTAATGTACAGGAAGTTTCAGCTGAATATGAGGATGAACTTCTTTATTGGGTGGGTGACCACACACTGGAATAATTGCCCAGGGAGGTTACAGAGTCTCCCTCACTGGAGATATTCAAGAACCATACGCACACAATCCTGTGCAATGTGCTCTACAATAAGACAGAAAGAACAGCAAGGTTTGATCAAATAATCCCACTGTCATCCCTTCCAAGTTTACCCATTCTGTAATTCTGTAAAAAAGGCACATAATAAAATAACTTTTGACACAAAAACATCAGGGTTACCCTGAGTTAGACTGTTATCTCCAGTGTGTCCCTTCCAGGTGACTATATCCAATGTGCTGGTCTTCTTTTGAAAGGGATATGTCAAAAGCTCTGAAATTGCTCACATTTCTACTTGGATTCTCTTCCAGCCAGCACAGGCTAACTGTGATGGGTGAGGTCTGTTAATAAATGGGTACTATACAACAATGTCTAAAATCAAAGCCTCTCTGAATTCAGGACTGCATAGAGGGAAAAGGACACAAAGAGCTTGATGTAGCTGTTCAGCACACTGGACAGTTTTCGTCTCAGATGTTTTCCATTTTATATCAGCATGTTTTTAATTCCTGCTGGTTTGTTGTCCTGCTTCTATATGTAGAACTTTATGTAACTTTTGCTATTTTGAGCATGCCAAGGGATCTCCAGGAACAAAAACATTAGCTACAGCAAAAGCAGTGAGATTCTGATACGGTTTCTCTCTGTCTCTCGATTGACACTAAGCTAGGAAAGGTGTTTGAATCCAGCAGAAAGAGATGATTGGTGTCAACAACCTGAATAATTCTGTTCCTTGCGTGTTTACTTTTTTTGACAAGAGAAAGACCAGTTTTTGCATAAAGCTTAAGTGAATAATGTTCTCTTTGAGGGTGGTGATATAGATCTCTATTCGGCACTTCAATGGAAGCAATTGCTAACTAGCAATGGATGGATTTACAAAAAATTATTAAATGACATAAGCAAAAAACTTAGTGAGAGTCAATAGGCCTGCCTAGAAATACATATTTTAGTATTATTGTAAATATATTTGCACTTCTTTGCTTGTTAGTCCAACTCCTTTTTTTTTTTTTAAATTTTTAAAGTAATTGAACTACTCAGTCTACATTATTTCACTTAAGATTTTTAAAAGACCTAAAAGCATATGCAATTTTAATTTGCTCTCACATTAAGAACCCTCTGTAGGGTCCCATTCGTGTAAAGGTGCCTTGGTGCATATAAATATCAAATCCAATTTGGCTGTTCACATTTATAGAGGCAAATATATCTATTAACTTTTAATGGCTAGGGGCTTGCAAACTCTTCCTGTTGTAAAATTAAATGTATGTTTTCCCATGCATCAGTCTATTTTCCTTGTAAGTATACTCTAAGTAAAAAAAATCAGGTCAGAACTACTTGTAAGTTGTCTGTTCACACCGCACGCAATCCAAAAGAGGATTAAAGGGACCTATGGTGAAAGGGTTATAAAAAGGACAAACCTGGGTATAACATGCTGTGGGAGCAGTGCACTGAGACAGCCCTGGCCTTCTGGAAACTAGGTACCTCACATGGAAAAGAGACTTTTCTTTCCTGAAGCTGATCTCTAACAGAGAAGGGCTTTTCCTTTGCCATAGAGAGGACAAGAAACTACCAAACAGCAAGATCCAGTGCCCAAGTATTGTGCATCTACCTATCCCATCGTACTCCATCTCTGCAAAGTAGTACAGTTTTCCATGGCAGCTGGAGAGGTAGATGAGGAAGGATGGATGTTCACCATTCCCGTGCAAATGCAGTGCTTGGGCTCCTTCCTGGCTAAGAATATGCTTTTGCAAATGTGCTTGTGAGTACATTTTATTTAGGAGAAAATTGTCTAAATTCTTAAACATAAAATCATGTAGGACTCCCTAGAGATTCCACAAGAGTACCAGAACTTCAGAAGAAAACTCTTAACGCATCTTGTTAAATGGCATTGGTCAACCTCAGACCTAGTTCTTTCTTCACTAACTTTCAAATATATTGACCTGAAACTAATTTAAACTTCATATTACTTAGATCATAACCACTCAGAATCTCCTTCTGCCCAGGTTTGTAGTTCTCTAATTTAGAGTGAATCTACTATAAATTTACATTTACGAAATCATTGACTCTCCAGTCTTATTCTGACGTTACACTGATCTGATTCCATTTCATTTAAATCACACCAGCAGAAAGTGCTCTTAAATAAGTGTATTTAAATAAGAACTGGCATATTGCCATTATGTCAGGTGGCTGTTCTGGGCTTTAAAAAAAAAAAGACATCCAATGTCTCCCACAAGAAAAGAAAGGATTCAAATTAAAAAAAAAAAAAGTATTTTTTTTGTCCCACAGACGGATACTACTCTTCCACACTTATGTCCCTCCACTTCTATTTCCCATGCTGCCCTTCACCTGGAATTCATCTGTCTCTTTCTAGACAGATCACAGTTAATTTGCTTCAAGTACCCAGCCAGCACTGGTTCGCTTTCTGAGCTACTGATTCTCTCAGATACTAATACCTCAATCATAAACTTTTCCTTTCCTTCTGAGACAAGATGTAAACTGAAAAAAAAAATCCACGAAGAATCTCCTCTTGCATAAGTATGAAATTTATTATCAACATCTATGTTCAGCTCTTTTCTTGTTTTTAAGGCTTAAATAACTACTGGATTTAGTGCATCCCTAGAGTAAATGGATAGTGCCATTAAAAAATAACCAATAAAAAACTACTGGCACTTTTATGGCTATCACAGTTTGCTCATAGTCCATCATGCCAGTAAACTTGCACATCCATTTAAAAGCAGATAATTGCTTGTACAACATTCCTTTTACATAGCAAAATGCAGGTTATGCAGTCAGCTGATACAGGTACAAATCTTGATGATGCAATTCATAATGTACATAAATGTAAAGCCCCAAATATTCCAAGTTTTAGGTTTACTTAGGCACCCAAAGTTGAGCTTACTTTGTCATCAGCGCCTCAGCTGGAACTTAGCTGCCTTCAGTCCTTTTCAAAGTTAAAGGAAAAAAGTATGAACCTCCAAGAGAAAAATCTTATTTTCAGTGTGCTGAATATTCTAAATGTTCTCTGGAGATTTCTATTGTCTTTACTATCTTGTCAGGAGCCTATTCAGCCCAATTCAAGTGCTGAAGATATGCTGAATTCAAATGAATCAGTCAATGAATGGTAAAATGCATACTTTTTTATCTAATAGATATCTATCCCATGGTGTTTTTATTTTAACCACCTATTTAAACAGACTTTCATTAAAAAAAATCAAAAAAACCCTCTGATCCTTTTGAAAGAAGGTACCAGCTTTTGGCATTGCACCAAAACATTCAAAACTAGTTGTTTGAACCAAACACCTGAATCATTATTGGTTCTTACAATGCCAACCACCACTACCAAGGCACACACCAAAACTCTTGGAGCATTCAATTCTGCAATCAAGAGTAGATATTAAAAATGAAGTATAGAAAGAAGGATAATGTAAATAGAGATTAGCAAGGGATACTGGATGGTTCAGTGAATGCTGTACTAAGTTATGGAACACAAGTTAAATACAGACAAGTCACTCCTATCTGTTTATTGGTCAACATAAGAAAGATCAGCGATTTCAGCCTAGTTTGCTAACAGAAAACTATGCAGACTACAGCTATAGATACCAGGTGGCATTTAGGCAAAAAGACATTTGGACAAGAAGACAAAACCCTGAGATCTCCTGAGTTAATGGAGAATGCTACTTTAAGTCAGGGTTGCCAGGATTTCAGATAGAGTTTTACAGCTAAAATAATAAATACTTTACAATTCAGTTTGCTATATGTATAGAAAGCTGAGTGTCTCTCAGAGACACCTAAGAACTGTAAATACCTGACTTCAAACTAGGGAACTTTGTGCCATTTCATTTATCCTGCTTTCCAGAGTAAACCTACCATGCCTCTAATCTGGGCTTCTGATGCAGTATTTAGCCAGTCTCACAGTCACTGTGCAAACCTCATGACCCATCTATATTACATACAGTCTACAGCACAAAAAGTTCAGAAAAGTTTCCTCCAGAGCTAGGTACAGAAACATAAGACATATGAAGGAAGGCATCTTAACCTTTACTATCCTTTCTATGGTGGTTGGCTGCAGAAACATTTCTGGTTTTCCAAAACACTCATGTGCAAACTTGAATTTAAAAAGTCAATTAATATAGTGGGTCAACTGTATTTTAAATTACTCTGTCTGTATCATCCTGAAATTCCCTGACTATGCACGTTTATTGACAATAGGAAAACTACATTGCCTTCTAAAGATAAAAAATGCATATCATGTTATCATTTACAGCTAATTGATAAGTTAAATTAAGAAAGTCTTATAGCAGGTCAAAGAAATTTTGTCCACTATATTTTGTTTCCAAAAGACTCATGCAGAAACTTCCACAAAAATAGCACATTCACTGAATTATATCAAACAAAAGATGTCAATCTTGCACTGTTTGATCAAAATGTTCCAGCCCACATCAGCTTTATTATAGGCAAAATTGCTTTTGTAATTTGGGTAATGTATTGGCAGTTTAGGGTATTTTTTTACTCTTTTTTTTTTTTTAAATGACATTTCAGAAATTAAAACAAAGGAGATTTGAGTTGCTAATATCATTCATTAGCCTTCATTTCAGTCATAGCATAGATTTGCTCATATTCTTTAGAATAACAGCAACATAATGCTAAATGTTTCTGTAGAGGCACTCATACAGAAATGCAGAAAGCTAAGCAAGGCTCTTTTGAAAATTCTACTGGCTCCCTCTACATGACCAAACTACAAACAGACTGCATTTAATATTGATCTAGCTCACTAGTAAGGAGAAACAGTATACACAGTGAATTCACCGGAGAAGAAAAATCCATAGAAGGATATGAAAAACAACCAACCCAGGAATCAAACACCATATCCAGCTCTGAAGCACAAAGTTTTCTAAAGTTACTTGTGGGGTTCTTTTCTCTCTATTCTGTGAATTTGCTTCCCCTGCCCATGGTCTGAGCTGCTCAGTGTTTCCCCTCTCCTGATTTAGTCTTCTTTTTGCCTTAAGCAAGCTATTTATGCTGAGGTGTAATATTGTACATACTCATCAATTTCTTTTAATCTGTGAGCTATTAACTGTTAGTGACACATCATTACCTAAATAGAGCCAGTGGATCCAGGTGGGAGGGTAAAACATAGACAAACTGTTGGAATCTGAGGATTCTACTAAGAAAGGTGCTGATGATGAACCACTGTCTTGTAAAAGCCTAATCTCTACAAATAGAACAAGGACCAGTACTCAATTTCACCAAGACATAGAAAGAAAGAAAAACATCAGAAAGCAGTAAACTTTAGAGTTGCAAGTCTTGCTCTCAAGACTTCCATGCCAGAACAAGGCATATGTAGAAGACATACATATAATCTCAAAATTGGGAAGTCTGCTTTGTTGGTTAATAATTGGGTTCATATTAATTTGGACCATATTTCCTGAAAAAATGGTCTTGAAATTTCAATTACAACCATATGTGAACTCAGAGCATATGAGAGGATAAAACTGATTTTGTTACTGAGTTATGAAATATCTAACCCAACTTAGAGACATTTCTCAATATATTACTCAAAACATTTATGGTTTAAAATTAGTTGCATTTTAATTTAGTTCTGTAAGCCATATATCTAAGTAAATGAAGCACAAACAGCCCTAAGGACATGTAATTTTCTTTTTGGAAATAGTGAAAGAAAAGTATTTTTTAAAAGCAGCTAAAACCAGAAGTCAGTTAGATCTCTATATTTTTAATAAGTGTGCAGTTTCTCTTTTGTACTGTTCTCTGAGGATCATGGCTATCAGAAAATGTGCTAAAGGTACTAAAGGTTTTATGAATCTACCCCAAGGCCCTGAACTAAAGAGACTTTAGTCATGGGCTAAAGTCAATGAGCTTGAAAAATACGGTTGCTGCTTTGTCAGCTCACTGCTGAACCTTTTGAGACAAATTTTCAGAAATCATGGTGAACTTGACAATTGACTTTGCTGTAGGTAAGGTGAAGGTGAACAATACATGGCAATTCTATGCTAATTTAAAGCAAACCTGAGTGCAAGATTATTTACTTTGTATTTACTGACAGTAAAGAAATGTGCACTTGCAAAGATCACGTAGCTTCTGTGGGTCTGTAAGGTCATATCGTGCCTTGAATCATGCTAAATTTTCTTAAGTGAATTCAAAACCTAACAGTCTGAGTTGGTATTCAGTAGATTCACTTTCACAAACTCCTTGTGTATCTTTGGTGAAGCTTAATTTGTTTTCACCTTAGTTTGACGTGGCAGCTTTAACGAAAAATTCCAAACATTTTAAGCTGAATGTGTTTAAACATTTTGTTTTAGGTCAGATGCACTTAACACAAACACTTTCAAGTCAACACCTTTCACTTCATTCTACCGAAGCTATTGCAGTACAATAGGAAAGCAGCTATTTCACCAGCCTGCTATCCCATTTTCTTAGGGAGGTTCACAATTCCCAGAACACTCCTGTAGCTGAGCCTGAGAAAAAAATCACAGAAGGATGACAGTAAGGGAAGCCATATGAAATGTCTGACCACCAAAGAGGGGAAAGACTTGAAGAACCTGTACAGAGTTGCTGCACCAACTCAACATTGACACACTGTGACACTGAATAATACAGAGAAAAAAAAGTCAGTTTGGCTTGATAACTGAAATTGCTTGTTTTTTAAAATGTCATCCACCACAAGCTAGTATATTGTATAAGTAAGAAAAAAAAAGGAAAATTTTAATTCATTTACAATACTGAAATTTTCCTATGCAGAATGTTTGTATTACACAGAGCTTTCTTATACCGAGAATTTGTTTCAATGGAAAATTCCTTTTTATTCCTATTTAACAACAACTTTGTGAAACTGGTAGAGAAAAGAACAGCTAGGTCATCTAGAGTTATTAATGCTTACTTTTTTCCACTTCTATAACAAGAACAGGATTGAAAATCATGAGAACTGACTTGGGAAGTCCTATGTAAAATAGTACTAAGATTAACATGAAACCCCAATTTTAAGCAATATTGTGGGTTTTTTTTTTAAGTAAATAGTCACTGTTCAGATATGACTTCAATGGCAGTCTTTAATATTCATTAATTCTGTATAAATTCAGAGTTCTGTCAATAGTACTGATTTGTGAAAAGTGGTTTAAAATAAGAGGGGAAAAAAAGCGTGATCCTAAAATGAATTCAAGTTAATTTTCTGCTTTGCTAAGAAGAGTTAGATTTTTACTTTAGCAGGTAAAAATCTAACTCTTATTCTGATCTTGACTACCCAATCCAAAAGTTCCAAACCCTACAAAACACTGGGGTAGAAACATACATTCCCTGTCCTGGATTTCAAGAACCAGCAAGAATATGCCTGTAAGTTTTCAAAGAAATGGAGAGCAATACACCTGGCAATCTTCTTTTCCTTAAACATCATCTCTACAAGTTACTGAACAAATACAGTGCCTCAGCTTCCAGAGGAATTTTGCTGTCTCCTCCAAAGAGATCTGGAGAAATTCTGACTTGAAATAAGGATTTCACCATACGATTACTATCTAAATAACTGTGATGGTCTGGACCTTAATCATTGTTCTTCAAATCGCTGTCATTCAAAAAAATGTTTGTCATAATAAACAAAAAACCTGAGAAACACAGCTTCTACAGGCAATAAACTAAGCTGATCTCTAAGTGTAACCTTCTGAGCCTGAAGAACCCATGCTACTGCTTTCCACTTGAACCCAGTGAAGGGTGAATAACCTAACTTACACCATTTTTTGTAGAAAAAACTTTTTTTTTGAGAGAGAGTTGGAAAATTTGTTGTAATTTGGCTAGATTATAAGTGACAGTAGGAAAAAAGTAGAAACAGCTTTAATCACACATATTAGCCTGACTTTGACATTGACTGTGCCCATTTATATCAAAACCATGGCTGTCAAAACTCTGAAGTACATTTTAAAATATAAGTAAGCACAATTTAAGTATGTTTGTCCATAATTTATCTTTTTATAAAAGAATACTTTTATGTTTAGCGAATATGAACATAACAGACAAAATCCCATTTAAATTTACCCTTATATTTTACACAGTGTGCTTAAGAATAAGCAGATTGGTAACTAGCTGGCATAGAAGATAATTTGGACTGTGACTTTATTTTAAGAATAAGCTCCTTTTAATTTACAGGTGTCTTCATCCCAAAATACTGCTGTTAAGAAATAAGTACAACTAAATCTCCCACTGATATCCTTTTTTTTTTAATTAAAATGATCACTTATAACATTTTGCCTAGTTAAGAGTAATAAGAATAATGTTTAAAGATTTATTATCCTTGATTATTTAAGTGTTTTAAAATTTCTTTATACTCATCATGGATCAAAAAGTATAATTTCTTGTCACTGCTTATTCTTGGATTCTTTTACACAGAATGGAGTCAAGCCAGGAGGACTAAAATAAATATTTCAGATTGTTTTCAGAAATTACAAATAGATGAATACAAAGGTTGATCTCTGTTCTATAAACAGCCTCCACTGTCTTTGATGGGTATTCTCTTACATACCTGAGTAAAAAACATGGGTTTTAAATTTTATTACATGGAATTGTTTCAATATTGAGATATTCTCTCCAATGTTCTTGTGTCATTTATTATCTCTTAAGGTTTGTGCTCAGCATCAGTGAGTGACAATTTCTTTGAACAAAACAAGTAAGCTTCTTGACAGAAGTTCCTACTTGTCCTTTTTGTTAAGGTATGCTCTGTGTCTTGCTTTATGTAATTTTAGGGAATTAAGAATTGACTTTTATAGGCAGTGTTGCTCTTATTCATAGCCAAAGAGCTTGTCACCTGACTTCATAAGTGTCCTATATCATGTCAGTGATGGTGTCAGCTATCTCATGTTAGCTGGAGATGCAAGAATACTTCCCCTGAGAGTGAATGGTGTAGTTGTTCCCTCCTAGGAAACAGAATACTTGCTTTCAAGCTGCTGAAATGTTATATAGCAAAAAACGCAGAGACAATTCAAAGCATATCAGTAACCACAACACAATTTCATCAGGAAATTTTCACCTATACTCAACAACTATAGTGCTCAAGTTTTAGTAAAACTAGAATTCCTTAAATGTCAGTGAGCATACTAACTATTTTCACTTCTGATCCAATTTCCACAAGTCACACGTAAACAGTGAAACGTAAAGCATGTGAGTGAAAAATGGAATTGTTGACTTACCTATTTGTTCTTTCTTCTTCAGACAGATTTTACTATTAGTGAGAAAAGCCTTAACGTGCAGAGACAGAGAGGAACTCTTATCTAATGAAATATTATTTCTAAACACATATGCTTCACTCCTTGGAGAAAAATCTCAAAGAATATAAAATCATGAGAAATAATACCAAAAATTACTATAAGCTACAAGAACCACAGCTCCCTTTTTTCTTTAATTTCTTTTTCTTGTTCCATGTCTTGTTCTTCATCCTTTGTCTTGTTGCTTCAAGACTGCCTAGACAAATAACTGTTGAAGAATTCTTTACACATTTCCCAAAGGGGACTGCATCTCAGAAAGCCAACTTTATCTTGATGTCTCAACTCAACAGAGTAATATCTCCTTTGAAGTAACTTGTCGGATGGATTGAGGCCTAGAAATCAGCTGGAAGGGAGTATAAGTTAACCTCTTGACATGTCATCCAAAAAAGCAATATGTTTGGATGGAAATTTTAACAGCTACCTGAATATAATTCATTAAAGTTATTGTCAAGAAGAGATAATAAGGAAGCAGTTATGTGGTTCCAGTAATAAGCTACTGAGTGCTTAAAATGTTATGATAGATGTTTCATGAATTTTAATAGACATAAATGCAAAATGTGCTAGATACAGAGTAAGTGCTTTTAATATAAGAAACTGCTCATCAGTGACATGCACTGGGTAGGTGTTTTTAATGTTATCAGCTCTTCAAAAAAAGCACATTGAAAAATGAATTACTGTTCTTATAACATTAATGAAGAATAATGTTGTAGCTAAGTGCTTGTTAGACTTCTTCATCAAGATTGAACTTATGAAGCAATGATTTGTTGCAGAAAAGTAAAGAATCTATAAAATAGTCCACCTTTCTGAAACAGTCAAACAGCTAAAACTAATAAACACTTATAGAATGTTTTTTTTATAGATGCAGTAAAGGAGGGGTTGTCAAAATGCCACAGATGACTCAGAAACCACGTTCTGTGAACTTGTATTTATGCAAATAGGCAGATATCTCAGCTTCTTTACTACATATGAAAAACACAAAGGCTCTGTGCTCTTGTACTGTTCCCAACTGTCTATAATCACATTTCACCGATCTTAATTCTTAAAGACTAAGATAAATACTTGTGAGGGATTTATTCCAGATTTGCAGCAGAACAAATATATAAATGTATCAAAATAATTTTAATTTATGCAAAATTTTAATTTGTCACTCTTTTAATTTCCTCCCTTTCTTCTTTCTTTCTTTCTTTCTTTGATTGAATAAAAGGCAGTCAAGTTTCCCTAAGCAGCTTGGCTCTCCTAATCACAGAAAACTGAGAAATAGGATCAGATCTGACTCTCACTGAAATTAATTGCACTTTTTTAATAATGTAGAAGCGTTCTATTCATAATATCTATTATTATGAGAGGGACTGAAAGAAACTTGGCAATTCACCTCAACATGTGTTAGACCTACTGCAATGTTCATTAGCTGTGTTAGTGAGAACCAGACATCCCATTCAAATTTTACTCTTTGATTCTGTTTTCCCTCTTCCCTGTTTTTTAACTCATGTATATTCATTTTATTAAAAAAAAATCAACACAAATGTATTAAATGAATTCTTTATGAGTATATATTAGGTCAGAATGATGACTGTGAGCATGTGATGTATTGATCAGAAAAGTAGTATCTACCTGCAGAGAGATGGCAATTTGTTTGGTTTTCCTTGAAAAGTTTTCAAGATAAGCACAGCACCACTGATTTAGTAAGGCATTGTATTTGGAAAAACAGTCTTATGCATTTTCTTAATACATATAAATGCTTTCTGAACTACACTAGTAATGATTTTAGTATCTTTTTGCACAGACTTCTTTGGAAAAAAAACCCTTAACTTTCTATCCCCTGAAAATAACTTTTCCAACTGTAATGTTGTAATAGAAAGACTGGAGTACTTCTCTATAGAATTTTCATTGACAAGCACTTCTAAATGCTTTCCACAAACATACAAATAAAGGTTCATCACAAGAGCATTATATATTAGAAACAGAGAATTCTAAGAAACAATGGCAAAAAAAAAGTGAAAAGAAATATCTTTTTACATTGTCTAATCATAATTTTAATCTGTGTATAAATTTAGAAACATTATCAACTGATCAGTGCTGAATTACTGTTATTTTTTTCTAATGTTGAATGCCACAATGGCTTTCTTTACAAAGAGCTACAGACCAAAATTTCTTTCCAGAAAGCTCTTAGTACTAAGTCAAATAGCAACTTAATTAATGGTTATCCTAATTTGACTGGATTTGTCAGTAATTAGGATTTTTTTAAAAAAAAATTTGTTGAAATATTGGCTTGTGCCATCTGCTACCATCTGTGTGGTAATTTTCATAGAATCTGATTACAAAGTTTAAAATGACTGTATATATCCCAGTTGATGATAGATTTATATATTTTTTCCAACCTAAATGATTCTATGAGTCTATGACTATTTTCATTAGCAATTTCCTCTTTGCTCTGAATATAGGGTATAAACTAGTGATAAAAGCATTAGGAAAAGAAGGTGCAAAATAAGAGGGGAAATGGTGCAGAAGACCAGCTAGTTCAGCACTGTGCTTTCAAGAGCAGCATAGAAAAGCAGGACTGCTATGTAGTAATCTCTATGCTAACAGTCACAGCTTCCAGTGACAGACTTGTTTGGGACTACTGGAACTAAAGAAACTGCCTTATCACAGAAAGTCCTTGATGTATTTTTGTTTCATTAAAAAAAAAAAAATCAAACTATCATCTTCCTGCTGCTTCTTATGGCTGCATAATCATATATTTATAAAAATACATTCATATCCTCTCAGGCATTTTTTTTTTCCTAGCTTGCCTATCTGCTCCATGTAGGAAGGTAATCCACACTTGTAATCCTCCCTGTTGCAGTGACCTGTATCCTTCCTATTTAAGCTAATCATGAGGAACGGGAACTAAACACACATGCAGCTTTCAAGAAGTGGAGAAACAATGAATGCATAATAACATAGTGCTGTTTTGTGTTCTGGTCTTACCGGAACCCCATAGCTACTAACATCCATTGGGAATCCTGGTCACTTCTGAGCACTGAACTGTTTTACAAGAGCTGTTTACAATGACTGCACAATTTCTTCAGCTCAGTGCTAACAGACTCCATTGCTGCACTTGCATAATTAAGGTTATTATTTCTAGCATGAGTTACTTTGTACATATTTAATTCCATCTACCATTTTACCATCCAGTCATGGAGCATTTTGAAACCCTTCAGAAAACCCTCACATACAGCACTTCATTTGATTTTCCTAAATAATCTCATTACGTTTGCAAATAATATCATATCAGTATTCATCTTCCTCTCTCAATTATTTATGAATATGTTAGTAGAGATTCCTGTGGAACCACTTTTAGGGAGCAGTAAAGCAGAGTTTTACTGTCAGATGACTGCCATTGCAGCCCAGTTCACCAATATGAATGACATTACATTAGCTTTTATATATTCTTCTCCAGAAGAAAATTGTATTCAATTGCTTTGCTATTACTGATTAGAACAGTCATATCCCCACAAGATATGACTGTAACACCCACTTTCTGTCATGGAAAAAAAGTTATGAGGATAATTTAAATCACCAGTTCAGAAATGTGATGAAGTCATCTTGCTTCTCAAAAGCTGAATGAGAAAAACATAAAAGTAAAATAAGAGAAATTTAGGACACGATATACATGAAAAAGTTACTTTCAGTTGCTTCTTCCCATTAAAATATTTAAAAGGCCTAGTCTACTTCTTCTGAAAAGTCCTTTTATGAAAGATTTGATAGGGCCAGTATGAGCTAAACACACACAACTCCCTTGCATATAAATCAGGATCTATTAATTCAAGAGAATCTATTCTTATAGATCTAGCACATCCTGGAGGTTGTTTTGTCCCTATTGGTAAAATGAGAGGTTACATGCTTGCAGCAATATCTGCTTCCTACCCTCCAAGAGTCCTCTTGTCATATTTAGTATTTTAGATGATCTCCTGCTCCCTGCTCTCCTTTAAGAGTTTAGGCTGAAGGATGAGAGGGAACAACTTCAGACCATTCCAGACCATTCCCTTGGGCTCTGCTTGTAAAATCTTGGCAGCATACTAATGCTCAGAGCCAGATGATATGGAATATAGTCCCATATATACACTAAACTGACAATTATCTATACCTGGCATGGCAAAAATTAAAGTATCCACTGAAATATCACAATGGAAAGTCTTCTGTTTTTCATCAATATTAAAGTAAGTTTCTGAAAATATTTATGGGGCAGAGCTAAAAAAGCAAGTCTTTATCTGAAAGTCAATCTAATTATTTTTCACCACCAATTAGGGCAACTACCCTCACTGTATGTATTATCAAATTTACTTAGATAATCATGTGTTTAAGCTTTTACTGTTGCCTTTTTTACTGTGGCTATTGCAGAGCACACTGCTGTACGTTGAGAAAGCCACAAATATACTACTATTATGTATTTGATTAGTGAGGCCCCTGTTAAATCAGTTATATCTGTAAAGTACCATGAGTAGAAAGTGGGACTTAAAAATAATACAGATGAAAAGAGTGAAAAGAAAGGAAAGAAGCATACACACAAAAAACGGAAAACATCTGTTTTCTAGCAAGAGAACTTGAAATGATATTTTATTGACAGTCTGCCAAAAGACTAATGGTAATTTTCTCCTCTGTTAGCTAAGAAAGAGCAAACACAGATGAGGTTTTACAAGCAGCAAGTAGAATGCAGGCACAGAAATAAACTTTATTGCTGTCCTTCATGTAGGCTGGAAGCACTGATAGAGCAAAGCCTTCAGTCCCCAGCAGCTGACCTTGAAAGCTTTGTCAGTAGGGAGAAAGTAAATATAATAGACCCTTTAATTGTCAGCCAGCATATCTAAAGCATTTATTTTCACTTTAATGAAGGTTTGAGCTTTAGTTTGCTGTGTTAATATAATAATTGTCTCCCATGCCTCAGATAAGCAGGTTCAGGCCAGAGCTAGAGAAGAACTTACAAAAAAGCACAGCATTCCCTTAGCTGGCATCTCCTAATATGTATGCTCTTCATGATACCCAATGGCTTTTCCTCATGCCTGAAACTCCCTAAAACTGGGCCTCAGATATATTCTAGGTTCAGCTTATAGCTTTTTTTTTGGGGCCAAATTCAGGAGAAAAGAAGAGTTGTGATGTATATAACTGAAGGTACACATGTTTACCCAGAAACCTTTCCAACATTTCCCTTCAGTTGTCTGAAAGATCACTTCCTTAACTGGTACAGATTAAGCATTCCACATCTCAAGAAGTGATGTTTCTGCCTTCCTGTAAATAACATGCACTTTCCCAGGAGGTCCTTGCTTAGATGTAGGCTAAATGAATTAATTTTGGGACAGCATAAGTCTGTGCTGCTGAAAAAAAGCACTTCGCTCTCTCTACCAGAGGTTACTTTTCTACTGTCCCTGCACCATTCCTGCCTCCTCCATATCCTGTTTTATTCTACAACAGGGTCAGAAAACTGCAGGAAATTAACAATTAACAATTTTGTTAATGGATCACTTTAGTTAAATTCACCACACAGACACTTGAACATTTGTGCTGGCAGCAAAGCCATGGGCAATGTAAGAGCAGGACTAGGAGGCAGGAAGACAGAAGAACACAATTTTTAAAGTACCTGAAAAATTTTTTAAGAGACAGATGAAATTCTGCAGCACAAACCCCAAAGAATGGTATGCACACATTTGAAAAACGATCAGCAGTGGCCCTGTTGGTTCCCTTTACATTCCCAGCTAAGTCACTCCTAACACTGAAGGAGTGGAAATCACTTTCTCAGAAATATTTTTGAGTCTTAACATCTGTCAGCACGTGGGAAAATACCCACTGCGTATTTCTGAGTTTTCTTTAAAAAAGCGAGTCATTGACCTTGCCCTGGGTGCTCCTAAGATTACAAGTGAGGGCAAAGTACAAATTACAAGTGAATAATTTTCTTCAGAGCAGGTGGGCAAGGTGACTGGAGGAAGAGGTGAATGGCTTTGCCATCACTCTCCCAGTAAGCCCATTAATGTGATGGGGCTTACATGGTATAACTTGGTATATATAATGGTATAAATAATTTAACAGAGAATGAGAAATCAGAAGCATCTTTCATAACTGGCTTCTGGGGCTGTACAGAAGAAATTATGTTCTATCCCTTAATTACTTTAGCTCTCCTGATTATGTTTTGCTTTCAAACCTGAACCTTTTTCCTAGCTGAGCTGTTTTCAACCTTGCTTCACAACACAGTGCATAAAACAAGATACAGGATGGTATTAGTGCAGTTTCAGGACTAAGTACTGAGGACTCTAGTGAGAGTCCCTCAGTAAAGAAGCATTTTTCCTTTTTTTGCATGCTTTCTGTTAGCAACTCGTAGATTGTAATCAGAATTTGATTGAAAAGGGCAGGTATGCTTTCAGTTTTGTGGCACAGCAGCAGACCCCGTTTCTAGGAAACTATGTGAAAAGGGGCCTTTAAACTTATATTGCTGAATGAGAAGGAGTCCAATGACTTCCTGTTGTAAATCCGCAAAGTATAGGCAAAATTTTAAAATAATTATTTATAATTATTTCAAATTTTATGCCACGATCAGAGGAGAGTCTCTCACTGAACTTGCAGTGAAAGTAGCCTACTGATTTGCTGCATGTTCTCTATGGTAAAGCTCTATTGCATATTTTTAGTGGGCTGTCAGCCACACCTAATAAGAAAAAAAAATCAAACTCTCACCCAATTCATAAGAGCTATGTAAGAAAACAGGCCAAATAAAAAAATCTTACATTTTGTGTGGAGCTAAAAAAATCTATAATTTTAACAATTTTTCATTACCAATAACAGCAAAAATGGAACAAATAGTATATTCCAATAATTCTTTTCACCAGACAGTAAGAAGTAAATACATGGAAATGTATGAATGATTTGCTTATCACAGTAGATTTTGGAATAACCGTAAGACCACAGCTGTAGATTGTGGACTTCGTAATAGAATGCAGTTTTACAAGCAGTAGCTTTCAAAAGGATGTATAGTCTTCATTTAAGACTTTCCTGCTGTTTAAAATTCATGTGCAAACTGAAAATATACTGTAATTGAACACCATTGTTGGTTCTTTAATATATACAGTTTCCCTCTTATTTACCAATAATCTGACAGAGCCTCTTGTCATACCCTGGATTTGTAGAATACTTTGACAAGAAAGAAATGCTTCAGTAACAGGTGTTGCATATGCCAAAAAGAATAATTTAATCATCTGTAATGAGCACATCTGTAGAACAGGAAAGTTTTAAAAGATGAACATAGAAAACAAGGAAAAAAGATTAAGGATTATAGAGAAGAACAGAGAAATGAAATTGAATGAGAAAATAAAAATGGGAGGAAAAATAAATGATATAGAGAATGGATGAATAAGTAGATTGACAAAAGAAGGAGAGGCACCTGTAAATACAATCTGTGAAGGGGTACTTCACTGGAAAGTAAGCAGAAAATCCTCAAAGCCCAGTATACTCTTCCTAATTGAAAAAGGTGGACACCCAGCTAGCAAAGCTGGTTCACACATTCCCTGGAGAATTATATACATGTATACTACCACGATACTCTCTACTCCCTAACATTCTGCAATTCATAACGATTTCTTATGACAGTCCCACATTTGAGTGTAATTGAATTCAGTGTGATTTCTCTGTGAATTATTGCCTACAGAAGCAAAACTGTGTACTAGAAAAGTGACCTAAATCTCTCCTGCACTGTATACCACTAGTTGAGCAATCTTTCACAGCAGCTTTCAAAAAAGTATTATCCTCTATCTTTTCATATTAAACAAAAGTATCAGATTGGAAAATGAGAGCCAGCTATATACCAGTTAACATTATTATTATTATACAGTATCAATTAATAAAATCTCTACAGTCCTACTCTACTGACTCATATAAAAATCTACAAAATTTATTTTCAGAAATGATAGCAACACAATATAAAAAACGCTCAAACTCCAAAAGGTGAAATAATATGTAGGACTGCACCTGCCTGCAACGTAGCAAAAAGCATATTGCATAATAAAACCAGCAGCCTTTAGAGCTACAGGTACTTGGATTTTTTCAGATTCTAATGTTTTGGAAGCATTAAAAGTGTGAAAAAAATGGAATTTCAGTTAAGTCAAGATATTAGCTCTTAACATTGCAGCAGTGAAAACCAGGGAAATGTAGCACACCTGTATTTGTTCACAAATCATTCAGAAACTGTTATTGAACTGTAATGTAAATTTTATGGGATGAAGTTCTGTCTTTAAGAAATACTGAGGAAAAATCCCATTCAGTTCAACAGGAGTCACTGCTATTTATAATTAATGCTTTATAGTTTGCAATTAAAAGGTAACAATTACTCCCTTCACTGAAAGGGAGAGTTGGTTTGACGGTTTTTATTTTATTTTTTAAATAATTTACTCTCAGGTAATTTTTAGGGATTAGCTCATCAGTTTTGTATATAATATATAGGAGCTGTATAGCCATCAACTTAGTTTTTACAGAATGATTAATGCCAAAAAATGCTGTGCATTCATGTTATTTGAACCAACAGAGTTCACTGCAGTCTTATTTTAAAATTAGTTCCTCAGCCAAGAACCCTAATACTGAAACCATAGCAGCTATTTCTGTTCATAAAATAAGTTTTCCCCTTTCTCCTGGTGTCAGCTGCAACATTAACCTACATGTACCTGCAGTTTAGAAGGACCATTCATTTCACTGCCTGACAGACAATTTTGTTTCGTAAGCTTGCAGGTCTGAAGAACACAATGAAGTGATTTAAAGATGTACAAAACCAACACTTCAGCAATGGTATTTTCTGACTGACATGAGAGAGAATTTTGAGTGGTGTAAGGTTTTATGAGGATATAAATCTTCTAGCCTGGCACAAAATATTCAGTATGCTACATAGTTCCACACAAACAGCATGAACAGTCTCCATAAGATTATTAATGAGACACAAGCTCAGTAGTGACCTGATATCTGATTAACATTTTGAAATATTAAAATATTCTGTACTTCAAACAAGGAAGACCACAAAATGCCACCTCTTCTGCAAGACAGGACAATAGCTAAAGGTGAAGATATGACCAAGTGTAGAAAAAATTGCTACCAAACTCTTGGCTCTGCCCAGCCAACAGCTATTCATTTGATCTGTAGTGAGCAGAAGACAGGCTTCAGGATGCACTCAAGGGAAAATGAGAGGAAGAAGTGCAGTATTTTATTCACTAGGTCAAAGTAGGATAAGGTGCTTACATTCACATCTTCCTTTTTCTTCTCTCAAGCTTGTTTATGTGTAGTTTAACTTTTTTTTCAAAGCTATCTCTCCAAATTCAAGCCAGATAGCTTCATCCTGATATTGCCACTGTTACCAGTCTAGGTATAACAAATAGTATTGCAGTCCCAACACTGATGTTATATTAACATGACTAACTTCTAAGCAAAACCCCATTATGTTGCCTAATAATCAAGTATTTTTTAAGGACTGCTAAGAGCAATAATTCTTCATAATCTAAAAATTAAAACATTTTGTCTGGTTGTTGAAAAAGCACAGTGAGTGCAGATAAGAAAACATTGTAGTACTTACCATACTGAAAGCTCACAAAACCCTGTTCGGTACACAAGCACCAAAGGGAGATGGAACTAATCACGAAAGTTCAATTCTAATAATAAAAAGACTACAAACAAACTGTAAAGAAAAATAACTTATGAGTATTTTATATCAAGGATATTTTGTAGAGAGGTTATGATGCTTTTGTATGAGAACAAGAAGAACTTATAACTGCTAATTCAATTCAGTACATATATTTCTCGCCTTTGCAATCTCCTAATTGGAGGTTTATTACTTTGTGTTTGCAGATTCTCTTTTGATCCAAAACTTGCTTAAAAATGAAACCTAGAAACCATTTAAATTTATTTTTATGACACATCGTTTAGTCCAAAAGAGATTAAAAAATGAAAACACCTGTTATATTGTGGTTTTATTCCTGGGGTTTTTCCCTATGTTAGTAATTCTGTTTTCAAAGGGATTTTCTGATTTTAGTAAGGAAGTTAAGAAAAAAAGCAACATTGCTTTTCTAGGGAAAAAGGAATTTACAAGCAGCAGGAAATCTCATTACATTTCTGCTCAAAAAGCTGTTTGTCTTACATTTGGAAAGCTTTTTCTCACTGGGACTTCATCAGTATAAAAAAACCAGTGTCCTTTGGCAGACCAACAAAATGTTTATTAGATTTTTCATGATGTTTTACATTTTAGTAAGTGGCAATAGAAAATATTTGTGCTTATAAATGACAAATTTTTACTTTTTAATTTTTTTTTTTTTTATATAAAAGGAAGCTATCTTTATGTCTTTGTACCTACAAGCATTTTCTTTATTCTATTGAAAGGTCTGTCTGGATTTAAGTATGGTTTAGATTAAAAACTTGTCCCAAGAAAACTCTGTTTTTTGATACAAATACTGTATTTTTGTCTTGTAAAATCATTAATTGTGAAATCTACTAGCTAATGACAAATTATAACTGTAGATCCTTGTTTTTCTCTGTGGATTATAAAACTATTAAGGAATGTTATGTTAATGTCTTTTAACTACTAACAAATACAAATTACACTTATAGAGTTTGTTGTTTTGCTTTGTTTCTATTTGCATAAAGCCAGTGCTCTGGCCTGCAAAACCTGTTAAGAAGTGAAAGAAAAAAAACAACCCAAAACTCAAGTCTACCATACTTACTATCAATAATTTTGTTGACACCATTCAGGAATTCCATAGACTCAAAATAAAATCACAGTCCTTTTTCTCCTTTCAGAATATAGCCTCTTAATCCAAATAATATCAGAGAAGTTAAAATTTAGTCCATTCATCTGGCAAATGTTTCCCTCTGTTTCATAAACATGCATATCACAGAGAAAAATTGTTCAATTTAAGGTTTTTTTACATGATTAGAGTGTAAAAAATCATCATAAAAATATGGTTATTTTCAGACTTAATAATGTCCTTATTGCCATGTATCACATTTACATAAACCACAGATTTAGCAAAAACAATTGTGCTATAACCAGCCAGTAAATACAGTTAATTGTCTTGGAGGATTATAAATCGAAATTTTTGTAGTACAAACAATTGTGTCCCAACAGTCTCACCACAAGCTGAAGGCAAAATGTCAAGAAAACCAGAAGGAGGACACAGGGGAAAAACGTGTGACAGCTTATCAGAAGTGCTGGTTCAAAAGTTCTATGGCTACTGTATATAAAATAGCCCATCTAGAATAATGCAATACTACAGGTACCATTTCCTCTGTGTTTGTTTACAAACTGTAGAATACTTTTTAATATTTTAGCTCAAGTTATGTCCTATGGGAAGGACATAAAATACATCCTAGAGTATATGATGACTTTTTACACAATGATAATTAATCATCACATTTCATTAATAAATTATCAAGTACTTGCAAGCTGTCCACAATCTTTTTCATCTAGTTTGCATATTTTATAATGGTGGAATAACATTTTAAAAAGTTTGAATAGGCACTTACTGGAATTACAGTTAATCCTGATACAGTCTAGATGGGGAAGAATAGATGAAAAATGAAAATTTATCCTTCAAGGTAATAGCTGCAGACATCCAATAAAATCACAGTCCACCCTTCCGGGGACAGACACATGCAAATATGGCCACTCCATATCATCAGTCTTTACATACTGTTATAACCCAGATATACTGCGATAAATCTTTATAAATAGAAACGACAAATAGGGTAAAAATGGCCAATTTCAAACAAAGCTACATGGTGACAAATCTAAGTGAAAAATTAGGATTAAAAGTCAAAGATGCTTAACTGAGGCAGGCTGCAACTTTCTCCCCATCTGTGAAAGAACAGGTAATTTTTCTCAATGCAATTAAAAAGTGCTCCGTCACAATGGGTCATAGAGCAAGCCAGGCCACAATCAGACATCTTGGACAACTTGTGGATAGTATACCTCAAAGGCTTATCTTCAAAAACGAAGTATTAATATTACTTAGGCCTGCAAACAAGGTTTTGTGGTTTTTCATATCCTTAATGTATAGATTTAAGAAATAAACCATGACTACTTTAAAGCTACATTAACACACAGAAAAAAAAAAAAAGTCACATATTTATAAGTATTATTAGAGAAAGAAGAGAATCTTTTCTATTTTGAGATTATGTTCTTGCCTGACTCAAAAAAAAAAAAAAAATTAAAAAAAAGGTGGGTATTGGAGGAAAAAACAATATTGCTTAGGGCATAGATTTGTTTACTTTTTATTTACTTTCACAAACTATAGAAGTAGGCGGAGGCTGCTGTTTTGTATGTAAAGTGAATAACCTGATCTGTCCAAAATCATCTGCTTATCTACCTGCATTTATTTATTACTGAAAAAAAAAAAAAAAAGTAAACTAAAACCTACACCACGCTACTTGATTTGTACTGCTACTCCTGGTTTATACCTTTGAGGAACAGATATACCATCAAACCTAGATTTTGTTTCCATATAGCTGAGTTTGTCATGTGTCGTCAACCGCATCAGAAAAGTGGTTGCAAACAGCCAAGGAGCAGCACCTGCACACCCCCTTTACAGAAAGCACTGCGGAGCCTCCCCACCACAGCCTGCAGCAGCCCCAGATCCACACTGGGGGGGGACTGCAAGAGTCAACCGGGATACCCTTTGCTTCTCCTTCTCCCTTCTGATAGCTGAACACCGGGGCAGTATTTCAGTGAGCAACACTTTCATGAAGTGGAGGCTTGGGTGATTATTTTCTCACCCCCACTCATGCTCTCTAGAAGTCATTTATCTGCAACTAAAACAATAAAAGACTTTATTCCCTTTAAAAATAGCATTCTGCTGAATGGGAATGGCTGCACAGAATGTGCATTTTCCTGAGCATATTCCTGTTCTCTTTCAGGCCCTGACTGGGACTTATTCATAAGCGTGGCAGAAGTGCTTTTATTTCTTTCTTTATTTTCTTTTTTAACTAGAGAAAACCATACCCTAACATTTTGTCCATATTTTTAACATGGAAACCAATTTTTTTTTCTGTAAAAGGGCTTGTGCCTTCCTGTGTTCACAAGGCTGTTTGCTGAGGGCCGCAGTCTTTGGGCATTGAAGGGTTGTGTTATCATCTGATACTACAAAAATACCACTACAGAATTGCTTAAAAAAGAGGAGGTGGATTTACTATAGATTTGACACCTAAAAAAAGGAGACCAAGAAATCCATCAGTGGCAATATCTAACTGCAACATTTCTAGTCTTAAAACTAGAAAGTCTTTGATATATTTTCATGTTGTACATTAATTGGTGGAGGTAAAACTGAACTGACCTACATACATATTCTTTCTGCTTGCACATTTAAGTTGCGGAATTAATACTGTGAAGAAGTTGTGGAAGGAGACCAGCATTCCACAATAAAGAATAATTATTTAGCCCAAAAATACCACTGATGAATTTGTCTTCTTTTTTTAGAATACACAATAGTACGAAAATACCGTGATGGATTATGTTAAGACTAAATAAAGAATACAAAAATGCAAAAGAAAACAAAATAAATTATAATAATGGCCATGTATTTGTGTATGTACATATGTAAATGTTGCATTGACATGTGTTTATATATCATTTCAGTTTACTTTTAATGTTAAAACAGGTTGTTTCATAGATGTTTGCAAGCAAAAAGAAAAATGCAAGGAAAATGTTAATTTCTTGGAGGAAGAGGTTGTTACCTAGGTTGACCGTTAGCTTAACTCGTCCTGCATCCAACTCTAAACGAAGGGTATCTGCAGATTCCCTGGAAGTTGTTGCCATTAAAATGCCATAAGCTCGTTGAGACCTGAACCGTAATGAAACATCTTCAGCCTCTGTATGCATCACAACAGGGAGCTGTATTTTCATAAACATACTTCCATCATAGCTTAAAATTGTTGCCTCTGAAAACATAAGGGAGAAAATCCGTTATTAAAGAATCATACTCTGTCTACTGAAGCACCTTAATGATGGCAAATGTATATTGACTTAGCATGACACAGAAAAATTAGATATTACATTTCATTATTATTACTGAGAAACATAAACAAAGTTGGGTTTGGGTTTTTTTAGGTTTTCCCCTTGTTTTGTTTTTGTTTGGTTTAAGAGGCATATCTTGGTGTTTTTTGAAGAAATTGCTCCTTAATGACCCAGTCAGTCATTTACGCATCTTCAACCAGATTTTTAAAATCACATACAAAGCAGTGCTTGAAAAACTAGGCCTGAACAACTCAAAATAGGTCAAAGCCAGTAAAAGACGTTCAGGTAAACCTCGCAGCCTAACAAAAGGCCATATCTTACTGTCATTCACCTGGATAACCACCCTTAGGATTCTTCATGTATAAACCTATCAGCATTGCTACCACCACAGTTACAATTATCATTCAGTTAGCAAAAAGCCTCCTAAAAACAGGTAATGGTTTCCAGCATGGTTTGGATGGGGCACAGATTGCTTCATGACTACAAAAATCATGGTATAGAAGCAAAAATGTGTACATGAAGATTATGACAGCCTCAACAAGAGGACTGAGACTAGACCTGGCATATTGAGGGTAAGATCTTAAAACCCCCGAGACGAGCAAGTAACTGTCACTTTCAGACATTACAGGAAACCCTCCTGGCGAGAGGCCCTGACACAGAGCAATCACAGTCTGTTAGAGCCCAGAGCAACCAGCTACAAGTCTTCTTCTCCCAGTTTCCAGGCTGGTAACAAGACAGTAGCAAAAAGACTGCATTTCTGCTCACAGGGAGACACTGTGGTTCCTAGAAAGCAAAGGGAATGTATTTCTGAAATGTATTAGTAAGTCCTTTCTTGCAGGACAAACAAACATTGTGGCCAGTTAACCACCACAGCCTTTAGAAATGGCTCTTGGAGTTGTTGAAAACGGCACATCATGGTGGAAGAAGCTGTGAAAGAGCAACACCCTCTAACCAAACACAACAGTCAGCGGGCAGAACACCAGTAGGCTCTGTAGAAACATACTAAACCATCCATTCTTCATAACTAATATCTCTACGTGAGTGGCAAAATACACTATCTGAATGTGCCTTGTTTTTATGCACATCTGATTGTTTACCTAGCACTACCTCACTAGAGACCTTCTAGCTTCTTCCATTCTTTAACTCAGAAACTCTCCATCTCAGAAATGGTTGAAGAGTTAGATGATGAAATCGAAACACAGTGCTACAGAATTTTTCTTAGAAAAAGGTGTAATTCTGAGGGCACCTCAACTTACTGAAGAAAATGTCATTACTTGCCCAATAACAGACCAAATGAGCAATGAGCAGAAAGAGAAGACAGTAGAGAACACCTATGGGAAACATCCCTACGCTTCAATTTGCTGCAGTATAATGGAGACACTTTTCTGTAATCAAGGTGTATTATGGTCCCAACATGCAATAATATTTTCAAGGAATAATAACACTGATACTAACTTTAGCAAGTATCATAACTAATTTTGTCAAAACTGTTTCCACTGCATATCTTGTATACTGTTAAAGACAGATAAGCTCTTCAAGACTTCCAGCCTACGTGATACATAGAAGGACAAAAGGCTCCACTAATTCTGTAAGAGGCAAAAATGATAGATGATATTTTCATTAATGGAATCATAAAATGGTTTGGGTTGGAAGAAACCTTAAAGATATCTAGTTCCAAATGCCTCCCATGGGCAAGGTCACCTTCCACTAGACCAGGTTGCTTCAAACCCCATCCGACCTGGTCTTGAACACTTCCAGGGATAGGGCATCTGCAGCTTCTCTGGGCACCCTTCTCCTGTGTAAAGAATTTTAGACTTCTTTAATACAAATTTGGAGAAAATAGTTTGATGTTGGAAAAAAGGGATTACTAATACTGGTGTGAAAGTCCTTAGATCTAACAGGTTAGAAGGAAACATTGATAGGTTTTATGATTTCTATCTATGCACGTAATGATATTTTCATCATATTCAATACCTAAAATTTTTCGGTGAAGCAGGTTAAATACTTGCAACAGTCTGAAAAGAGATTTCAAGTCAAAGAGTTTTCAGTGGAAGGTGATTTGCTTTTTGACTGTTTGGGGTGTCTATTTGTTGCTTTGGGGTTTAGGTTTTCTTGTGTGTTTGTTTATTCCTTTCTTTCTTTTGAGGGGAGCAGGGAGTGAAAGTCACGAGTTCATTCCTATATCTATGTTACAATTATATTACAACTCATTCCTATATCTAGCTGTCTAGCCTGTGCATTAAAAACTCACAAGATCTTTATCAAGGTAAACATGATTTAGATAAAGAATTCTAGCAAAAAAGCTAAAGTTACATGTTAATATAAAAGAACATAAAAGATATTTTATATGGTCTATTAAAAACCACTGCACTAATACTATTCACAGTATTCATATACAGAGCAAACCCAACATTCAGCAACAATAGAAGTCTGCAGGTAACAAATTATCTTAAGATAATGTAAAAGAAAGTTGCCAGAGTCAGCATGGTTACAATTTGCCAACTTTCCTATAATTATCCAAGTTTTTTAGAAAATTACATAAAAAGGAGAGAAGGAAGTGTCTTAATTTAATTGGAGATGACCTGTGAGTATTTAACATCATGGTGAACAGACCTGATGTGATTAGATACTCAATCCTCCTAAACCAGACTGTGCCAGTTATTTTGGAAACAGATGTTCCAAGAACAGACCAAGGATACTGAACAGAAGAGCAAATGACTTGAAACCTCTGGGCAATGAGGAAGTTCCCTCATGTGAACTAGCTCCTTTCAATACGGGGAGCTCCAAGTCATCGGTTTTCTAAATTCAAAGGTATCACAGGGGAAAGAAAAAAAACCAAAACAAACACCAAACAACAAACAAAGTAAAAACAAATGCAAAACTGGTGAGAATTAATTGCTACATTGCAAGGCCTGGTTAGTAAGATGGTGAGCTTTGCAGTTATGCAAACCTTGAAGGAATGATTTGTCTAAAATTAAGATCAATTTTTGCCCCCCCCCTTTTTTTTTTTTTTTCCTTTGGACCAACTAATTCCAAGGAGGTATTTGTCTCATCTTCTTTTGAAATCTACATGGATAAATGTTCTCACATAAATGTTGTCAGAAAGTCTTTTTTCTCTTGTTCAGCTTTCTTTTAATTTTAGATCAAATGATAATAGACTATAGGTTTAGCTCAGAATCTGCTATTCATTTATATAATCAGAGAAGAATAATAGTTTTACTACCACTTCAGTGTTGGAATCATAGCACTGAAAAGCAAAATAGCAGATAATCCTTAAAAAACATCACTGACAGTCTTTTTTTGTGGCAGCAAGTACGTGTATGCAGTAGAGTTACTAAGAAGAAATAAACAGTAATACATAATACAAAGATTTATAAAAAGTTATTTTATACATTTATTCTTTGATATTTTCATAAACTTGACAATTAAAACCTTTGTTTCTTCTGAAGTAAAAACCAACCAACCAAAACACACAAATGAACCAAAACCCAAAAAAGAACCCCCTCAGTTCCCCTTCTCCATTTTTTTTCTTCAATTTGTTTCTTATTAAAATCTTCAGGGTTAGATAGAGTTCCTTGCTACATATACATATACACATACAACACTTCAATCATCTCTGTGCCTAATACCGAGGATGCAAAGACTAGTACTGACCTGAGAGTGGACTCAGGACCTTAATTTTCACTTGAGCTGCAATTACCTAAATTGCTCAAGAGACTGAGGCACCAACTCATTTCAAAACTTACCTACAACTGTTCCTACCTTCAGAAATACTGAACTGAATATTTATAGGGTTAGGCAGAATTTTCCAACCAGATTCTATTGTTCAGGTCA
This sequence comes from Myiozetetes cayanensis, assembly GCF_022539395.1. Taxonomy (NCBI): domain Eukaryota; kingdom Metazoa; phylum Chordata; class Aves; order Passeriformes; family Tyrannidae; genus Myiozetetes; species Myiozetetes cayanensis. The sequence goes on from NW_026087411.1 coordinate 20,051,242, forward strand.
CAGCTTATTTAAATTAAAAAACTATGGACTAGGCACTTGAATTTCAACGTTCTTTCTCATAAGTTTTGCAGTCAAGTTTGTGCTGTTTTAAAAACATGATGCTTGGTGAGTACAGATGCCTACTGCATATATTTCAATAAATAAAAAAGGATCTTGTTTCCTCTGAACCCCTTGTGATGCCTATGAAATCCCAAAGAGAGAATTATTTTTTTCTTGCTTTTTCAGTTTCAAAGTGTCTGCAATAATATGAAGATTCTGTTGCAGCCCACAGAGCTGTTTTTAAAGCATAAAATCACCCTCTGTGTCTGCTATCTCAGACAAAATCACAAACTTTGCCCAGAAAGTGACAGATGATGCAGTCCAGAGTCATTCTGTGAAGCATGTGAACAATCTGTATCATCTGTAATCAAGTATTCAGATTTACTCTCTAATCTTGTTTTATTTACCAGTATAAATAGAGCAGTAGTAGTGCCCTGAAAACACTCCCTGATATACACCATTTTACTCCTAGAAATTCTGTGAGTATCCAAATATGTATTGGCTGCTACTGAGTGAAGTTTAGTTTTTGTTCTATTCCCAGGCATTTGGTGTTTTCTCTATGGCAGCTACTTCGGTCCATCTGGGCCCAAAGCTGCAGCCTTGGTGAATCATAGGGAACCTTTCCATCAGTCTGATAGAAACAATTATTAGTATGTGATTTGTTACTAGATAATATGTGAATAGAAGTTGAAATGGTTTCTCCCAGTTCCTACACTGGTATTATTTCAGGACTGAGGTCCCAAGCCACATCTAGTATGCAGGTACTAGAACTTCAACATACAGGACCAATCAGTTAAGACAGTGATGGAATTGCTCTAATATTTTGAACACATGATCATATCACTTTTATTTTTCCTAATTTAAAACTGTAAAGCAACCAGATATAATGCAAGGAATGAAAGTAACATTTCTTTAATGTACATGTGTGTACACAAGTGTCTGTGCATGCACAATGTGGACATCTACAGACATTCAACTTTCAACATATTTTTGCCTCAGAAATGTCACTTTCATAAATTTTTGTTGGCATGCTTAATTTTTCTTAGCATTGTTTGATTATTTTACTATTGTTCGTTGTTCCTAGCCATCCAGTCAAGAGCATACACCTGCAAAAGGCCTTGCCAGGAGGCAGATACATATTGTGATCTACAAAGAAAGATAGGAAGCCAAATTATATTGCTGTGACATCTGTCCATCCATCTGCTGTAGTTTCCATAATCTACTAAAGCCAATCTACAGATTACTGATGTTTAACCTTACTGAAAATCCAGAGTAAAATCTAGAATAACTTTCAAAAGGATAAAATGGGCATGGACATAATATATATATACACATATATATAATTTTAAGTATACACAAATTAAAATAAGGCCAAGGGGTACTCCAGGGTTTTTTGTGTACTAATAAACTGAAAGAATTTCAGATTCTGTATTGTACACCAAACATCCAAATATGGATGTTAGCACTCCTGTTTTAGGGGAAACAGCATGAAAAATAAATCATGGTAATAAAAGGTAGCTACACACTTTTTTTTTGATGAAGACACCTTAATCATGCAATGTTAAATTTTCCAGTTGTTTAATCTCCAATATTTTATGATAAAGTTTTCTTTGCGAAACTGTATTGTTTTTTTAAATGAACGTGTTCTTGTTTTCTTTAAATTAGTTCGAACAATTATAATTGTGTTGCTTATATCACCAAATACAAAAGTTTATCAGTTACTGCACATTGGTAGTAGTTATATTAACTTTGTGTGGTACGATGCCAACACAATGCTTTCAGAATCCCAAATGCTATAATCTTACTAATGCATGACCATTTGGGATATGAATATTACTGAGAAGACATCTCCTTTCACTGCAGTTTCCTCTGGAGAGGGAAACCCAAGAGCAGGAAATGATCCCATACTGCTGAACTGCCGCACATTTTTCTGTTGGACAAGAATCAGATGTTATTGTAGAGAAGCCAACACCACCACTATAGTGCCACCATTCCCACTAGGGGCATGTGCTGGGAAAATGAAGCCCTAAACTGGATAGTGACTGAAAATAAGGCATAGGAAATGAAAAAGATAAAGGTTTCTATATAAAGTATCACCTCCTGTCCAATATATTTATGGGAAATTTTTATGATGAAGCCTGCTCAGAAGTTCTTTGCAGATTGACATGTGTTTATGTCTCTAACGCACATTTCCCGGCTTTTCATCGGAAAAAAAATGCACATCCGTTTTTTTCACTTGTGCCCTATGTAATAGGAGAGTTTGGCCACAGGGTGGTACACGAGCCATGTTTAACCGAAGGCTCCGGGATGATCAAGCAGCTCGGTTGTGCCCTCTGCCAGCTCCACTCCACCAGCAACGACAATCTGGAGAGCTCAGAATAACTGGCCATGAGCCAAAGGCATAATTTGTCAGAAAATAATACAGGAGAAACCCACAGAAAAATCGGAGAATTTTCTTGCAAATGCTAATAATATGGTGGTATTAATACTACATAAATGCACATATCTATTTACGTACAACTTGAAACATTGATTAGGGTTTCATTTTTAAACAATACATTTTTGTTTCATCTGAATAGCTAGAAAAAACGATCAAACTAGATGAAAAAAATTTACATTTCCAGTCAATAAACTTAAGGTTTAGATTTCAGGTTTAGGAGAATCTGTACTGTGTCAAATGTGAGATGAAAAAATACAACTTCTGCCATTGACACATTTTCTATTTTAATAAGAATAAAAATAAATGCCTAAAATATTAACACACTTTCTTACTGTTTGCCTGCTTAGATTAAAATCTTTTGTTAGTGCACTCCATAATTTTAAATGAATTACAGGATTTTCTACCTGTTAACTTATTTCAACATCTGCCTTCCTTGCCACTATCCACCTTTTATATAAAATAAATGGCTTTTGTCAACTTCATTGTTACCTTTTCTAGGCAAGAGGAATACTCAGGAATTTAAGAAAACTAGAAACAGTTTTCTTGGGTACTAGGATCTTTTTAAAAAGAGTTAAGTAAGAAATACCAGTTCCTACACTGATTCTTCTGCTTTGACTTATGGGTGAAGTTCTGGTCACAGATTTAAGTGATACTGTGGAATTCAAGAGTAAATTTAATTACAGACTGATATTCACATAAATAGGCAGAGAACAAGACCTCCATTTGGAATTTGAATGGGACCCTTTAGCCATGCAATGCTATTTAAAATTGCTTTCACAAAGCCTTTCAGAACTCAGCAATGTATGATGAGAGAAAAAGGAGGCATTTTCTAAGAGGCATTCAGCAATACTGAATGTCTGTCATAGGTAACTAATACTTCCTCATGCATCTTAGAGTATCCCCTAAGATCTTTCCTCTAGAGTTATTTCTTTCAGTCTAGAGCAGGGCTCCATCTCATATCAAATAAAAACCAGGATGTTTTTTTGCCTCAGGACAAATAATGATAGTTTACCATTTCTTGTGCAGGATTCTATAAAACAGAAATGCAGTCATCTCATGGAACCTACCTCTTTCACACGATCTGCCAAGGTAGCCGGTGCCAGAGCAATCACAAACATATCTGTTCCACCCATCCCTGCAAACACCATTGTTTTTACAGGGGTTGCTAAGGCAAGGTTTTGCAGTTTCTCTTGAGCATGAGGGTTTTACTCCAGCTGTGCTTTGAATTTCAGCCATCTGTCGAATATCTTTACTTTGACCATCAATAAATAAATCTCTAATGCAGCCGACGTATCCATAATTGAGAAGTGCTGTCCACACCTCTGTTGGGAAGACTAGGCCTGCTTTATTTTCTGGTAGTCCTCCAAGATATAAGTCATCATCCAAGTCAAGGATTTCACTTTCTCCTGGTGCAGTATATGGTGTACGTAATGTGTTCACAGATATGGTCCCTGAAAACACAACAAAATGCATGATTTTCAAGACATTAAAAAGATTTTGGTACTGCTTTTTTACTCATTCATCTGCACATCACAAACAGCTGTAAGTCAACCATAGGTATTCTATTTGTGCAGCTCTAGAATCATAGATACACTTTACTGTTTTAATTACAATGTAGTACAAATACTGACAGGAAGTGAGTGACGTAAAAACATTTATGCACAATACTACGTGATCACAATATCAAAAAAACCCAGTCAGAATCACCTACCAATCTCATAGGGGAAGGGGGAATGCAGTTGAGAGTTATTTTCAGAAATATCCTCATTGTGCAACAACAATAAAAAATCTTCGCTCCCTCATATGAGTTTCAAAGCATTAAAGATGAGGTTGTAACCTGGGAGGCATATCTGTGTCTTTGGTTTGGATCCAAAGACACAGTATTTTAAAAGACTCTCACCACTTTCAGTGGGCTTTGGATAAGACTTTTTTCTTTAAGTGCAAAAGGAAAATACTCTCATCAGCTTCCAGGGAGGCAATCATTAAGAAGGTAGTGATGTGCTCCTAGAGTGAAAATCAATGCCTCTGACACTTACCTTGAAATGTGTGCATGTTACAAACAGAGGGAGAGAAGGTGTATATAGACCTTCAGGAAATCAGAAGTATCTATTTGATTTAAATTTTAAAATTAAATAAACAAAATTCAACTTAAAATAGAGTTCTCTTTTTGCAAAGTGTCTGAACAAAGAAACTGTAATCATCTGCAAAGATTCTTTTTGGTTATAATTTTTAAAAATAATGAAGTATGCAATTTTTACAATTTGAACAAGCAGAAAAACAAATTTAGTACACTAAATCATAGAACATACTTGTGTCCATCAAATTTAATTTTATTTCTAACTAAAATCACTTGAAAAAAAAATCTTCGTGTAGATCTTCACAGAAAGGACTCCTATGTGGGTGCAAAAGCAAACAAAATATAAATCAAAACATTATATAGATCACCAGATTACTATAATGTACCATTTATATCATGTAACACTTATCTCCTGAACATGCCATTTAAAGTGTAATAATGATGACAAGACACTGAAGAATCATATTTACCACAATGAATTCATCATAGATGTATATACAAAACTAACATGATTCACTATCTCCAATGTTAACCTGGAACAGATTCCACAAGATAACACCAATTATCAAAAATCCTTCCACTGTGATAGGAGTTGTGCATAGGAATCCAAGACATTCAGGGTTTTTTAGAGCACACATACTAAGATATGAGTTTTAAGCAAAGGAAGGTCAGAAAAAGAACATTCTCCTACTTAGATACATCCTAAACTTAGGCTTCTCTTTTCACCATGGACTCCTATGGAAGTTATATTCTTTCTGTTCTTTTGTTGCTTCAGTTGGTTAACTTCAACAGCATGGGTAGAATGAATAACTAAAGAATTTGGATCTTTAGTGAAAGATCTTTGGGGTAAAGATCTCAGGAGGTCCAACTCCCATGTGAGACTTGAGACGTTTGGATTTTAGAAGGGCTGGATACCACAACAAACAGTCTCCCTACTATCAGAAGAGATTTAAAAAGGTAAAACAAAGGTTTGCATAGCATTTTTGTATCTTTATAAGCACATTTAAAGAATGAGAATGTGGTCAGTTTTCCCTTTTATGTATTATCAGAAATGCTTTCTGTGTCAGTTGAATAATCACACAGATGTGAAAACAAACTTTAAGTCTTAACTGTAAGAAATAGGCATGTGGAAACAAGTTTCTTTTTCTTCCAAACCTCCATCTGTTTAAAACTGATAAGATTATTATGTTTTGCTAACTTTAAAAATTTGTATTACTGCTCAGATTCTTGAAGCAGAACTTGGCACTTTATGGAACACTTGCTACAGATTTGACCCTAGGTATGCAAGCATAAACATTTTGAGGTTTGATCTTACTAATCAGCTGCATCAAACAAGGACACTTGTGAATGACCTGTCAAACCAAGATAGTTAACTTTTCAGAGAGCATCCTGGGTATCAAGAAGGACTGCTAACAGACAATAAATCATTTGTCCTTCAAAAAAAAAAAAATGCTGTAAACATAAATCATATTTGTCCTCTCAGTATTTCTTACTGGTATTGTTGCTTGCTCCCATCTGTTGCTGTACATGCTAATTTAGGACCAAATGCTTTAAAAGCTGTGTTCAGGCAGCACCCACTTGTGCACCCACACAACTTAGCTCCAGCCTCCAACCTCAAGCTCATGAATGTGAGCAGTGCTGTTTTCTGTTGGACAAAGGCACTTATATTTTCAAGATATTCAAGACAACTTCTAGGACTCCTTTTCTTGATTACTTTGAACGCACAAGAAAAGACAGATAAATCTCTGCCAGTGTAGCTGCAACATTACATGGCATTCCAAGTGGAAGCTTTGGAAGCACAGAAGGCTTAGAAAGATGAATGATGAAGGGAACTGTAGATCAGCACTACATTCTGGTGACTGTGAACTATAGTTAAGTGATAGATTGAAGTGGGAAATTTTTCTTCTATATGTCATAAAGGATTACCCTGAAGACAGTTTAAATATTATTTTGAATAGTTAGCAACAGTTTCTTAAATAAATGAACTTTTCACCTTCCCAAGAAATGAAACCCCATAAAATATGCCCTGGGAGAAGTCCTCTGAATTCTTAGTGCAATCATAGCATCTTATGACTATGGGTAGAAAAACATGACAGGAAACAACTCATCTGTGCATCTATTTCATGTTTTAGAAGGCCATGAAAACTTTTTTACACATCTGGACTATCTCTAATTTACTGCTGGACATATTCATGACATTCCAACTATCTGCCATACTGTGTGCATTATCTTCAACCAAAATACTGTAAGTTATCTCTATTTAATTCTTTTAGTTGAGAGCTACACTAAGGCACATAGCACCTTCAGAAGACCCAAAGCTGTTGAGTAAGAGTTTGAACAAAATATCATACAGCACACTGTCTAACAAGAACTAGGGCTATAATATAGACAGGTTGTAGTCTATCTAATAGCAGGCAACCCATGCCTGGGCACCAAGAGGTTCATGCTATCAGTTACCAAGTTGTCCTACTTTCCAGCTTAACTTCTAATGGGATGTCCAGGCAATCGTACAGTCATCACTGCTCTTGGTATCCAAATTACCTTTTATGTATCTCTGACAGGTAATGCAAACTTTATCCACTAATTGCTTTGTAAATGCAGATGAAAAAAAATCCAAAAAAATAAGGGGAAATAAAAAAAGTGTTCCAAAATACAGTGAAAATTACAAGGTCTTGTAAGTATCCTAAAATAAAATGTAGAACTCAAGTTCATAGAACATGGACCAACAGAAAATAAGCAATGGGTCTATAAACACTTTTGGATTCAGAGTGCACTCAGAGCTGTGACAGAACTAGAGTATGGTGTTTCATCTTGGAGAGGTTTTTTTTGGGGTTTTCCATTGGTTGGTTTGTTTTCGTCCTGTGGGTTTGTTGTTATTTTGGGTTGGGTTTTTTTTTGGTGGGTTTTTTGTTTGTTTGTTTGTTTTTTAAAAGTCTATCATCTTTCTCAAGGGAAACTTTAATTTGTACTGAAAACATCTCAAGTTGGACCTCAGGACAATGGCAGATGCTACCCCAGAAACTGGGGACTGTAATGCACACCCCTTTTGATAGATTTCGATTGTACTTTCTCTGAGAATTATAGGCAGAATAAAAGGAATTGTTTTGTCAAATCACCAGTGTGTTCCAATTCATTTGGATGTTTCTACTTATGAATATGAAGAGACATCACTTTCCATAGAAGCAGAAAGAAGGAAAGCTAATGGAGCATACATGGCATAAAGATATGCACAGGTATCCCCCAAAAATGCCAAGGTAGTGGAAAAAATCCAAAAAGGTTTATCCTGAAGATGAGAATGCTTAAAAACTTACAAGAGGAAAACTGCACCAGCCTGTAAAGCAGCCTGAAAATGACACAAACTCCTGTTTTCTTCCAGCCTCTTAACTTCCTTGTCTTCTATCCTGTGCCTGCCTGTAACATCTGTTTTATCTGTCCACATTCCAGGCATCTGCCCACAGGGGCAGCCTTCCTCTGGAATGTAAGAGGGAAAGAACATCTCCCTATCCTTGAAAAAGGGGTTTTTCTTAGGGAGAAAGTCTCCTTAAGCAGACATTTAATTAAGCTCTAATCTCCTCGAAGTGAAATCTGAAAAAGGAACACCTATCGCACACGGGGCTGGCACAAGAAAAGGTTAGGAAATTGCCCTGTAAAGATACTGTAACATCAATCCTTCTCAAGACAGACTTGTCAAGTTTGACAAGTGGAAAAAATGGGACGCATTTCATTTTACAAAATAACCTAGAAACAACAAATATTGCCAGGAAGCGGCAGATTCAGGGGAGCACTGGCCACTCAAGAGAAAACTATAACCTCAAATTGCAATAACTCTGTAGTAAGAACCATCCTAGAAGTTCCATCTTTGCATACTACCTAGCATAACAGCACCCTTAATTAGAGCAGTAGTGGTACTGTTTCTTTGAAAAGAGCAACACTGAGGCAATAATGCCTGCCAGGAAACATGCAGCTTCCTTGAAAAGTTTTTTAATACTCAAATATTGTGGGAAATACTGTCTGTATTTCTATCAGAATAAGGAAGAAATGGAAAAATGCTGATAGCATGTGGTTTGTCCAGCCTGAAAGAAGAGAAAGGGACTGACTGAAAGACAAGTGAGGTGACTTATTTAGTCTGGGAATTCATGACCTGGCTTCAAACTCTAAAAACAAGTAGCATTTCTAATATCCATAAATTGAATATGAATTTAAGGGTTCCAGATGACCCATAGATGCTCTGATTCTGCAGTACTTTACCCATGAACACAGTGCAATTTAAAGATTCAGAAACTTCTTTATGGATTGAAAAAGCAGTTGGAGAAAAACTAATGAAACTATGGGTTTTGGCAAAAATTATCAACTTAAAGGACAACTGATTAGTGAGGAGTCCTTCAAAGGAAGAGTCTACAACATAAATCAACAATAACCCACATATGACCAAAATGGGAAATACATTGGGGATTATAGAGAAGCCTATTGTGCCACTTTACTGAGCATTAGTAAAGTTTTATCTTGAACTCTGAGAAAGATGCAGATCAGCCAAGAAGACTGCAGAAGATGGTAATAAAAGTAGTCAGTAGCCCCAGAACATGACATAATAAGGATAGGAAGAAGGTAGTATTTCTTAGTGTCTAAACCAGAGACTGACATAATATTCAAAAGGTAGTATTATAAAAATATGACATAGGGGAAAAAAGTGTGCAGCAATTTTGTGCCCGTTGTGGACAAGAAAATGATGAAAAAAAATGGTTTGTTGTGCATAGAAAATTATTCAGCTTATGAACGATTTCATGGGGAGGTTGTACAGTGTCCACTGCTGAAGGTAACTGAACACCTGTCAAGACTTACACAAGTACACTATCACTACTTTCATTGGAGGGATAAAATATTGGACCTCTCAAGGTCACCCATCTCGATTTTACTATGAGCTTATGAAAAATGAAAAACACTAAGTGGATCGTTGGAAGAATTTTCCTTAAAATGCAGTATAAACCCATCCTTCCAAATACACAAACTATTACCATTTGTTGAAATAGAAATGAGTAAATCTAGTAGTTCTTAAAAGTTTGAAAACGTGGGAAGTGTACATGAGAAAAAAACACCTGCAACACAGTAAATGTAATTCATATCAACAAAGTACTACTTAGAGTGAGATACTGATTATAGTTAAGCTCTAATTACACAATCTAGGAATAATTTCTGGTATTCAGGTTGAAATTCTAACTTTAGTTCAGAATTCCAGTGACTTAGCCCTTAAATGCTACCTACCTATGACTACATTCTGATACATTCTGTTTTACAGTGCCCTACACAGTTAGAGATTGACAAGAGTAAGATTCCTCTCTGATTTCACTTCGTGATGATGATTTCCAGAGGATGAATGGTGGTTTAGTAAAAAAAAAAACACACATGCAAGATTATCTTCAAATATGGAAACCAGTTTAACAAAATTTTAAATAATACTTAAGTCTCAGAAAGCAGTTATTAAACTTATTTCTTCTGTGTTACAAGGAACACTGTGAACAAAGACCTTTACAGTTGCTTCATGATTGGTTTTTATTTAGTTTAGGCTTTTGGTGCTTATTTCCATTCTTTTTCTGCAGAATTAGCAGTACTGTTAAGAGCAGAACAGACAAACATTTCCCTTAGGTATGAGTTAATGAGCCTCTCCAATCATATTCATTATCTCAGCAATTTACTTTTTCATAAGACTTTGTATAAGAAACTAAATCATATTTCTAAACCTTTTCTCAATCCTGATCATTTAAATATGAAGATTGTAAGTACAGCTACTACAGTTCTTCTGATCCCTTTGCTTACCTGATGTAGCCTATTTAGTTGTTTTTTGTGCCCAGGAAAAATATTTGCCTTTAAAGAAACAGTGAAAAATAGGAGCAAGGTATTAATGCTAAATACACTTTACATCTTGTGAGCTAAAGCATAATATAATAGCTTTGATGAGGACTGTGACCACAGCATACAGCCCAAGGCCAAGACAGGGCACACGTGAAGCAGCTACGAAGCTACTGTCCTTCGCAGGAATTCAGGATATACAGTTCAGGAGTACTGGGAAGAAACACAGCTCATATGACAGGACACAACAGTTGGGAACCAGGTTCTGCCCCCTGCTGCATAACTAGCAAGAAAGATGGACCAGTGGAGAAGCCATGAAATCTTCTTTTACTTAACCCTGGGGAATATGGTCGCAGGAGCTCCTTCTTACCAAAGGTCTGCTTTTTAGGTAAGGAAGCACTCAGAGTAAGTCATAGAAGCAACAGAATGGGATTCTAGACTGAAAAATTTTCTGTAAGAATAATAGATCAAAAGTTCCTTCATCAGAAGGAAATTAAAAGGCATCATCTCTTGCCTCTTCCTTGTATCTCTCAAAATCTGAGGAGATTGGCAGAATTGCTATAGAATAGGTCCCAGATCATTACAATTTAAAAGTATGTTCTCATTCCTTACATCTCCCTCCCCTCCTCCACTGCAGTCCCAGACAGGCAATGGCAAAGTCAGTAGTTTAGAGTGGATGATCACTGTGACTGCGAGTCTGGAAGAGAGCAAAGAATGAAAAATAAATCTAGTACTTGCTGATCCAGCTAATATGAAAGTCAAGGAAATTAGCAAAGCTCCTTGAGAAATGTCACAGTATTCCACTATCAGAGGGAACCACTCCACATTGGATTTGAAGGCTAGGAGTCAAAGGTTTCAATACACCAAACTTAATTTAAAAACCCCAACATCAAACAAAATGTAGTTTATTTGAGTTATAAAGTTTATTTGAGCTATTTATTCATTAACAGAAGAATCTTTTCCTTTACACTTGATAGCTAGGGAAGTATGCTGTCAACAGCAACAAGAAAGTCTTAGAAAAATAACTTTTTCTTACACAAGGTATGTTCATTCACTGGCATAAAAATTCTGAAGGTAAGCAAGTGAGAAGTAGTCATGATTTCCAGTATGTTTGGTTTGGGCTAGAGGAAAGAAACCAAAAAGCATCCTGAAATAGTAAAGTAAATTTAATTATTCATGGAAAAAACACACCAACATGCATAATGAGATGCATAACTCCAAGAGATAATGGAGTTGTGAACACAAGTTGGTGGATCTTGTGATCCTCGGGGCAGTGAGGAGGGTGCAGAGCAAGCTCACTGCCCTGGATTTCAGGAGAGCAGACTTTGGCCTCTTCAAGGACCTACTCAGTAGAGTCCTATGGGAAAGAGCCCTGGAGGGCAGAGGGGCCCAAGAATGCTGAGTGATATTCAAGGATCATTTCCTCCAAGCTAAGGAGAGATGCATCCCAACAAGGAGGAAATCAGGCAAAAATGTCAGGACGTCATCACTGATCTGTAAGGAGCTGTTGAGAAAACTCAGAGCAAAACAAAAGGTTTCAGAAGGTGAAAATGAGGACAGGTGGCTTTGGAGGAATACAGGGAAATTGGATGGGAATCTTGGGATAAGGTTGGGATAGCCAAGACCCAGTTAAAATTCAGTCTGGTCAGGGACACAAGGATGACAGGAAGGACTTCTATAAGATATGTTACAAATGAGGGATAATGTGGGTCCTCTCCAGAAGGAAACAGGAGACCTGGCTACCATGGATAAAGAGGAGGCTGAGGCTCTCAATGACTTCTGTGCCTCAGTCACCAATGGCATGTGCTCCAGCCATGCTGCCCAAGTCAAGAAAGGCAAATGCAGGGACTGGGAGAACAAAGACACTAAGCCCACCGCAGGACAGGATAAGGTTTGAGACTAGCTAAGGAACCTGAATATGCACAAGTCCATGGGACCCAATGAGATTCATCTGCAGGTCCTGAGAGAGTTGCCAAACAAAGTTACTAAGTCACTATCCATCATTTTTGAAAAATCATGGCAGTCAGGTGAAGTCCCTGATAGCTGGAAAAAGGGAAATATTACCCTCCTTTTTAAAAAGCGGAAAGTGGAGGACCCAGAGAACTACGTACCAGTCAGTCTCACCTCTGTGCTAGGCAAGATAATGGAGTGGATTCTCCTGGAAACTATGCTAAGGCACATGGAAAACAAAGAGGTGACTGGTAACAGCCATCACGGTTTTACAAAGGGGAAATCACGCCTGTCAAATCTGGTGACCTTCTCTGTCAGGGCTACAGCACTGTTGGATAGGAGCAGAGCAACTGACATATTTGCCTGGACTTATGCAAAGCATTTGACACTGTTCTGCATGACACCCTTGGCTCTAAGATGGAGAGACATGGACTTGATGGATGGACCACCTGGTGGATAAAGAACTGGCTGGATGCTCACACAAAGCGTTGTGGTCAAGCGATCATTGTCCATGTGGAGACCAGTGACAAGTGGTATCCTCCAGAGGCTGGTACTGGGGCCAGTACTCTGGGATCGAGGATACCCTCAGCAAGCTCACTGATGACACCAAGCTGTGGGGTGCAGTTGGCACACTGGAGGGAAGGGATGCCACACGGAGGGACCTTGACAGGCTTGAGAGGTGGGCCTGTGTGAACCTTACAAAGTTCAACAAAGCAAAGTGCAAAATCCTACACTTGGGTCACGGCAGTTCCAGGCACACTTATAGGTTGGGTAGAGGAGTGATTGAGAGCAGCCCTGTGGAGAAGGCCTTGAGGGTGATGGTCCATGAGAAACTCAGTATGAGCTGGCAGTGTGTGCTCACAGCCCAGAAAGCCAAGCAGCATGGGCAACAGGTTTAAGGAGGTGATTCTCCCCCTCTAATCTGCTCTTGTGAGACCCTACCCAGAGTACTGCATACAATTCTGGTGTCCCCAACATTAGAAGGACATGGAACTGTTGGAGCAAGTCCAGAGGAGGGCCACAAAATTGATAAGAGGATTGGAACACCTCTCCTATAAAGACAGGATGAAAAAGTTGGGGCTGTTCAGCCTGAAGAAAAGGTTGTGTGGAGACCTTATAGCAACATTGCAGTTTCTGAAAGGGGCTTACAGAGAGGATGGAGATGGAATCCATCATGAACTGTAGTGATAGGACAAGGAGTAAAGGGTACAAACTGAAAGAGAGGGACATTAGGCTGAATATTAGAAAGAAAGTCTTTAGTGTGAGGGTGATGAGATACTGGAACAGGTTGTCCAGGGTGGCTGTGGATACCCCAACCCTGTCAGTGTTCAAGGCTAGGCTGGATAAGGCCTTGAGCAGCCTGATCTAGTAGGAGGTGCCCCTGCCCATGGCAGGGGGAGTTTGGGCTAGATAATCTTTAAGGTCCCTTCCAACCCTTAACATTCTATGATTCTATGATTCTATAAGTCATGAAGAATTAATCTAAACACATAACATGTCAGAACCTCCTGATCCAAACAGAAGAAAACAGGAACATATAGTTCATTCTTTATTTTAATTGCCAGGCAATTAAAATAAATTTAATATTAAATAATTAATAATAAATTTAAATAAATAAATTTAAATAGATTTATTTAAATAAATAAATTTTAAATAAAATTTAAAATTAAAATATTAAAATTAAATAATCTTAAATTAATATTTAATAAATTAAAATAAATTTAAACCAAGTAAAATTTATTTTACTTGGTTAAATCTGATGGTCATGATTCTACTCAGCCAATATTCTCATTAAAAAAAATAATGGCATTGCTGGTGTTATTGGTACTTCTGCTGTTGTATTGTTGTATGTATTAGAATAACAGAAAAATTTTGATGTCTGGTTCAGATTGCAGTTAAAAATTAAGTTTGTCAATCCATAAACCTACATATTTTATCAAGTATTCCTGGTTCGTTGCTTGAGAGTGAATAGGTATTACGGTCAGTTTTCAAGAGTGACAGGTAAATAAATGTCACCAATCTTAATCATAGGCAAGTCAGCAGATGGATTACTTTGATTATTTATAATTCCACTTCAAAATATCATGGAATCCTGATCACCAGGTTTATTTGCTTCCTAAAATAAGTCTACATTCTTGCTGATGTCCATCAACAGTTCTAAAAATTAAAGTATGCCCTAAACTCTCTTAATGGTACTTGTGAGTGACATTTTTGTGAAGCAATGAAAGTGTAGAACATGTCTTCAAATGTAAACAATTGCTATGCATTTATGTCTTTTCTGTATAGTTCTGTTGGCTTTGGATATAAGAATAAATTTTGCTTTCAGCAGAGTCCCACAGGCATGATTATTATGGGATTTACTGTCTCATATGAATCACTGAAACAGCACTTAAGAAGGAAGTCTGAAATGAAGATTGTAGTATAAATAATATAAGTGCTGAATACTCCATTTCAACGAAGGATTTTGCGAAGTTATGTTTTCTTATTTGGTTAGGGTTCCTTCTCTTGTTTGTTTGGGTTTTTGTGGGGTTTTCTTTGGTTGGTTGGTTCTTTTTAACCTCACGAAATGTAAATAAGTAACGGACATAATATAATAAGAAAACTCTCTAAATTTAGAATTTGAAGCTGCACAGTCAAGGAATCAAATAATTATTTTTCATAAATGTAGGGCAGATCAATTGAATTTGGTCTGATTTTCAGCATAGGTTTGACTAAAATCTTCAATTTAAACCTGCACCTAAGATTTGCTTGATCTGAAACCCGATTTGTGAGTAATATGAAAATAAGCAATAAAATGATAACTCTTTTGGGGTTAAGCTCTCAGAAGGAAATTGTAAATGCAAATTATGGAAAAGGAGCCACCAGAAGGAAGAAAGTAGAGAAAACCCCACAAAGTCCAAAAGGAATTTACATTTTTAACACTCAATTTCAGAGTGTACATAAACTTCAGACTGAATACCAACATTAATCAGAAAATTCTTTGATGGACAGAATTACAGATTCATTACATTCATTACTTCCTTCCTCCCCTAATCTTGGCATGAACTACAGGAAAGATACCTTAGAAGAGATCTGTCCTTCAATTAATGTATATTGATTATTTGCTTAGTCAAGATATATACTCAAGATTAGATGCAGCTGAAACACAATGACAACTTCACTAGTCAAAAGCTTTTTATGCCACATTGGATTTCAGTAGGATTAGGAAGAGTTTATGAATTCTTTATTTTTACCCTTTTTGGTGAGATGAATTTTTTTAGTAAACTACTACAGAATATGAATCATACTGACAGAATGCAGCATAGCAATTATTTCCATTTCTGCTGATATGTGTTGTTAACCATTCATTAGCATATCATTTAATTATGCTGAGACCTGCTGACATGATTGGAAGTTCTGTGTTATTTCTGTGGTTCAGCTATTCCCTGTGTTGGAGATTACTTTCAGTAATCCTTTTTTTGCTTTATTTTCGTTCTTGAAATTTGCCACTTCAGCTATTTGGTGTAAGCAAGCACAGAGGGAGATTACGATTGTTTTTTCAAGTACAGAACACACTTATTTGCAAGATTAAGCACTTGATTACCCAAAAATGTTAACATAGGATATTTTACTCAGTAAATTACTGTATTCTGTTATCTGACAATAATGATTTCTTTTATTTCCCTTACCTTTCAGATGATGCACAATTCTAATTGTGACAACATTAGTATGTACCCTGTATTCCCTCATATACAACAGGAAAAAAAATACTGAATGCTAAGAAAAGAAACTTACCTGACCGTCCATCCCGTTGAAAATCCACGTGGTACCATTCACCATCATTCACCTTCTTCTGCAAGGCTTTTATTTTTATAGTACCTGATCCCATGTCTAACAGCAGGTAGAGGTGGCCATCAAGCATCTCGATGGCAAAAAAGTCGACCTTCACCATCTGTGGATGTTTGGCATCTTTTTGGTGCCTTGGTTTCCCATGACTGAAAAGAATTAGGCCATTTGGCTCAGTTGTACGAAAATCAAATGATATTGAGCCTGTTTTCTTGGCATTCCACTTTGGCAAAGAGATGAATGACTCTGGTGTTTCAAATGTGATTGGATCTAAGGTTGCAACATTCTCACATTTAAATGCTACAACCCCATGAATCTTCATTTTAGGATCTCCTTGCTTGGCAAGTCGAGATAACTCCAACCTGACGTCATTATTTTTATAGACAACCTGCAAGCAAAGCAGAGAAGTTACTCAAAGAAACCTGGCCATTTTAACCAAATATAATCCTGAATAGGCACATTATTTAAAGGATAACAACAATGATATATGAATATGATCATTTACATACACACAAAATTAAGAAGTATTTTCATTGCCTAATGATTTAATAATTGTTTTCATTAAACCAAACAAAGTTGCTCTAAAAATATCCCTAGAGTTAATTCTAACAATCTGAAAGAACCTACACATAATTTATACTATGAGTTGCAAATTAGCTTGTGTGGCCTTGATTACTTAAAAACCCTCTTTGCACAGCCATTCTGCTACAGTAGAGAAGTATAGGATTCCTTCTGCCTCTAAAACCCTTTGTCACTGTCTCAACTTTTCTGTTCATGTACCGAAAATGTACCAAGGTCAGATATCTCATAATTTAACATCTTTTCAGTTTGTCCTTGGGGCTGAGGAATACTAGCATTCATGGTATCCATGAAGCTATAATATAGGCAAACTAGTATCATACACATCAAAACAGACAAAACCAGGAAAATCTTTGAGCTAGTTCAATTGGACAAAAAATAAATCAACTTACATATTTTCCCTGACTGAAGACTTTTCTGATAAAAATGAAAGACAATATTATTTTTAAATCCAGTTGACCTCTGTAGCAAATATTCTTGCTTCAAATCACATTTTTGCTTACTCAAGAGAAGCCTATCATGATAAAAACATTTCCCAGGGTTCTAGTCTTTATTAGTATATTCTGAAATTGCTGCTATTTCTGAGTTATCCAGAATACAAGGGTTGCTTAAATGAAGCTCCCTAATACCAAAGGAGTGAACAAGTATTTTGTCAATACTTTTAATTGTTCAGTAAATGACACACTCAAGCTAAAATACCACTGAATGGCTGACTATGACCCCACAGAGACAGAAGCTAAAACCTTTGTCTCTGTTTCTAAGGTTAAGCCCTACATTAAAAAGCAATTTGAAGAAAAGGCAACAGCTCAGCAAAACCAAGCACTTTGTGCTGAGGCTTCTTCATCTACAGATCTATACCATTCAGGACTAGATCATGTCTGGACCCTGATCCAATACTCCAACTATACAGTGCCGTTTGAAGCTGTTCAGGGGACTAGTCACTGATTTAGACCTTACACCCCTATTAGTGGTTAGAAAGTGCTTACTGAACTTTCAGGATAGAGCTTCTGGGTTAATTTCCTCTGAGACCTAGTTTGAACTCAAATGAAACCCACTTTGACACACAGAAGCAGAAGACACAGGTGATGCGTTGCAGAACTGTGCTACTGTTAGAAATCAAAACACCAGCATACAGACAGTCTAAGATGGTATACCCCGTAAGTGATAGTTGCTATCGAAAAATGGTGTTTAAAGGCACCAGAACACTAAAGAAATGACTGATAGTGTGACAGGTTTTTACAGTAAGAATTATTTTCTTTCTAATTATATAATTATCCATGCTGTAAATTTCATCATAAGGCATGGCAGAATTATTCTACTACATTAAAATGTGTCCTAATAGCTAATAAATAAGCCTATTTCTTCATTTTATTACAGAGTTGAGTACAAGTAATGCTGTTTCCATGGGAGCTGTGTCTCCAAAGACAACAGATAAACCTCACTATGGATTGCTGAGAGCAGAAACGATACTCTGCCACACAGAGGCAGATATTGTGTTCCATTCTTAACTGAAGACATCAGAAGTGAATAGAATTGGACTAAATTGTAATATTAGAGAGTAAGGATACATATTTCAATATATGAAATACATCCATAACACCTGAGATATCAAAGATTGTGCAAAGGAATTTAGAAGAGTACTGGAGAATAAGAACACACAAGTAATCTCCCTTTGGTGTGACTTTCTGTCTTCAGAGTGAAGAAAGCCAAAAGGCAGCAGAATGCAGCAAGAAGTCGGTAGACTGGTAGGTTACTGAGAGATATCTGGTCTCATGAAACATTGGCCACTTTCTACAGCAAAAGGGATTTTGGATAGCTTCCACTTCAAGAAGTTACAAGGGACAACCTTTCTAGATTAAAAGCATTAAATTGCAGCCAGAGGATACAATAAAACAAACAAACAAAAAAGGAACAAATTGGCTCTTATCAGAATTAAATCACACATAATGACAATGAAAATAAACAAGGTAATAAAGAATATGAAAAAATCTTTTTTTAATTGTCTACAGAACAAGGGCAGGTGACAGGACAAGGCAAATAAATGTACAAAGAGATTTCATTGTTTATGGTCAAATCAAATTGTCTGATATTAATGAAAGTTGGTCAACTGAATATTAAAATTAGGAGTTAACAGATATATTAGAAAAACTGTCTAAATTGGCTAAAGTCTGAAGTCATTTACCAATTCAGAAACGATAATTTGTAATAAATATGGTACTTGAACAAGAACCTAATGGACAAAGTGCAAACAGGAATACTAGCAATTTTTTTCTCAATAACTTGTCACCAACTCTTTAAGTAGCTTAATATATAGGAGAGAAAAATTGCTAGAACAATTTAGCAAATATTGTATGCCACCAATATTAAAACATTCTTGGAATCCCTAAGTATTGCATATGACAATTTCTAACTTCCATATTCCACAACAGAAACTCCATAGCTACTGAGAAGCAGATGACTGCATATTAATACATTCATTGTGTGGAAACTAAATAAAGCCTATACCTGAGTTTTAGGGTGCTTATGTTCTATGTTTTAGAATGTTTATATTCCTTTAATCTTACTAAATGGAAAATTTGGAACTGAATTATCATGGATAATTAGTATTAAAAGAGGAAAATATGAACCATAACTGAAAAAACCTGTAAACTATTTACTGAACACAGCTGGCATTTGAGAGCCCATTTCCTGGTGTTATGCTGAGATTCTTACCCGTCTCCCTGTCCATGAAAAATGTACTCAGACATCAGTAAACCACAGCAAAAAGGAGGAAAACTGTGTGTTCGCAGAAAGTAGTCATCATTAAATTTTGGGAAAACAACTGAACAGTAAGGAATAATTCTGAGATGAATATCTGCTTTATAACTCATGAAGGTATAGAAGTAATGCTTCATGCTTTAGAAGTAATAGCCTCTAGGGTACAAATAATTTACTCATTCAATCATTTTGCCTTTTTTTTGTTTGTTTTTCCCCTCTGGGTACGTAAGGACAAACATGTTTTTAATAGGGCTTATATTATTCCCATCTGAGGGGCACAACATATTGTTCTTTAATACTAACTCAGTATATTGTCCCTCTATTAGGGACATGAATCACAATTAGTCAAGTGAATGATTTGCAATGGAGAAATATTTGAGTCACATTGACCTTTACTCCCACACAACCTACAGTTGGTATCCTTGCACTGCTATGTGCTTTACCAGCATCTACTGGGTTGACTCTGGTAATAACTTGCTTGCTCTTGCACTCACTTTCATACTTGAGCAGCAATATAAGTTTCCTGCACATGAAACTGCCATTCCTCAGAGAACTTTGTTATGCTATTAAGAGCACCTGGAATTTGTTTTCAATTCACTGCATTCTTCTCAATATTAAATAAGTTTCAAGACCTCATTCTTTAAAATATGTAATTACCTCATTCTTGGAAACTGTAAAAGGTCACTTAAACTTCCAAGAGAAATGGAGCCGTTAGCAATTCCTCACAATTTGCAACCAAGCTATCCAAAGCAAGGAATAAATTTGGTTTCTAAGAGAGGGTAGAACTACATATCATTTTACAATCGAGATACCAGCTTCCTTTGCTACCGTCTAGGCCAACTACATGCTGGGTAGCTTGCAATATCACAGTGCGGAGTCTTAATAAATAAGTCCAGCTATGATATAGCAAATATTACCTTAAGCTCAGCACTCTTTAACATGGTCTATGGTCATCTTGGAGCATAACTTAAATTAATTCATGCTCCCAAAGATATATAATGTACATAGTTTTTTTGCAAGCCAGGGCCTTAGTATACAATGAACTCCAGAAGCGTATCAAGTATTCACAAAAGACCCTGGTAGTGGTCATGGCTGGTGCCTTCAACAACAAAAAATATACCAGAGCAGCCAATGAAAATACATTATCAAACCAGCAATATATAAATTTATGAATGACCTTGAGAAAAGGTGAAGGAAAAGAGAAGAAATTCATATTAGGGACATATTTTAAATATACAATCACTCAATTATCAAGTTAAAAAGGAAAAATAAATTAAAAAAAAATAAACAGAGCCTTATCAGTTCTTTCTACTGACCCTATCCCATGAGATTTAAAACCACAAAAGAAAGAATTCCGATTTCAACACCATTTTCAATTCAATGTGCAGCCCTTTCCACATCAAACACTAGGAGTGAAGAAAGGCATTACCCTCAAATATTTCAGAATACTGACCAACTCTGCAAGCAACAGATCTTTCCATCACTATGATTACAATCCTTTAAATTACTATAAAGCATTTTTTTCAAATTACTTTGTATTATTAAAACCAAAAATGATCCTGAAGGAGCTAATCACTCTCCTGATTTGCAGCATCTAGGTTTCCTTGAGAATCAAAGAGAAGCCACGAGTTCAGAGCACCTACCATTATGACCTTGCTCCAAAGAGCTTGACTATTTACTTAACAGGGATGTGAGGAAAAATACTTCTCTAAATTTGAATGAACGGATAAATCTAGTATCAAAATATGTTAAAAACTGGATCATATAAATTTTTATGTTACCATAAACCAGTGTTTTAGTATTTTTTATATTTTCATGAAACCTGGATTACATAGTGCAAACAATGACTATTAATTCCCTAAAATGGAGATTAATATCATCCAAAATGGCTCAGGTAGGTGTTGCTAACCTACAAGTTTATGCTGCACAGTGGAGTCAGCAGGAGATAACTTGCTGATGTCAGAAAGTCTAACAATGAGATTTACATTATGGGAAGCCTGAGGCAATTTTCATCAGCTTGCTTTAACAGCCACAAGAATTTCCACACTCATTGAGAACTACGTGGTGTACATAGCACCGCATTCCCCAGAAATCCAAATGCAAAACTAACCAATAAGAATTATCACATATTTTTTCAGTATTTGCTGTATGGTTTTGAACTAATCTATGAGTGTCAGTTTCTCACAGAAGGCTTGTCATTTTGCTAATTTCTCCATTTGTTTTCAAGCTCCAAAATGAACATATCAACGACTACAATAAACTACAGACTATTTACACAAAACTTAAGGAGTCCCAATTCAAATGTTTGCAATGGGAGGCATGTCTGAATAAAATGTGAAAGCACACAATAAGAATGACAACAGCTACTCAAGCCTCTAGGATTACTCAACACTATAAACCAGCTTTGTTTTCTGAACACAGAGAAGAGATTAACAGGTATATTGAAAGCTCCAAAGGAACACCTTATTCATCCTCAAGTGAAATTTTTTCATTCTCCTGATATTGTGTGCATGTGTTGTGGTGGTGGTAGGGTGAGGCATTTAGAAAGGGGGTCATTTGGAGAACCAAAACGAGGTTAAAATTAGCATAATTATATGGAATTCCACTATTAATTCAATATTTGAAGGTCCACTGTAGAATATCTGTCAACCATCACTATTTTAACCCCAAATAATGATGTGAAAAGAATGAAAAAAACAGCAAACCTAAACCAAAAAGCACAATCCAAGAAAACCCCAGAAGAACAAATAATGCACAATTTGATACAGAGAAGATCCCTTAATTACTCTAAACCAATGAATGAAAAATTGTGAATGGATACATACAGTTGTAGAAAAAACCCCACTACTAACAGAAACAAAGTTATAGATATTCTGTGAATGTGAATTTAGATTCACTGTGCAGTACTGGGAAAGTCACCTCAGTTTAATGCATGTCAGCTATTTGCAGAATTAATACAGTTGTGATAGTTGACCTTCTAGGCAAACTAGTCTCTTCTGCTGGAGTTTTGAATGCAGATCCCAGAACTGTTTGTTTCTTTTCTCTCCCACTTTGACTGTCTGAATAGAGACATTTAAAGGGGATGCCAGAAACCCTTTTATGTTCTAAGTTACTGGCATATCGTTTAACATGATATATTGGCAGAACTTAGGGAAAAAAAAAAAATCAACGTTTTTTTCTAACAACCTTGATAATGGGATTGTTATGTTTTTCACCCCACTGTGGACACAAGTCTTTTGAAGATCTTTTTTCCCCTCTTCAATAGACTATTTTGTTATTCTTTGTATATCCTGCTGTCTGCTGCCAGACAGCTAAATGTTTCTGACTGTGGTTGCTATGCTTTCTGTTTTTAAGAAATGGGTTCAAGGTTTTTGTTTTTTGTTTCTTTTTTTTTTGTGGTTTTTTTTTTTTTTTTTTTAACTTCCCATGGCAAGGACTCATAGAAATTTCTTGGCAACAGCTAAATTGCAGAGTTTAGGAACAAGTTGGTTCCACAGAAGCTCAATTGGCTCCCAAGCAGGAATAAAGCCTTTACCAAGACATAAGTCATGAAACAAAAGCAAGAGACACAAGAATCACCAAAAGGAAAACAAAATTTATTATTTGAGGGAAAAGCAGCTTTGCATTAATATATTGTATAAAGTATAAAAAAGAAAACAAATTATATGCTACATCCAATGACTGTTTGGGAAAAAAAAGGGCTACAGGAGACTCAGTTATTGTGCTGGATTTCAGCTTTTTCCTCTTCTTTCTTTCACAGTGTAGCAAGAGTTACCAAAGACCAATTCTGCAGCAAAGTCAGAAACATGCTATTTTTCCTCTTTCTCCATTACTATTCTTACCCAAGATCAAGCAAAAGAACTCTTTAAAGACTGTAAGAAAGAGGTACTGTAAGTAGAACATAATTATTACCATTGTAGGGTTGAAGCCTTATTTCTTTAGCATAATATTCATTATATGCTAGATTTTCTCAATCTTTAGCACTGAAAGCTTTAAATTCAAGGTCAGAAAATACAGAAGGAAATAATGGAAAAAGGAAAAGATAATATAAATGCAAAAGTTAATGTTCTAAGGAATTTCTAAACTCCAATGCATCCAAAGGCAACATGACAGATGTACTTAAAAACTGAGCTACCCTTCATTAGGGTAGGAATGATACAAGCTAAAATGGAAGTTGTCACAAAAAAGAGAAAAAGAATGAATCTCAAATTAAAGAGAAAAGCTAAAATGAACCCAACACAATCCAAGTTTGGGAGGTCAATGCGCTGAAGACAAACTAACAAAACCTTGTTAAAAAATTCAGTTAGCAGTATGCCTAACTGAACATCTGAAATATTTGAACAAATATTTTTTCCATATTAGACATGAGTAAAAACACACAAAAAGAACTGTCAATTCTGCATATCCTTTGGTGAAATGAGGGAGGTTTATTCCACCCCTCACTAGCTTTACTTCCTTCCTTCCTTCCTCCCTTTAGCCTCTGCCATCAGTTTATTAGTAGCTGCCAACTTATGACTAACTTATCACTTCTCCAGAATAATAAATACCCAACTGGCTTTTTTTTCTCCTTCTCTCTCACCTGTATAGGTGACTCTTGCCTGTAGCTGAATAGTTAGCTCTTTCCTGAGGGTGTTTCTGGCTGCTTTCTGTTTTGGACTCACCTCTGTTTCCAATTCCTGGTTTGAAAGAACCTCCTGTTCCAGTGAGGGGAAAATAGACCTCTAATCCTAGGCTGAGCTGCCATGTCTATTGTTTGAACTGCTGGCTACCTTCCATATAGACACTATCATTCCCTTTCAGCTCTTTTGGCTGACTACAGGTGCAGTGAAATTGGCTACTTGTTGACAAGCTACAGAAACTTTCCTTCTCCCATTCTGAGATCCAGCACAGTACCCAGCTACCTCAACAGCTCTCTGATTTTTTTTTTTTTTTAATATTAATATAGCTACAATTTATGCATTTGTTGGCTAAATTCTGCTCTACCATGACAGGTAAATATTTTAAAACTAAAAGTTAAAATCTGATTTCCACCATCTACACTGTTAACTTTACTTTCATTAGTGGAGTGACCAGCACATTCTGGAAGACATTGAGGTAAATTCTTCTCTACCTTCACCTACAAATTCTTATTAATCTTTAGAATCCTTTTAATACATCCTTTTAGCTTTCAAATACTGCAATGTCAGTAACTCTTCACATCAGCGTTTTAAAACCACCTTTGCCTTCTCAGATACCTCTAACAACTGGAAACTAACTTTCCTGTAGTACTTTTGCAGGCAAGGTTATTACTATAATTCCCACACAAGGTATCAAGCCACCACATGTTATTCAGTGGCAGCTTTTTCTTCACCATTTTTCAATGACAGAAAGGTACACCTCGAGGCTGCTGCCACTGCGTTCCTTTGCACTCCATTCTGTGCTCACATTCCTTTTCTAAACAACCTATATTTTCTGAAATTACAAACGAAGAAACAGTACTCACATAGAGAAGCAAGAGGAAGAGCAGGGCCCTTCCAACCTCAAACACTCCTCTGTATAGTGCACAACATGTAGCTAAAAGCATATATACATTGTCAAGGAAATAACCAACTCATGGGATACTTCTAAGGCATGTCTTACATATTTAAAGGTATCTTTAACCAGAGTCTTCCTGTGGGCCAACTTCATGTTAATAAATTTTATTGAGGTTATAGCTGTCCCCTAAAATAAACTTGAACTAATCCAAATTAATTATTGCTACAATTATAAGGGAGAGGGATGTATTATTTGGTTTTCAAGACATGCCATCTCACTGTAGTGAACAAATGCAGCAGAATATCATACTTATGTACAGTGTTTAAAGGGTCTGAATCTGCTTGATGACCTCAAAGCCTCAGACTTTGGTGTCAGCTTAATGCTAAAGAAATGTCAGACAATACGATTTACTTTTGGTTTGGCACAGAACAAGAGGTCCTTTGCCTCAAGCAAAATCAATTCTTTTGACAGATAATCAGTAAAAACATACAATATCACAACAATGTTTGTCCAATTACATTCAGGAAGAGCAGCTTGCCGTAAGAAATGAACTACCAACAATAACCTGTACACAAGTTACTACTGCTTATTGCAATCTAACACACATGCAAACTTTCAAAAGCATATTGTTCTGCAAATATTATAGGTTTCCTAAAATACTTTTGATTATGTGTCTGTCACAATAAATACACCTCACAGAAGTTTTTTGGAAAATATGTGTGAAGTGTACTAATTCTGAGTAAAGGGTAGACAGTGCAATTACGCATTTCTCACTTCCCCATGTCATTGCGTACATCAATTGAATGTCTCAGCAATGTTCTGACATTTGTTTTCACCTTTAGATGTTTGAGATTTTTTGTTTTTCATTTCAAATAAACACTTCAACTTGAAGCTACTTTAAATATAAAGCATATTTTGAAATACCACTTCAGAAAAGTGGGAGGAAACCAGGCTTTTCTTCGGACAAAAGTGTCAGGCAAAAATGATTTTCTATTTTTGCTAAAATACTTTCTTGGGAATACATATGACATGTGCTGAATAATACATGTATTAAAAAACTGAGAAAAGGTATACATGAAATCTAAATAAAGAATTTAGGTAGACACATCTAAACTAGTAACTATTGCTCATGTTCATTTCAGTATAACTCCATTCCAAAAGGCAATACAAGATTATGCAAAGAGTTGTAGCATTCATTTTCTTTGGAACAGTTTGCCAAAACTACTCTCAAGATTCTGCTCCCTATAGTGGGGCCTTGGTTCCACGGAAGTGACCATGTGCTGGTTAAAGGTAGTGAGAAAGCCTACTATATAAAGGTTGATTCAAAATTATTTAGCAAGACGTTGATGATGCCTAATAAAAACTTTAATTCAGGAGTAGATAACAGATAAGCAGGTAAAACTCAGTGCAGTATTGGACTCATGATTTCTGTACCCACAAAGAAGAAAAGAATTTGCCTTTCAACAGAAAATAAATTAAGAATAGTCTCATTCTGACTGAAAACCAGATTTGAATAAAATGTTTAGCAAGCAGAAAAAAAATCTGTTTATGATAAATAATGTGAAAAATATCTATTTGAGGTATAATATCTATAAAATATCTAATATAAGGTATATATAAAATATCAATATAAGGTAAAAATATCTATATAAGATATTAATCCTAATATATATCAATAAATAATACAAGGACATGAGACTAAGTCCTACTGTGTGTACCTGTATGATGTCAGCAGAAACCAGAAGGGCACACCCTCTCTCCTTGGACTGGTGTC
This sequence comes from Myiozetetes cayanensis, assembly GCF_022539395.1. Classification (NCBI taxonomy): domain Eukaryota; kingdom Metazoa; phylum Chordata; class Aves; order Passeriformes; family Tyrannidae; genus Myiozetetes; species Myiozetetes cayanensis. The sequence continues at coordinate 20,078,041 of NW_026087411.1, forward strand.
AGACCCATGTCATCATCCAGTCTCTGGAAATGTTAGGCTTTCAAACAGGTGGTTCATGAAGGTGAAAAATACCAAGAGGCTGACAGGAGGCACATTGTGCTCAGAAACCATGATGTTAATGATTTGCTCTTGTGAAACCTGACCTGCTCCTGCTATTTCTTTTGTATTCCCTTCTTTTCTGCAAAGGATTCTTTCTGTGTTACCAAGGACATACACCACTGACAAACGACTGCTTTACAAAATATGAACACATGCCTCACCCCAACATCTCCTGAAAGCTTTCACTTACAAAGAAAAGGAGAATCTTAAAAGTACAAGCTCTGGTTTCTTGTGCCACCTTTTTCTTGAACCTTTCAGTGCTGCTACCAATATGTACAAGTGACAGATTTAGTTCTCAAGAACAAAACATTAACAGTGCTTAAAGTACATCTGTATATTCAGTATGCACAAAGATCCTTAAAAGACCTCTACCAAACAGTCAAGTATTCTTTTCACTGTAATCCAGACAAATTTAAATAAGAAAAGATAATGACTGAAGGGATGCACACAACCATACTATGGTACTTTTTAATTTTCAGAAAAAAAATAATTCTGCTTTAATCAGATTAATTTTTTTCATATTGAACTATAAGATAGTTTGAAAAGTTGTTCCCTTTCTTTACAGTGGATTCTCCAATTTCTGCTTTAAATTTTAAGCTTTCTTTGAAACAAAGAAAGAATATTTAAAAACAAACCAGCACAAATTAGGATGACAAGTGTTTTAAATTGGAAATTTTAAAATGTCTCCTTTTTCTCATGGAATTCACTTTGACAGAAATGTAGTTGACCTTAGAAAAAGCAAGAAATTACAACCAGTTAACCACCAAAGGATATTTTTTACGTTCCTCCACCTCTGATCTCTCAGCATGGTCCCCTAGCTGAGTATGGCAATATGCTTTCAAAAGACAAGTTTGGGAACTAAAATTCCTAGCAGCCTCTGATATTAATAATCTGACTCAACAGATACAGTGGTGTCATGGTATGATTTTTGCTGTAACTCAGGTTATTTCTAAATCTGTCTCACAGGAATTATGAACTTGACAAGTCTTATGCTTCCTAATAACTTCCTCTGAGCCTATATGAAAAGAAAGGACAGCATACTGATTAAAGTGAATTATTTAAACTTGGAGTATCTGTTCTTAACCATTACTTAGCTAAGCTTGACATTTACTTCGTAATTGAATTAGAGATTGCAAAACTATTTTTTTCAACTGCATCACTGGCATAAAGAATTGCATCATAAGTTCCTACTGCTAATTCACAAGACATCTTAAGGTACCAAGTATTTTTTATTTATCTCTGAGGTTAGGGGGGGGAAAAAAACTGACCAAAAATGTGGTCCTGTTCATCTCTGCTATATTTTTTTAGCTGAAATAGCAATGATCAGCTTATCAGCTTGATTATATCAGCATTTCAATTTTTGATACACAGATACAAAAGAAATATTTCTGCAAAAATTTAAGGTCTCGGATGTGCTAGTTATTTGGCTTCCACATTCACAGTTGAGCCCAAATACTTAAATGACCACATAAGTCACCTATTATTTTCATATTCATAACATGCAACTTTGAAAATACCTGAGCTGTACATGTAACTAGAAAAAATAAATTTGTACAAGCTACGATTCTCAGTTGATATCAAAATAAGCATTTGTTTTTAGATGGGATACATATCTAGAGCTGCAAATACCTGAAAAACTGGCTGTGGACTTTAGAATGAAAGTATATGTCATTTTGAACACACTAGAATACTAAAATATTTATATAATTGACTTAGTAACTGGTCTAGGTTTATTTTTTAACACCCATTTTGATACTTTCCCAGCATACCAAATGTACACTAAACATTTTTTTTAATGAAAGATTTGGGGAAATATCAATCTGGCCTTCACCTAAACATACTGAAAAAATTGCAAGAAAGTCAAAGAATAGCTGTATTTTTAGTTTGGCAACTAGATGATATCAGGATTGGCTCCATAAGGACACAGACTTTTATACTCCTACAAATCTTGTTTGTTAAAATGTTTTAAAGCATATATTTTCAATGTTCTGTGTTTATAATATTAGGTCATACTGCTTTCTGAAATCAGAGAAGTTTGCAAGTGTCCCTAAAAGTAGAAAACTGAAAAAGCACAGAACAAATCTGCTCACTTACTGTTTTGCATTATATGTTCATAAAAAGATTAGTATTTCCAGTAAGGGAAAAAGAATCTTGACTAAAGAAACAAGGTTTGCAGCTCTACAATGTCCAGGAGAAAAGACATTTTGAGAATTTCTGATCTATGAATCTGGAGTAACAAGACTCATCAAAATCTTCCTGCCAGGTTCCAGCTACTTTTGTCAGTTTATTGGCTGGCTCTTGAAATCCAATCTACATTTTGCAATCTTTTTCATGTGCCTTATCTCATACAGAGCAAAACATTCCTTTTTTTTTTTTTTTAATCCAAATATAGTGACAGATGAAATACAGAGGAGTATTTTCTTTTCAAACATTTCCTTGGAACAGCTTTTCCTGTATCTTGCATATTTCCATTTTAATCCTGAAGTTGCTGAGTTGTGCGGAATATTTAATTTATGCTAACCTGTCACTTATTTTTTCCCCCCATCTATATAAGTATGCATATTTATGAACACAGCAGTGGCTGACTTGCACCTTGTATTATCTGAAAAACATATGCACACTGGGCACATGGGACAACAAGGGAGGGAGACTAAAATTTATTTTTCTGCCTCTGGAACACAAAATAAGCACTCTCCATAAGAATTGTATTAATGAAAAGGAACAGGTTGCTCCTTATGGTAATTATTTGAAACACCCCATCTAGAGGATCAGGAAACTCTCAGTCCTTTCCAAGCTCTGGCATCTCTGTTTGGGCAGAGTAAAAAGAAGAGGGGGGAAAAGGACGTGGAAACACAAGGCACACCACCAATGATGTTGCTCAAGTGCACATCAAGGGACCAAAAGGTGTTCATGAACACTTTTAATTTCTTCCTCTTAGATATTTCTTAAAAGCAGAAAGAATAATAAATAATTAATAACTCAATACACACCACTTCCAGCCTCCACAGCAGGAGACCTACACCAGAATTTTGTGAACACAAAGGGCTGGCTATTCAATATCATATGGGTGTCCTTCCTAGTGGTGTTTCAAAGGGTAAATATTCAGAACATAGCAACCATTAAAGAAGAATTCATTTGAAATTCTTGAAAAACTGCCTGTGACAGCCCAGTTTTCAAGGCCTCTACACTCCCCAGCCTCCTTTGATTTTGTCAGCTTGTGCCCATGCAAAGCAAGCCCTTGGAGAAATACTGTCAGTATCTAGGAGACAAAGTGCCCTTTCTGAAGGTCATGTCCTTTAAGGAAGTATACTCCTAATACCTTCTGTGTGCATTTCCTTTGTATCCTTCCAAGTTGTACATTTTAAGACAATATCAATATCCAGAATGCTTACAAATTTTAGGATGTAGGAAGAAAAATACTTGGAGGAAGGAATGACACTCAGGTCACACTGAAATCACTTCACTGGGTCTGTAAACTTCCAGAATTGCCTCCTCAAACACTGCCTCTGCCAGAACACAAACATCCTACATGTTTCACACTCCCCTATCTCCTCCTCTTCTTTAAAATGTTCTATTTCACAAAAGCATAATGAATAATGTATATAAAATACTATTATGGGATATTGATTTACTAAGTGTGTGAAGAACACAAACTCACTATGATCCACTGAGTGGGGTAAGTGGGAAATGTTATAGAACTGCTTTCAATGAGAAAAAATCCGTAACACATCTCTAAATGATTCACGGAAATGACTTGTAGCAAATCTATTAAGTCCTCCAGCACAGCTCTCCAAGAACAGAATGTTTCCCTGCAGAATAGCTTTTGCTTCTTTATACAATCTATTCTGAAGCATTTCAGTGAAGACTGAGACAGGGCTTTTACCAATACCTTTGAGAGAGTGCTCTACTACATAATCTATTCTCACTGTCAATCACTTTTTCCTAATACTCATCCAATCTGAATTTTCACTTTAGTAATCCCATCACATTACTTCCCTTGTGCTTCTGTGCTTTAACATTTATACTCTTCAAATATTTATAGTTATTGTAAAGGAGAAAAACAGACATTTTCCCTCAGCATATCATGTTTCTGTGCCTGAATGCTGTTGGTCTTCCTTGGAGTGCTGTATTGCTTTACACACTCCAAATAAATGTCAGAGAAATTAATATTTGCTGTTGTTAGAAAAAAATAGCACAGAAAAAGTCTTTTCTCCATTACACACCTTTCTAAGAACAAATGTTCACTGTTGTTACATCATCCAAAAAGATTTATGGAAACAAATATTCCAATTAAGCAAAGCAAACGGCTAGATATTTTGCAGGGGAAAAAAAATGCACTCACATACAATAATTTTGGATAATTTGGTCCTAACCACAAATGATTATTAATAAACACGCTGTATTAAGAAAACAGAACATATAATCAAAACATCTTAGATAACAAGTATGATTTGGTAATCTTTCCATTCTCATTTCAAATGCTTTAGAACAGATGGTTTATAAAGGAAAATGGTCTTTGTTTCCCTCTCTTTCCTTTCTCCACTACTGCCTCTTAACTACATCAGAGGCCTGAACTCAGAAAAACATTCACACATCAGCGAACATTGTCTATCACAATATAGTTACTGCACAAATTTAATGTTTTTATGATAATCAACATTTTCTCATAGATTTTCACCAATTTTTTTTTTTAATAGAAAATCCAGAAGATCAGCTGGTCTAACCGTTTATGGGAGCCTAAGTGAGATTATCTAGCACCCTGTCCAATTGCATCTTGAATACTTCAGCAATGGGGACGCCACCATGTTCCTGCAGAGGTTGTTACAATGATTGATCTCATTTTACCAAGTTTATTCCTTATATCAAAATAAAATCTCTCCTGGTACAACCTGTTGCTCCTTATCTTCTCCATACTGTTCCTTGTGAAAAAAGAGCCTCTTTTCTGTGGGTACCTGCCCTTTAAGTACTAGAATGCTGTGAGATGAGGTTCTCCCTGAATCTTCTCTTACTCCAGAAAGAAAAGACACTACATTTCTTCAGTCTTTCCTCATAGGGCAAATCCTCCAGCTCTTCTGATCATCTTTGTGGCACTTCTTTGGACCCTCTCCAGTCTTTCCACATCTTTTTTGAATTTTGCAGACCAGAACTGGGCACAGTACTCCAGGTGCAACCTGACAAGTGCTGAGTAGAGCTGCTAATAGTCCCCTTGTGGATGTAGATCAGGATTCAATTTACCTTTACTGCTCCAGTGGCCCACCACTGGCTCACGTTTGGATTGTTGTTCATCAGGACCACCATGCCCCTTTCAGCAAGGCTCCTCCACAGCCACACAAAGCCTACACTGTACTGGGCTCTTTGGTTATGTCATATGAGGTACAGGACTTTAGACTTATCTTTGTTAAACTTCTTCTTGGCTAGCCCAGTCTGTCCAGGTCTCTCTGTAAGATGGCTTTGCCTTCTGATGTGTCCATATTACCAGGCAAGTTTGGTGTTATCAGTAAACTTAGTGAGGGTGATTCCAGTCCCACGGTCAAGATCATTTATGAAAATGTTGAGCAGTGTAAGTCTCAGTATCAGTCCCTGAGGGAAGTCACTTCTTCCAGGCTGCCAGCCTGAGTGAAAACCATTGATTGCCATTCTCTAAGTGCAGCCTGTTAGCCAATCTCCTACCCATCTCACAGACTACCCATCCAATCTATCTTGTCAATTTGTCTATGGTAAGGCTGTGGGAAACAGCACCTAAGGCTTTGTTGAAGTGCAGGTAAACAACACCTATTGCTTTGTCCCAGAAAGTGATTACATCAGTCAGTTCCTGGATTTTGCTGTACACTCCTATCCACCTCATTCAGGTTAATATTTCTTTATATATACTTCTTGCATTTGCTAATCATCCCTCAAAAACTTTGTGAAGACTACATGTTTGTGTGCCTCCTTCATTCATCACTGTCATGTCTGGCTTCTTGTTTCAAGTACTTATATCCACAGTGAGTTGAAGAGACTTATGATTCTTGACTCATGACCTAATTCTGAATTTGATCTTCCCCATTAAAGCTGCTTTAAACATTGACCTATCATACAGTGTCCCTTCAGCACAACTGAGGTATTTCAGCTTATCTGTTTCTAACTCAAACTCACCTTTTTTAAACTTGCAAAACCCTACACTGTGCTCTTAATTGCCCTAGTAAAGTACTCTGATGTTCCTTCCAGATTTTAACACTATTTTTTCAACAGTCTTTACTCACTGTTGTTATTTTTATGTTGTTATGTTTCTTATTCCTGAATCTTAAAGCCTTAAATTAATCAGTAAATTGCATTCATTACTGACATGAACCCACTTTTTGGTCAGTAATGATGTAGTTCTCCAATTTTCCTCATTTTCACTCACTTTCATGTCAGCAAGAAATGGACTCAGGATGTCTCTTTTGGGATTCTCTGCTTTCCATTTAGTGAATCTGGCTTCTCTGTAATTTATGAATTTCCTTGCTAATTTGCTGAAAGTGCTACTCAACAGAGATGCAGGTAGTTAAAAATCTCCCATGAGCATCCTTTTATATGGAGTATCTTCAGAAGAGACAGAATTTCTCCAGCGGCACTTGAAATATGCCTAATGTTTGTTTTGCTTTGTTTATATTTCTTCACTGGAAAATTATTCAGTAGTTTCCTAGCACTGTGTTTTTAAATATTATGGCAACCCATTTACTCATTGCATTTCCATTTCTTCTATATAAATTAAGTTACACTAATCTATACTGATATCTATTAAAAAAATAACTCATTAAGTTCATCTGAAACCACTAATGGATCTCACATCTACTTTCATAGGAGATTCACTTACTCTTTTTGGACATTTTCTCTATGTATGGCAAAGGTGCTTCATGGATCTTGAAAACTTTTTTCAGAATACCTACACTGTCTCACTTTTATTGTAATAGGGAGTTTATATGTCAAGTTATCTTCTTGAATCAACATTTCCTTTACTGTATTTTTTGGCTACTTTAAGCACCATGTAACAAGCCACGCAGGATTTCATTTCAGGAAGCAAGTAACACACATATTTGCATATTTTCCTATTATTAACTTATACAACTTTACTTATTTTACCCATCCTGAAAGATGTGAAGTGCTATAGAAACATTATAAATAAGTATGCTATTCAACATAGTCTGATCATAGCTAGATCAAAGACGATGAGATTTTTTTTTTGCTTGAGTTTAAGATTTTTTTTTTTAATAATCAATCTGTAAGATTTTCCACAGTAAAGTCTTGATATAGCTCCTACTAAGGTCAGTGGAAGTTAGTGGCAATTACATCAGACTGTAAATCAGGGCTAATTAGATGGAGATCTGTGTATTAATTGACCTAGGAGATGCAGAAAAAACACTGAGATCAAACAGCTGAACTTTGAATGTGAATACTTAAACGGCAGTAGTTAAAATATTGCATAATGTATCCAAATTCTACTCTTTTTTTGTATAATCATGTTTATCATGACACTCTTCAGGAAACACTGATATATTCTGGATGGAAATTGGAGCTTTCTAATTTAAAGAAAACATGAATAGTCTAAATATCTCTGGAAAAATCTTGTATGCTCCTGATATATTAACATTTAGTAATCTGCACAGAAGAAGAATATAAAACTGAAAAAAAATAGGGAGATTGAAAGATGAGAAAAGTTAGAGAAGGTACAGAGAAGATAAGCATGAATGACCAAAAGAGTAGAAAATATGTCCTAGAGAAAACCACAAAGGATTCAGAATGTTTGAGCTAACAATGAGGTGGGAAGCTGCAACAGTTCAAAAGCATCTATGTGGCAGGGGGGAATCAGGTAGGTAAGGATAGGGCCAACCACAAAAGTCAATAAACTGAAACATTAAGTGTGTGAAGATACACGCTTACAACAGAGATCATTTAACTACTAGAAGCATTTCCTGTGAAGTATGGTAGATCTCTCTCTCTCTATATATATATATATAATAAATGTGGGACAGGAAAAACAGTAGAGTGGCTACAGTATTTGAGAAAAATTAGTTCAGCTAAACCCAATGACCTATTTTATACAGGAAGGCACTTCAGATTATCAGCATTCCTTGAAAATTATGACAGTTTTGATTAATAGAAGACTACAGAATGGGGACAATCTAAAGACTGTAAGTGTTCTTATAGTCTATAGTTCTTATAGTCTAAAGACTATAAGCTTCTGGTTACATTTAATACAGATATAAATGGGTGAACACAGCTACAGATGTCAACACACTTGCTTAAAGTTAGCTAAATAAATCACTGTTGCCTACTCAAAACCCCTGCATTCTTCTGCCAATAACAAGATAATCTACCCCTTCATAAGATATGTGGCTTCAACTATACACGAATTTCATAGCATTTTGCAACCTGGAATTATCCTTGCATATGATACACTATAGGTATCAGTAGAAAAGAAGGCATAGAGAATCAAGAGTCATAAAACTGCAGGTCAGGAAACAGGCTGCATCCAAAATTCTGCAAAGGTACACAAAGGCTTCAGAGCCTTGCAAACCAACATAATGCTTACATATGGAACTTTCAAGAACAGTTTTCAGATACACAGATTTCAGGCTCCTCACGAGCATAATGTCCCCTTAAACATGAGCACCTTAGTTATTTACCGAAAAGAGAAAATGCTCCTGCTACTTAATTATTGAGATGCTTCGATTCTGCACTGGGGAGATCAGTGGAAGGTTTTTTGAGTAGTATCAAGGCCAACCCTGATACAATCAAGTAGTACATTACAGAAATAATGTAAATAAAATAACTGATTCTAATGAAAGGCACATGGATGATGTGTCAGATTACAATTTAAACAATATCAGCTAATTCCTGAGCATGTATCCATAGACCCTCTGGCCATTCTCCACTAAAGCTCAAATTCTACCACTCAGTGATCAAATTTCCTTGCCAAGGATTCACTCTTGCTAATACTAGATTCTCACACTTGCAATATCAATCAACCAGTCTAAGTGTACAAGCTTTCCTGCTTTTTAAAAAATGCAACAGAAGCCTTCTTTGAAAACCCAACATCCTTCAATTCAGACTTTCTGAAGTCTTCTGGATTCCTGCAGGTGACTTGATACAATGAAAGCAGGAGAAACAGTGAAAGCTACTTCATGTTAATGTACACCAGATTCTACAAGGGTCTGTACCACAAAGACCAAATGTATAGACTGCTTCCTCAAGAGAAGTTGTGGAGGTTTGTTTCTGTTGTTTGGTTTTGCTTTGTGTTTTTTTTCTCCTGGGTGACAAACTATATTCAGGAACCTCTTTTGCATTTAAATTGAAAGCTACTGTAGAGCACTAAAAAACATAGAACCACGTCTTTTTATAGTATCATACTCCTCTGAAAGAAAGTGCTGAGCAAAGGACTCAAATGGGACAGGCAGCTTTCCATTCTGTAGCAAAGTCTGGATTTGTGCCCTAGCCTTTCCACTACATTAAATACATCTGTGGAATTACAAAAAATAATTACCATACAGAGCAAGAACAAAGTTCTGTTGGTTCTGTTTCTCATCTGTGTTGCAAAAGCAAACACAGTCCATTACAAAAAATTGTTAGAGATAAAATAAAACAGCAATCAACAAATAGAGTTGGAGTAGTTTCAGTCTCAATAAACCAACACAGTGGAAAGTGAACAATTTATTTTTAGGGAATATCTACCTAGTCTTGAGAGCTCACTCTTTTTCATCCATTTGGAATCATATAGCTCTATCCACTTCATATTAAAAACAAACACATGTATAATTGTGTGCTTTATAAGCAGAACCAATGTTTTTTCTATTATCATCTTTGGTATATAACAGCTTTCAGAACTACTGTCAACAAATACACTGCATCAAAGCCCCAGTTCTTGCTGGAGCGTAATATCATCTTTTTGAAGAGATCTACTCCCTTAGGAAGCAGTTACCACATTAGGTCATACTGCACAGTACCAGTACCAACCTGAAGGTTTTCTATAAAGCGTGTGTATTTCAGACTTACACATGAACTACCTTGTATTTATATAACATTGATTGTGCCGTTACACACAAAAATTGTTAATAATCATAAATACTGAGTATTATTTATTCCAGCAGCATTCATACAGAAATAGCAGTGTTTGTATAAAACAAACTGTGTGACAGTGATCTAAATAAGAAGAGACATAATCAAAGTCAGTAGGTCTAGTGTTTATATCAAAAGGGTACCAGATTCAACTGCACATTTATTCTGCATTGGGACTATTCCAAATGTGCTCCTTGTAATTTATTATATGTCAGTAATACATAGTCTAAACACCTACAATTGATTCTTTATAAAAAAGTAAATATTAAATTTAAGAATTTAAAATCCCCTCTGTTAAAGCTGACAATCACTTTCTAATGTGGTCTATGTCTACAATTCTTATTTTTTTCTATAGCTCCTTTCTCTCAGAAAAAGCTTTATAAATTCACCAGAGTGAACCCTGAAAGTGGGCAATTCCTTTGTTTTTGGTCCATATCTAGCCAGTTATAAAGCATTAATCATTTCAAATTTGGTAGACTGCTAAACTAATAAGTGAACAAATGTTCCACAGGCCTGATTACATGTCACAGCTAAAAGATCAACAGCAATAACTTGTAGCAACAATGCCTATAACTTACTATTTCTGTAGCAAGAATTCAGAAATGAAAAGTCAATACCACAAAGTAAAGCAACAGTGTTGAACTACCTCCCCTCTTTCCTCCTGCAGGTATGGAACAGGAGCTACCCAAAACCTGAAGAGTAGGGAAAATACTCCTGAGATGGGAAATTCTGTATTTACAGATTCTAAGTTGAGCTTTTCACTGCCATCCAACAAAAGAAATAGTCTTTTACAACTGTCATACACACACACACACACATATTTTATATATACTTAAAACGTTTCAACCACTACACAGATTGGATTTACAAGGCAAACAATTGTAAATTTGGCAGTTCTTCACCCTCAAAGGCCTACCTTTTCATTCTCAATAAACTTACTTTTACTGAAAGTTACTAGTGACATAGGAAGTGTTTATGTGCCAATTATTAGGTTTTATGTACAGTATACAAGACATTTAAAGGCATAATCCCTTCTATTCACTTGTGTATCTGTTTGCAACACATTGGATGGATATATAACAGCACAGATATTTCTATCTGCAAGGCAATTCAAAGAAATGGAAATCTCAGAAATATGCATATGCTCTACCTATATGAACAGAATAACCATCTTATATAATTAGTTACCATTAATTATGCTTTGCATGCATATCTAAGAGCAGTCACATGGTCATCTGATGATGGCACTATTAACAAAAATGTCACGTACAAAAAAGGATTGTCATTCCTTTTGTTCTGTCTATAAGGAGCCGAACTCTTTGACATCTGTTAATTTTTCAGGACATGTTTGCAAAAGTACTCTTTACAAACTTATGATCAACGAAGAGCATTATCTTTAAAACATGAAATCTCTACCTGCTTTCACTAAAATAAAGAAACAACTCCTTTGATTAGACAAAGCTACATCTTTCCTTCTAGATAGAGATACAGTGAAATTGTAACTAGATCACTTTTAGAACAAATTATTGTCAAAACCAAGAATTTCAAAGGAAAAAATTCAGATAGTTATTATTTCACTAGATAATATTTATTATTTCACTGTCTGCTGATAAAGCTTTTTACTTCTTCCCTCCAACTGAGGAGACTTTATGTTACATGCAATTTTAATTCCAATAATGTCAAAATCAAAATATGACGGAAGCCCCTCTCTTCTTATACTAACCTAAATCAGGAGTTACCTTGTAAGAGACAGTAAAGTTTCACTGACATAAATCTAACTTTAATTAGAATTTCTATTTGCATTTTGGTATTACATTTTTTCTTCATTAGTTACAGGTAAATATGTTATTAAAAAGATTCAGACTTGATCTTCATTTCTATTCTACTGTATATTAATGCTACTGAGCTTCTTGTCATTCAATACACCAAATACAATGAAACAGAAGATACACATTCTCCTCCAATTAACAATGGTAGGGTTTTTTCCTTTTTTTTTTTTTTTTTTTTTTTTTGCCACAGTAAGATTAAAATGCTTCACTTGGACATACTCAAGTGTATTGCAATAGTTAATTACCATTCCTGCCAAATAAATATAATTGCAAAAGTTAACTATTCTTCATACTTCATCTTAAAAGCTGCATAAAGCAGCCTGAGATTTCATTCAAATAACTATGGAATGATGTAAAATGCACAAATACCATCTTTTCTAAACATTTTAAATAAAACTATCCTGGAGTGATATCTGTTGTATATGCCAAACTACTTCCTGAGTAAATTAGAAATTAATGTCCCCATCTTTTACAACAAACAAAGCCCAGGTCGGCCTGTGTATTCATTTTTACAATTCACTCCTGTGCCACCTCTCTTAAGAAATCTGCTCTGTCCACTGTCTTGAATGATGATGATAAACTGAAAGGAAAAAAGATTAAACTATGTGTTTGAGATATATGAATTCTCATATAAACCAATAATAGATTATGAAAGAAAGATTTTTAGAGGAATAGTAGTATCTGTATAGTATGAACTTATATACTTCCCTATTTTCTTGTATTTTACAAGGAGTAACAAAGCATTCAATAAGTGGATTTTACTATCATCTCTAAGTTTACTTTTCAAGAAAAGTATTGCACATATTAGAGAGAATATTTCCCCACGATTTCAAGATATGAATTTACATAACTCTAGGGAAGAAAGGAAAGTTCAAATAGATCTTAATTCCTTTTCCTACTTCTTTAAACAAATGACTTGTATTGTTTTCATAGGGACTTTAAGACCTTGTGCAGTAATTACAGCAGGTTAAATGCTTAGAGAAATAAGAAAAATAAAAGCTACTTTATTAATAGTGCTCATATTCCTCAAATAAGGAAGCCTGGAATACCACAGAAAGAGTAATTCTCTCCTAAAAAAAAAAAAAAAAAAAGTTACTGAAATGACTACAGCTCTTACTGAAGGACAGATTGAGTTATAACCTTAATTTAATTTAAAAAAACTCACACCAATGAGTGCACATCTACACTTCTTGTGCTCCTATGTCTTTTTAAAAAAATCTTATAATTTCAGTAGAAATTATCATTTCAATTTTTCTTTTATCCTCAGTATGAAATTGAACATATTGATATCAAAGAAAGAAGATAAAAGCTACCTTCCCTGTGTTCTGCAGACTCCACACTTGACAATTACAATTTTATTTCAAAAACTTTTCCCTGTACATGGGCCTCCCTACAACAGGTGATTTTTTAATTCCTTACAGCTAACTTTCAAAAAAAGAAAATTACATAATTACTTTTCTTTTTTTTTTTTTTGCTAGATTTTAAAATTTTGAAAGTGTTTTTAAAATCACAGACTGTGTATTTCAAGCTGGTCTGTTACAAACAAAAAATTGCTTTATTTTCCTATGCAGAGAAAAATTAGATATTTCAAGTTTGGTGATTTTTTAACTGCCATCTTCTTTAAATGGCTCAAAAACCACTTTATTTCTGGTAGTCCCAGTCCAAGTTTTTTTCTTAAGAGATACAATACTCAGATATGTCACACATGAGTTACTTCATTCTTACCCTAAGTTACGTGACATTAGAGGCATCTGATATGAATTAGAGGTGCAGTGGTTCAGCCAAGAAATGACCATAAGAACCACTGCAGGAATTACTTCTAGCATAACTTCAGTGATATCTCAGTATCACTCCAAAATACTTAAAATCAAAGTGTTTCAATGGAAAATGTCTCAAGAGCAGAAGAAAATTAACAAGTAAATGCAAATAACCAAGAGATCGAGACAATAGCACACAAGAGAGCAGTAAGAAACCAATAGAAAAATACAAAACAAGATAGGTTTGTATGCAGGAAAATCTTATTGCCAAATTTTTAGAGTATCACAGCTATAGCTAAGTGTCAGGAAAAGAGGAAGAGAAAAGAGACAGATACAGCTCAAAAATGAGGAGAGGTAACAGAATGATCGATCAGTTCCACCAATATTTCCAGCAGATCTCCCAACATCTGAACCAGAAACTCCTTTCACAGGTTGACAGAGGCACAGACTGCAAGGCCACCAGTTTTTGTGGATGTAACCTTTTGAATTCTCAGGTATTTTAGTTCACATAATACCAGCACAATGACAGCAAACTACCACACAGGAAAACACCTCCAGTTGGGTACCTTGCTAACACTTCCATCTGCAGCCTCACAAATCCACAGATCACATGGGTAAAGAAGAGCTGCTGCCATGCAAACGTCCCCCAGAAAGCAAATAGCTATTATAACATATTAATAGAGAAAGTACTGACAGATTTTGTCTTGTTTTGAAGGAAAAAATATAACACAGCTAGACTTTCTAAGATGTTAAGTAAAAAAATAAAAGGAACAATATTACAGTACTGGTATCACAGTAAATTACCAGGAAAGGCTTTTAAGTATTTTCTAATAACAGGAGCATATATAGAACACAGTAGGATACTTTCAGAAGAATACATACCTGTGCTGTTTTGTCCACTAGAAAATGTTAATATAAATGGGCAGTAAAGAGACAATAGTCTAAAATTTTGATATGAACTCAATGGGAATCTGCTATCATTTTAACTGCCAGTTGTTCCTGTGACATCTGCAGGAATGCATGATAATTTAATATTTGAAAAGAAGGTTGCTTTGGAAGACAGTATTTGAGTATTCATCATTTAACAGTAGAGACTTGAAAGAAACCTCTCACCGCTTAAAAAAAATATCTACCAAAAACGAGCAAGAAGACTCAAGAGGGAGAAAAAAAAATATTCTTTACTGTCTGCAAACTTCTTTCAATATTTATTTAATAGGGTCAGAAAGAGAAAATCAGTATAAGAGAAAAAAAAAATTTAGCTCAATATCTCTTTGGTTCGAGATTCAAACAGAAATCAGTGTCATTATTTCAATATACAGAACCTATCATCCAGAAATGTATTTTATTCTTCTCCTATAGCACTCTTTCACCCTCTAAGACCTTTCAACAGACAAGGAAAATACTGTTAGAAACATGTTGCCTATTCAAAAAAATGACCCTGTTCTCTATCAATACCAGTCAGGATGATGCTATTGCTTACATTAAATAAAACACCAAATAACAAAAAATCAGACCAACTTCAATGGGCCCAATCCCAGTGTGACATACAAGAGTTCTACACTTCAGACTACAGAAACTAAAAATCTTGAAATAGTGATTATTTGCAAATATCATAGTTGATCCTTCATCCTTTGTTCCAGAATTAGTGGCCACAAAGGAGTAGAACAAACAAGCTTCTGAAGTTTATTTTACCTTTAGGGTTTTTTGGGGATTGCTGGTTTTTTTTTTTTGTGTGTTTTGGGTTTTTTTGGGGGGGAGGTTGTTTTGAGTTTTTGTTTGTTTGGTTGGGTCTTTTTGTTGTGTTTTTGTCATTATTTGGTTTTTATTTTGTTTTATTGTTTGGGGTTTCTTATTTTCTTTATATTGTTGTAATTTTTTGTTTTGTTTGCTTGTGTTGGTTTTTTTGTGTGTGTTTTTTTTTTAATGTGTTTTATGTGGTTTTTTTGTTGTTTTGAGTTTGGTTTTTTTGGGTTCTTTTAGTGTTTTAAATTACAGTCTCTGAATGCTTTTTCTTAACAGGACTAAACACATACTACAACTGTTTCAAATGTCAAATGAATCTGCATTACCTACAGTGAATAAAGGAAAATTGGGAAAACCCTATTAGAAGGGACCATTACAAAACTGGAACTTGAAGCAAACCCAGATCGTATAGTTTCAATATGTAAAGATAGGTAAAATGTTAATATCATAACTTTTATGTTCTCCTATTATTTGGAAATTCTCACACTGAAATGTGCAGTGGGTTTATAAGTCTTCTTGTCTGTTGTTGACATCACACCACTCCATAATACTGTCTGTATAATTCAGAGATGTTGAACATTTCTTACACTGTCCCACTATTGTGATTTACTAGGCCCATCCACTTTGCCTGCATTTCATTTGAGGTTCCATTTATTACTGGCTTTGTAATTCTTTGTTGAGCCATTTATTTGGCAGAAATCCAGTGATTTTCCTTGGCACACTTACCCTTCACTAGTAAAAATGCATAAATAACCAGGAGCAAGTGTGGACATGCAATATTAATATTATTGTTCTAGTTCACAACAGCACAAACAAAAATAATTCAAGAATAAAAGAAATTAAGGAATTCATTTAACATGACTGAAGATGTTGATATGTTCATCCAAAATGATCTCAGACCAGCTGAAACTATTTTCATATGTAGCCTAATGTCACCTGGGGAAAAGAAATTAGCATTTAAAATACCTATGCAAAGATCTTTATTTTGAATAAAGTAAATTATGATTTTGTTTCAAAAGCATGTTTAAAATTTAGCTACCTAGCCATTTCAAAAAACAAACAAAACAAACAAACAAACAAATAAAACAAACCCCAAGGAAAACCCAGAATCTTAGTATTTAACCTTATTCAGCCTGATGGTAGGAGAAATACAAAGCTCTATTTGCATGTTTATTTAAATCAGTCAGCATTTTAAACAACTGATTTCTATATTGACTGAATTACAGGTTATATGCAGATCTTAAAGATCCTTTGTATTTCTTCATCCAGTACTGAGACAGAACATAACAAATTCTGACCATATCAGATAGCATACCAGGTGTTCAATTGTGGTCCACAGTTCTTGCAACAGCAGGAATGCATGGCAGAGCAATCTTGTAGTGCTGACATAAATAAAAATTATATCACATAGAAATAAATATCTGACATTTCTACCTTATGCCTAACAAAAAGACTTTGGGCCCGTGAATGACAGCTAGTACTTTTCCTTCACTAATACTAAACAATTTAAAGAGAATTTTCATCCACAGATAGGTATCATGGGCAGAAGTAAAGTATATTTATATATTTATAAAGTAAACATGGGGAGATAATTTTATTTCAACACAGGTTATTCTTCATATGGAATACTAATATTGCACTTCAGTACGTGGAATTGCTTTGATAAATGGTGTCTGCTTGTAAAAAGAGCTATTCTTTTGCTCTCTGACAGTCATTTTTGGTGGTAAAATCAAAATCACAAGACCACTAATAGTTTTAGCTAAGAAGAAGTATTTCATACACACAGTATAATTTCCTTTTTATTTCAGAAATGAAGAAGATACACCATCCCAAAAAAAGTCACATGTTACTGTAGGTATCTTTAAAGGAAAACTCCCCTAGGATGCTAACAAGTTGGTCACTTCAAATCAGAACACTTTGTATGCAACTACTCAGTTAGTCAGGGGAGAGACAATACAGGTGTGTGAGTATTAAAGCTTAATACTTACAAGAACACCACCAGGCAAAGGACAGAACCAGCCCAGAAAATCTGTCCTCATGGTCTTGGCCACTACTCATGCTTCTACTAGCATTATTTTATTAGCATAACAAAACTGAATTCCAAACAGCATCGAGGCTTCAGCAAGACAGACAGATAGACAGACAGGCTTCTCTAAAGAGAATAAGGCTGGTGCTGACTTTATTCACCCAAGAAGGTAGAACAGAAATTTTATTCTCCTGAAGAACTGAGCCCTAGCTCCATATTCTGAACACAGTATCATGGCTTGTGCCTATGCTTTATAGGAAGTGACTGCCAGTAATGTGTGAGAAGCCAGCTTCTACTGCAAAGCCTAGTGAATCACACCTCTCAGATCAGGAGGGTGAAGGTGTGCTGAGTTTCTTAATTTCAGTCAAATGAGTATACAAAGCACATAACAGGCTCTTTAAATGTGCCAGAATTAAGACCTAAGCATCAAAACCTGTAAAAGCACTCAGAAAACCAAGCAAACAAGTGAACAAAAAATAACTTTACAATTTTAAGTCAACTCCCAGCATCTATAGACATCTTCATTTACAGGAACAGCTGACTTACAGATTTAAGAAGTGTAAGTTTGGACTTGAGTAGCATTTATATATTAATAAATATATATAATAATAATTTAACAGATTTGTAACAGGACTAAGGCTGAGTGAAACACAAATGAAAATATATATGTGAGAAAGCAGCAGCAGAACTACCAGGTCAAGGGTTAAAAATAGCCTTCCTGGTTAACAAAGAACAAAGTTTCAGGGAAACCACTCACAGAACATCATTCCCAGCTGCAAAATTGGGAAGAAACTGTTTCTGTCAACGCAAGGGCTCTGGCTGGAGCACAGCACAGATAACCCCTCCACAGAAGACAGCAATCTGGCAACAGCAGGATGGCAACACGGTTACAGTCTATCCCACTCACCGTTTATTTTCCTGCTAGTGAAACACAGAGAGACATATGGCACACGTACCTTTCCCACAGAAAACAGGCAGCAGTTGTTGGTCATTGTTTAGAGCTACAGACACTGAAGTAAGGAAAAAAAAAAAAAAAAAGAAGCAAAGTACTATAACAACTGCTGACTTATAAATATGAGGACAAAGCAGCAGACCAAAGACTAGTTTGTCACTGTCAGCAAGGGGAGCCCAAGTAGTGAGTACTGCACACCCAGAGTGCCCTTGGTTTTATGCTGAACACCAGAAATCCAGGCCAGACCACTTGGATGTTCTGATGAACAGCTGATGAGAGTGAATGAAGGAATGACATCTATGAGAGCACAACTGTGACCTGATCAAATCATTTACTTGGATATTTTGCTACTCAAACCCCTTCTCCCCACCCCCTCCCGAAAACATCCCCCAAAACACCAAAGAATTACTTCCCCTCTCTCAAAAACTTGCACACTTCTGTTTAGATACTGAACTCCTTGTCTGGGTTTGACTACAAGTTAGCAAAGCCTAGGGTAAGTCTACAACAGTAGAACTCCAGTGTCTTAAACAGGAGCCAAAAGGTTCTTCTGAATTAGCATCTCTGTATTTCACTGAAATAAAACAGAAATCAAGAAAATTAAAACACAATAAACATAAATTATAATAGAACTTTAGCATGCAAAAAGTCCCTGCTTCACTACCAAAATAATATTTTGTCACTTCTATTCAGAGTTTTGCTTCAGGCCCTCTCTCAGCTCCTCTTTGAAATACATATTGTTTGTTTAATTATTTCTTTATAAATAAGTAGATTTCTATAAGAATTCACTGTATTATAAACAGAAAACTGCTATTTATTTATTTATTTATTTATTTGTGTCATGCCCCAAGTACACTGAACAAGTGGCAAAAACTGACAGGCTGGAACTTAAAATTCCCAAGATGATTAGAACATGAATTCTGTGATATACGTTCACTTTTGACACAATGTTATGATGATTGCAAAGGCCTGATAAAGGGAAAAATTACAATTCCAGCATTGGACAAAGCTTGTAGAGGACATTAATTAAATGAATAAAGAGGAACAGCCTTTAAGGAAAATCTAACATAATGAAGGATTTGGCGGGAAAGAAGGAAAAATTAACCATAATCATCAGTAAAAGCTCTGAAGGCTGAGGCATAACAATTGATAAAATTTTAACTATAAAAGTGACAGAACAAATAAAGATGTTTGCAGATAGCTCTTTGTTTACAAGCAGAACATTTATAGAACACATTAGCAGCCAAGGCCATAGCTGTAAATACCACCAATGAATTCAAGAGTCAGCAGTCATTTTCATAGTGCTGGGAGTGGAAAAGGATTAAAGACAACCTGTCTGGGTAGGTCACTGAGGTGAGTATAAATCTAGAGTACCACATGTTCTTTGAGCTAAGCATTAAATCTCAACTTAGCAAGCCCTTACTTGTTTGTGGTTAATAAAGTTTCTAAGTTGCCAAAGTGTAATATTTCAATGGTCTGCTTAAAACAGCTATTTCTTTTTCTCATCAGTATAGGTTGCTCCTCCCTACATTATATTTTAACAGATATTTTAAAATATTAAACTTAATTCAAATGCATTAAACTTTTTAGTAGGCAGCTTTTTTTATCCTATTTTTAATATAAAACAACATGCATCCATGTACTATTTGTTTCTCCCTGTAATTGCAGAGACATTCTATGTGGGAATCCAACTGATTCTTGTCAGCATGCTGCAATACTTCACAAAAATGTGAAAACCTGGAGCCATAGTTTCTGATCTTTCTGAGGTTCCAAATAATGCCCAGTAGGTTCACCGTTGTATTCAGTGATGACTGAGCATTCATCTGTACCTAAAAGACTGTTATAAAGCAGAGATCAAAGATACACAGCTACTTTGATAAATGAAGGTCTGACAGGAGCCATTCACAGCTCACAGGAATAATCATAATGACTATAAAAGGAAAGATTTTTCCCTACTCAAATTCCTAATTTTTTCCTGTACTTTCCTGGGGTTGTCCTTTTTTCAGATAATACTCATAGAATCAAGAGAATTTATTTTAAATAGCATTCTCCCACAGTTGTCACTTGCTTGTAAACACGTCTATGAATATATAATATGTCATAAATTGCCATGTAATAACTCATAAAATACAGAATGTTCTTTAGCAAAATAGTATTTCAAAGCATGTTATCCTTCTATGCATACAAACTGCAGAAGAGGCGTAATGTCAAGACATGGCCTTTTCAAAAAAGAGAGATGTATGAATTGAGAAATATATCCTCCCTAGTTCCACATTTACTTCATATAGCTTCTCCAGATGAAGTACACATATTTTCCAACTTCAAAATACACATAATTTAGTGCCTGTCTTCTCACTACAAACTGTATCTTTTTTTCTTTAAATTCTTCGCCAGCGACTACTTACTCAAAATTATGTCTGTGTTTACATGAACAAAATCCCCTTGACCTTCAGTAATTGTCACTAGTTGACAAATACTTTATAAAGACATTTTGCATTTTATCTGTGTGGTTTTGTTTTTTTCTTTGAGCATTGAAATGGTTCCTTACACATCAACACATCAGCTTCCCTGCTTGCCTTAGCAAGACAAGGTTTATTAATCTGCTGTCTCTCAAATCTGCTCTCCTGAGTCACTCAGGAGAGGACCCTGAGCCCATAGATATCTAGGCAAAAGTTTGCCAGATGTTTCCCAGGAGTCAGCTTGCAACAGATACTAAATACTGCAATTATGCATCACCTCTTTCCAGAGAACACATATTTTTCATATCCAACATAAATATCTGAGAGCAGTAAGATAACATAGAAAGTGAGAAGGAAGATCAGCAAGCCAAAGATTGCATGGAGAAGAGAAGCAAGATTAAAAATTCACAGAAAACAAAAAAAAATAGTATACCAGGAAAGGTAGTACAAATGCAGAAATTGTGGGTTTTTTAGGCAGATGGAGGGTGTCAGAATTAGAACAGTTGTAGAGAGGTGATGATATGAAATTTGCATTAGAATTCAAGTATTAGTTTTCTTAGGAAGTACAGACTGATTTCAGAGTAGAAGGAAGGCAGTAACAATAAAAATTAAAAAAAAAAGTACCAAATTAAAAAAACCACACAAACTAATTAGAAGAAATTTGAAAAAGTTAGAAAATTACAGAAAATAACGCTTATTCTCTCATTTGAAAACATGCATCTTTACCTATATTTAAATATTATTATAAAATAAAAAATTTCCTTGAGAGGAGTAGTTTCATAGAACCTCTAGCATTAATGAATAGCCAACAAGAATGGGAAATTTTATGTAATTTTGAGGTATTTTACTCTACATTTTTTATTTACTTCAACATTTTAAGTTCCTAATTAGAAATAGAGCTGCTTAAAATGCCCTGTTCCAGTCAGAATTTTCCATTGTTTCAGAAAAAGCTCAATTTCTGTCCAACTTTAGGCAGTTCTAGTCTGCTTTCCAAAAATGATTTCTTCCATCAAACAAAAACGCACTACTTTGCATAAGGAGCCACTCTGGGGGGATCCAGAATAGATTGTTTCAATACATACATATACAGTACAGCTAAACACAGAAGTGACATGAAAGTTACAGTAATTTAGAAAAAAAACAACAAAGAGATGTGAACATCTGCTGGCAGAACAGTCCCTGTGTCCTGACATAGTTTCAAATACACAAGTTTAGTCCCAGTTAGTACACTCACTGTAGAGGCTGTCCTCCATGCACTCACCCCTAAATGGCTGGTAAGATATTAGCAAATCAAAGATGTGATGAGAGCCACATCACTAATTTCTCTACCATCGATTGCCTTTTGAGACATATCTGGATCTTACCTACATGATATGGATTAAGAATAGTCAAATATAGAATTTATGGAAAATCTTTGTGTTTTAAGTGGTGATAACCAACTTGAAAAATACCAGTTTGGGCTACAGGTCTACACAAGCATTCTAGCTTTCAGCATCTCCCTGGGTCAGGACTTATCTTCCCACAAAACCAAATACAAGTCATGGAACATTTTCTTTTTAAACAAATACAAACGATACACATAGTAATTAACTTTTAAAACAGCCAGTAAGCTCTTAGCCTTCCATAAACAAGATAACCATGACTCCAGACTTCTCTTAGATTTGAATTATTTAATAAACCTGCACATACACATTTTAATAATGCCATGTAACACTGGCATCATCTATAACCCTACCAGAAGTCATGGAACAACACATGCCATAGCCACACCGAACTTACACATACCTAAAATTTTACTCACAAAAGATTTTACTCACAACCCTTTGTTAGGTTTAGTTAGCTAGGCAGCTAACTAGTTACCTAGTTAACTTTACAGTAAATCATGGTTATACTTTTGATGGATTTTTCCAGTGTTCAGTTGATGACACCCATTGATCAAAAAACACTGAAGATGCAGCGAAAGAGCCATTTTATGGCAGCTTTAGAAAGTCTCAAACCCTTTGAGCATCACAGATTATTTACAGCATGTAATAGGATGAGGAACAGAGATGTATTGAAAGACTACAGTAATCTAATTAAATTTGGCTGACTTTTTTTCAGTGGGGATTTGATTCTCTCCTGACTTTATTCCTCCATTTTTTTTTTCCTTAAACTCAACAACTGGACATCCAAAACCATCACGACAAAATGCACTGCTGTTCCTCTTGCAAAAGGATGGGTTATCTAAACATTCTCCCTCTTCACAGAAGGAAATTTAAGCTCTTCCTTGCTTAAATTTACACCTCAGAGGTTTTGGAGAAATAGAGTTTAGAAAAAAGATCAATCTTTACTTGCAAATGCACATGCAGCTTTATGAGACTTGGGATAGCCCTGAAAATTTAATCTTTATCTTAATCCTTACACCAATTCCCACAACAACGTATGTGTTGATCTTCTGCAACTTTGTTCACAAGTGCGGAAAACAAAGAAAATTAGCTGTCTCCAAGGCATAAGGGAGTCTGTAAGTTTAAGTTTTTGTATTAAGCACTAAGCAAAGTTTTAGTGGAATATTGTTATTTTTAAACTAGGCCTAATTCTCTGCATACAGAAACAAAATACTCAATCTCCAACACATTTATTTTGCCACGATCATTGTTACCTTCTGACATTACCAGAAGGCCAAAGTCAGAGTGGGGTTCTGTAAAAAAAGTAAGACTATCTCTGCACTAAGGAGTTTTTAATCTGTCCTATATGACTTGACTGGGCCAATAAAGTGATGTTGGCACCACTCCAAACTTATTACCACTCTCAGACAAAAGACTTACGGCAGGCTCTGCTATTCTGCCAGTGTCACAGCAATGCTTTGTACCATGAGGTCTTCTTACACTGCTGAACAAACAAAGCAAAACACTTCAGTCTTCCATTTTACTTGACTTTCAGAAATTGTCAGCATGGGTCACAGGAAAAGATATATTTCCCTAAGAACCAATGTTAACTTCCTTGGAGAAATGGCTATTTCTTTTTTCAATAGGTTTCTGTATGACTAACCCCAGTGTAAGCTAACATGAGGAAGTAAATGCTTAAATTGCATGTATTTTGGTTTCATTAAAGCAGTGTTCATCAGATTGTTTGCAAAAGTATAAGCAGTATGCCCTTGACCATATCAATGAAAACCAGCAGAAACAGTCTTTAAAAATGCTACATCTCTTATCCTAGGAAATGGATAATTTGAGTCCTAAAGTATTTTGGAACACTGCTTTTCAGCGAGTCTGTTGCTGAAATCCATCTAAGTGGATTACTAGAGTTGAAAAAACTCCAAACAAACTAACAAGTCCCACAGAACAGATATAGGAGAGCCAAGATGATCTTATTTCAGAGATTATAAGAAAACTGTCCTGTTGGTCATAACATATGAGACATATTGAAAAGCCTCCAGAAGAAATTCATGCTATCCAACAACAACATAGTGTTTTCATTTATACTGGAAACCAGAGCAAGTTAGGTCTTAATAATTCATAAGTTATCCAGATGATGACAGATCGAATTCAAGTGATGCAAAAAACCGGATATTTTGCATATGAAAGTGACAACAATATTAGACATTACGGAATTAAAGAAAATTCTTTACAATACTGGTTGAAAACTACTGTTATTTTTAAGATGTTTAAATAAATAAACAAAAGTTTATTTACAAATATACTAACCACCACACAAAGAAAATATTTTCTACTAGTTACACACAACAAGAAAGAGAACTGAATTCAAAATACAGAATTCAGATTCCCAAATATAATTTGATCAGGCCTGAC
This sequence comes from Myiozetetes cayanensis, assembly GCF_022539395.1. Classification (NCBI taxonomy): domain Eukaryota; kingdom Metazoa; phylum Chordata; class Aves; order Passeriformes; family Tyrannidae; genus Myiozetetes; species Myiozetetes cayanensis. The sequence continues at coordinate 20,102,765 of NW_026087411.1, forward strand.
TCTTCTGGTGGTATTAATACCAGAGGAAATGATGGCAGAATGATTTTCCTGGGGACATCCTTCAGTTTGCCAGACAAAAGTCCTCAAAAACCAAAACTAAAACCAACCAACCAACCAACCAAATAAACAAAAAAACCCAAAACAAACAAAACAAAAAAAGTCCATCTGCTCTTCCCATCCACCAGGGAAATCTTACCTCTTCAAACTCAACGACAGCAATACATCTCTTACAAACCCATTACAGCCTCCCAAATTTTAATTCTCCTAGATTTCTACCATGTGCTCCAACTGGCTCATCAACTGCCTGCCCTCTATTTCTCCTCCTTACTGCAAGTCCATCAGTGCTTATTCCCACTCTCCCTACTTCGGTCCTATATTCCAGTGTTCTGAACTAATAGTGAAGTTACAGATAGCCCACAAAATGAGGAGACAAAGGAGCAGAATAACCTTTGGTAGCTCCCAAAATTGTCACAACACTGTTGCTGTCACTGTAATCTTTGTAGTGATGCATCATTTACAGCTCTGTTACAGGAGGCACAGTTTGAAAGATTGTGGTCTTGATAGTTTATAACCAAAACATTTGGTAGTTTTAGTAGAACTGTAGCTTGTTTTGTCCTAGGACTTTGAAGCACTGAGCCTACTGAACCGACACAAATACACAGTGAAATCAATGCAGCTGAGCATTGATTTACTGGCCAAACACACAGCTGACCAAGCCATCTCAGACTCACAACTAATGTACTGCAGGACCAATTGGTACAATACATGTATACAGCATTCTCAGACGTGAGTACATAATCTTCAAATGCTATTCAGATATATCTTCTGCACAGAAAAAAATATCTGGAGTCAAATCTGGACATATGGGAGATAAAGGTTAACCTAATCTGATATGACTATCAGCTTTAGGTACTACAGGGTAAGTTCTGCTTAACAGAAAACTTATGTGTATGTATCTCAAATAAGAACACATTTAAAGTGATATGTTAGGCTAGCTCACAGTATGAAAGCAAATAGCTTAGCAATTGGTAATTGTCTAGTAAGTACTAGGCAAATAAGTCATGATGATGTATATCATTATTCTTAACATAACTATATATATGTGTATATATATACTTACTGCTGCGGTTATTGTTTGGGGTGCAGGAATGGGGGATGTGTTGTTTTCAGTTTGTTTGTTTGGGGTTTTAATAATATTGATTGTGTCAGTTAAAATATTAGTTTTTCTAGGAAAAAAAACCACATTGCAATTTAAAATTGGACTTTGAGCTTTTTTACATTATCCTGCAAATATTTTATGCTATAAGTAATGCTAAATATGTCCAAGTTTTTAAGACTGGAGATTTGTTTAGTTTTATTTAGCACTGAGCAGGAAAACAGTTTTTACAGTGATTCTAGTTAAGCATCACTTTCTGAGCAATAAGTAGGCAAGCTGAAGACCACAACTAACACTAAATGGATTGAGTTTGGGGTACGTTCTCTTATCACAAGTCTTGTTCCTGCATTGCCATTTCCTTTCTCACTACTTGTTTAAGGCATCGTTTTTATGTTTCTTTCAGCTGAAAAGAAAGAGAGCATCTCCAACCATTTTTACAGATATCAAACCAATTTCAGTCCCAGTAAAAGCAGCTACAGAAGCAACACCTGGGTATTGCATACTGACAATAATGTTAATTACATCTACAAACATTACTGAACACTGGATCAAGACCGATGTTTTACTTTATCAAATCTTTCATCTTTATTATTAGCTAAATATGTCAAATATATACTAAAAGTATTACAAGTGTACTGAAGATCACCTCAGCCGTCCAGCTATGGGATGAAAAACAAACCATACATGTCACATATATAACCACTAGAAAAACTGATCTCAATCTTATGTTACCCCAACCACAAAGCTTTGGTCAACAACTTTAAACTGTCTGTGTAGTGTGCTTCTCCTAAGCACAAACCAGATCATTTAAAAGGAGAAAACACTTCTATTTCTACCTATTTTTGTTATAAATCACTCTTTAGAGGGCAACAGTAGTGTGTATAAAGAGTAGGGATTTTGAGCTGAAATCTCCAATATTGAAATTTTAATTGGAAATCTAAGGATTTTTTACATGTCTGAGATCACAAAGCACTCTAGACATACTGTTCCAGTTTGAAGGTTAGATTTCATTTCCAAAGGTGTTCTGTATCATATTTTCTTAGCAAGTCACATAATATTATTTCTAGCCATGTTCCAAGACAGCATGATAAACCTGCTCTGGTACAGAGAGTGGGTCACCTTGACCTGATTCATCTCCTATTTCATTATAATGTTAAGTAAAGAAAGAGTACTTAAACCTCTGCTCAAGATGACTGAAGCTATTTACCAAATTGCTTATATAAATCTATTGCATTGTCTCGAAACGCCTAAGGAACTTAGAAGTTCTGAAATAGTGAGTGGAAGGCTGCTTGCAATTTGAATTCCATTTTCTCATGCTTGAGCACTACTTTACAGACTAAAATTCTGATCTCCCTCCTTATTTACAGAACAGATCCATTGAAAATGAACAAACAGGTACATGCTCTGCCCAGAAGCTAAAGAAACTTCCGCACTGCACAAACGAAGAAATGAAGCAAGTTCCAAAATCAAAACAATCTTACACCAAATTCCTCTCTCTTTACAGAAGGCTTTGGCTGCCTTCACTGATCACAACCATGGGCAGGAACATCTGACACAGATCCTTGAATACAGAATTTCCAGACTATTTATTACTTAAAGCAATAAAAATATCTTACAGTTAATTTTTTTAAAATCTTATATACACATTTTGTCAAATGA